>NC_090647.1:17274100-17622850 GCF_040937935.1 Hyperolius riggenbachi | reverse complement strand
GGCATATGAACGTCACTATTGATAAATAATGTTACTGTGCGCAATAACGTCTGCTGTTTGGCATATAAACGGCACTATTGATAAATAATGTTACTGTGCGCAATAACGTCTGCTGTTTGGCATATAAACGGCACTATTGATAAATAATGTTACTGTGCACAATCGTGACAGTTAATAATGGCGCACAGCGCCAGGGGAATAAAAAGAGCGCCCCATAGACTTACATTATATAACGCTATTTAGCGTTATAAGTGTTAAAAAATGGCGCAGGCAGTGTGCCTTACACTTATAACGCTAAATAGCGTTATAATTGTTCAAGAATGCAGCGGGGGTCGGGGGAGGAGAGAGTCAGCGGACACTGGAGGGCATAGGCAGCGGGGAGGATGTGTGCAGAAGCATACGTTACTTTGTCCCGGCCGCCGATCGCTCCTTCCCTCCGCTCCTGCACTTCTTCCATTCGTTTACTGTAGTCCTGCAGCCGGCCAATCACCATGTGGCTTCAGTCTCCGCATGCTGATTGGCCGGCTGCGGGACTACAGCAAACGAATGGAAGGAGCGGAGGGAAGGAGCGATCACTGGCCCAGGATAAGGTAACGTATGCTTCTGCATACATCCGCTGCCTATGCCCTCTAGTCTCCCGCTGCCTCTCTCCCCCAGCCCTGCATGTTTATCATGGCGCACCGCTCTGCAATCAATGTAGCATAAAACGAAATTTACCGTTTTATTGTATTTACATTAAAACGGTAAATAGCGTTTTATGATACATTTATCGGCAGAACGGTGCGCCATTTTTCTCCCTGCGCCATTTTCGGATGGACCCGTGCACAATAACCTCTGCTGTTTGGCATATGAACGGCACTATTGATAAATAACGTTACTGTGCACAATAACCTTTGCTGTTTGGCAAATGAACGGTGCTATTGATAAATAACGTTACTGTGTGCCGTTTTTCTTCTTTTTTCCCTGTGCGCCATTATTATGCAGTACTAACGCTAAATAGCGATAAGCGTATCTTTTTAATGCGGCGCCATTTCTATGCATCAGCGCTGTGCACTATTATTCACTGATCAGACCTTCATCACACCTCCAGTCACATGCACCATTAAGAATTCATAAAGAAAATATGTAATTTCTACTTTTCAAATCGCACTGGTTCTTTCTTCCATCCCCTATCTTCCTTTATATCAGCATTCAGATAAAAGCAAAGCAGTCATTTAGAGATTAGACCACATTTATATAGTGCATTTCTTCCATAGGACTTAAAAAAACGATTAGTACCCTGTAACCTCTTTTTAAGTAAATAAATGCATTTCTTTATAGAGATCCGCGCATCAAGTAAAAAAAAAAGAGGAACCCCGGGATTGGAGAGACAGACAGAAGTCAGGGACGGCTGTGATGTGTGGTTATTGTGACATGTGTTTTGCAGTTGCCCAATGATGGACGGAAACTGGTCACATGGTGTTGTGATGTCACTTCAGTCACATCAGCCATTCTCAGAGCAAAGTTTGGGTCACCAGCTCATCACATGAATGGCCATGATGCCATAAATGATGACTTATTGTGAAGCTTCCTCGTGCCTTCTGTATCCTGTTACTGCAATCAGAATTATTCTCAAACACACCTCAGTGAATTATGCTGGGAATACACAATGAGATTTTCAGTATATTTACTGTCCGATCTTATTTTCAATCGATTTTCTGATTGATTTTCTTACCTTTTTGTATCAATTTCCATTCACTTCTGTGAGAAATCGATCAGAAAAACGATAAAAAATAAGATTGGACATGTCAGAAATGATCTATCTGCTGAAAAAATGTATGGTGTATTCCCAGCATAAGGCTAAACTCACACCAGCAATGAGGAGTGTTAGGAAAAGGGGAACAAAGACCACTGTATCGATCTTACCATATGTTTGCCTGAGATGCTAGCACGGCATTCGTTTTGCATTATTTTTCATAGGAGAAATTACCAAGTTGTCCACACCTTCAAATTTATTTTTTTAGATAAGAAAGAAGGACATAGCCCTGCCATACCTCTAGTGACGCCCCTGTCACACCTTTAGTCATGACCCTGCCACGCCTTTAGTCACGCCCCTGTCACACCTTTAGCCACGCCCCTGCCACTCCTTTAGTCACGTCCCTGTCACAACTTTAGTCACTCCCCTGCCACACCTTTAGTCACGTCCCTGTCACAACTTTAGTCACGCCCCTGCCACGCCTTTAGTCACGTCCCTGTCGCGCCTTTAGTCACGTCCCTGCCACGCCTTTAGTCACGTCCGTCACACCTTTAGTCGCGCCCCTGCCATGCCTTTAGTCACGTCCCTGTCACGCCTTTAGTCACGTCCCTGTCACGCCTTTAATCACGTCCCTGTCACACTTTTAGTCACGTCCCTGCCACGCCTTTAGTCACGTCCCTGCCACGCCTTTAGTCACGCCTTTAGTCACGCCTTTTGTCACGTCCCTGTCACGCCTTTAGTCACATTCTTGTCATGCCTTTAGTCACGTCCCTGCCACGCCTTTAGTCACGCCTCTGCCACGCCTTTAGTCACGCCCCTGCCACGCCTTTAGTCACGTCCCTGCCACGCCTTTAGTCACGCCCCTGCCACGCCTTTAGTCACGCCCCTGTCACGCCTTTAGTCACGTCCCTGTCACGCCTTTAGTCACGCCCCTGCCACGCCTTTAGTCACGTCCCTGTCACGCCTTTAGTCACGTCCCTGTCACACCTTTAGTCACGCCCCTGCCACGCCTTTAGTCACGTCCCTGGCACGCCTTTAGTCACGTCCCTGTCACGCCTTTAGTCATGTCCCTGTCACGCCTTTAGTCAAGTCCCTGCCACGCCTTTAGTCACGTCCCTGTCACGCCTTTAGTCACGTCCCTGTCACGCCTTTAGTCACGTCCCTGTCACGCCTTTTAGCAAAGCAGTCATTTAGAGATTAGGCCACATTTATATAGTGCATTTCTTCCACAGGACGTAAAAAAACGATTAGTATCCTGTAACCTCTTTTTAAGTAGATAAATGCATTTCTTCATAGAGATCTGCACATCAAGTAAAAAAAAAAGGAACCCCGGGATTGGAGAGACAGACAGAAGTCAGGGACGGCTGTGATGTGTGGTTATTGTGACATGTGTTTTGCAATCGTCCAATGATGAAGGGAAACTGGTCACATGGTGTTGTGACATCACTTCAGTCACATCAGCCATTCTCAGAGCAAAGTTTGAGTCACCAGCTCATCGCATGAATTGTCATGATGCCATAAATGGTGACTTATTGTGAAGCTGCCTTGTGCCTTCTGTATCGCATTACTGTAATCAGAATTATTCTCAAACACACCTCAGTGAATTATGCTGGGAATACACAATGAGATTTTTCAGTAGATTTACTGTCCGATCTTATTTTTGATCAATTTTCTGATTGATTATCTTACCTTTTTGTATCAATTTCCATTCACTTCTGTGAGAAATCGATCAGAAAAACGATAAAAAATAAGATTGGACATGTCAGAAATGATCTATCTGCTGAAAAAAACGTATGGTGTATTCCCAGCATAAGGCTAAACTCACACCAGCAATGAGGAGTGTTAGGAAAAGGGGAACAAAGACCACTGTATCGATCTTACCATATGTTTGCCTGAAATGCTAGCACGGCATTCGTTTTGCATTATTTTTCATAGGAGAAATTACCAAGTTGTCCACACCTTCAAATTTATTTTTTTAGATAAGAAAGAAGGACATAGCCCTGCCATACCTCTAGTGACGCCCCTGTCACACCTTTAGTCATGACCCTGCCACGCCTTTAGTCACGCCCCTGTCACACCTTTAGCCACGCCCCTGCCACTCCTTTAGTCACGTCCCTGTCACAACTTTAGTCACTCCCCTGCCACACCTTTAGTCACGTCCCTGTCACAACTTTAGTCACGCCCCTGCCACGCCTTTAGTCACGTCCCTGTCGCGCCTTTAGTCACGTCCCTGCCACGCCTTTAGTCACGTCCGTCACACCTTTAGTCGCGCCCCTGCCATGCCTTTAGTCACGTCCCTGTCACGCCTTTAGTCACGTCCCTGTCACGCCTTTAATCACGTCCCTGTCACACTTTTAGTCACGTCCCTGCCACGCCTTTAGTCACGTCCCTGCCACGCCTTTAGTCACGCCTTTAGTCACGCCTTTTGTCACGTCCCTGTCACGCCTTTAGTCACATTCTTGTCATGCCTTTAGTCACGTCCCTGCCACGCCTTTAGTCACGCCTCTGCCACGCCTTTAGTCACGCCCCTGCCACGCCTTTAGTCACGTCCCTGCCACGCCTTTAGTCACGCCCCTGCCACGCCTTTAGTCACGCCCCTGTCACGCCTTTAGTCACGTCCCTGTCACGCCTTTAGTCACGCCCCTGCCACGCCTTTAGTCACGTCCCTGTCACGCCTTTAGTCACGTCCCTGTCACACCTTTAGTCACGCCCCTGCCACGCCTTTAGTCACGTCCCTGGCACGCCTTTAGTCACGTCCCTGTCACGCCTTTAGTCATGTCCCTGTCACGCCTTTAGTCAAGTCCCTGCAACGCCTTTAGTCACGTCCCTGTCACGCCTTTAGTCACGTCCCTGTCATGCCTTTAGTCACGTCCCTGTCACGCCTTTAGTCACGTCCCTGTCACGCCTTTAGTCACGTCCCTGTCACGCCTTTAGTCACGTCCCTGTCACGCCTTTAGTCACGTCCCTGTCACGCCTTTAGTCACGTCCCTGTCACGCCTTTAGTCACGTCCCTGTCACGCCTTTAGTCACATCCCTGTCACACCTTTAGTCAAGTCCCTGTCACGCCTTTAGTCACGTCCCTGTCACGCCTTTAGTCACGTCCCTGTCACACCTTTAGTCAAGTCCCTGTCACACCTTTAGTCACGTCCCTGTCACACCTTTAGTCACGTCGCTGCCACGCCTTTAGTCATGTCCCTGTCACACCTCTAGTCACACCCCTGCCACGCCTTTAGTCACATTCTTGCCACGCCTTTAGTCACACCCCTGCCACATCCCACGTTAAGCATACCACAAAGATATAATAAGCAAATGATTTAGTTTTATAATTGAACCCATACCCTTCCTTTTAATTATTGTTAATTTTCATGCATATTAACACTTACAAATCTATATTAATAAAACCCCTGTGCGTCCGTGTGTGCCGATGTGTGCTGTACTGTGCAGGGCCAAAGCCATGTGTGTACAGGGGGTACAAATCCAGGAAAGCAAAAACGCTCAAACCCCCTACCAGTTCAGCCACTGGGTGCAGGATCAGGGAAGCCAGGCCAATCCATAAGTATGTACAGAAGGATCCGCAACCAAACAGAGGTAGAATCGCTGTTTTTTTATTCAAAGATTCCACATGACAGATGCAATGAATACACAAGGTTCAACTGACGCGTGTCGGGCTTACAGTCTGCCCTTAGTCATAGTTAAAAGTGAACCTGCAAGAGGAGGGCTTTATGTAGGTGGGGGGAGAAAAAACTCCTCCCTATACCTCAGCAAGCTCTCGTCTTAAAGGGAACATTACAATTGTGTACACAATAAATATATCACTAGAAAAGACAGATACATTACATATACAAAATGTGATATATAAATATGATACACTGTAGTTAATAACAAACATTAGAAAATCTAAAAACTAAAAGTAATGTAAAAAAGTTGCCATAGAAAAGGACACTGGAACTATGGAATCATAGATGACGGCCTAGGCTGCATAGGAGAGGAAAGAGGGGGAAAGGAAGGCAGAGCAGTCCCAGGTATGAGAAGGAAGGGGGAAGGGGAACAAGATTGAGAAGCAAATTCAACAATCATAGACTAAATTCAAGTCCCAACGTGTATTGAGGCCCTTTGGTGTGCGAGTATCCAGGGTATGAATCCAATAGGCTTCTCGTCTCAAGAGTAATTTGTGAGTATCCCCACCTCTTTTGGGACTGACAATACGTTCCACCCCTTGAAAAGTGAAAGAAGAGAGATCACGCCCGTGGACGCTCTCAAAGTGCTTAGAAACTGCCGATTTCTTAAAAGTTTTCCAGTTAGTGCCACAATAATGCTCCGCAATGCGAGCCCTCAGATTGCGAGTGGTGCACCCCACATATTGTAAGCGACACGAGGTGCAAGAAATCACATAGACAACGCACCTCGTGTCGCAATTAACATACTGTTTGATGGGGAGATTATTTCCAGTCGCAAAGGAGGAAATAGAGGAGCCCTTCTTGTGACAATGGCAGTAGTTGCACGTTGAGAACCCACACGGGTACGATCCCACTGTGGCGAGCCAAGTGGGGGTGCGGGACGGGGTGAATTGGATGTAACTAGGGGAAAGAATGGACCCCAAAGTACGGGCCCGTCTAGCAGAAAAGCGACAGCCTTGTTTCAAAATAGCTTTAAACTTAAGATCCGAATTCAGCACTGGAAGATATTTTTTCACTATATCAGTGATTTTGTTAAATTCAAGGCTGTATTCCGTGACAAAGGTAATCCTATCATCCCGATCACCACCCCGGTTCCTAGTTGTTAATAATTCAGTACGTGATCTCCCTATAGCTTTAGAACGTCCCCAAGCTAGCTGTTTCTTGGTATAGCCTCTTTGTTTCAGGCTGTTCTCAACCATAGCACATTCCTGTTCCAATTCGACAGGACTGGAACAGTTACGGGCTGCCCGAATGAACTCCCCTGTGGGAATTGCATTAATAGTGTGTCTTGGATGACAAGAACTAGCAAGAAGTATGGAATTACCCGCTGTACAGGGGGTCATGTCATACATGAGGACGTGCATGTGGTGGGCCGTGGCGGCGTGCGCATGTGCAGTAGAGCAGGAAGGGAATGGGCGGCAGGAAGTTAATGGCTAGTAAAATATACATTTAATGTAAATTATGGGATTGAAATTTTGAGTCACTTAAACACATTTGTTTCAGGAGAAAAACACACATATTTACATAAATTTGCACCTCTGTCCTGAAAGAGGGAGAAATTAAGAAAAAAGAGGGACAGAGGGATTGGGCTTCCCAAAAAGGGACAGAAGAATAGTGCAGAAAAATGGCCAGCTTTCTCATTTGAATGGGTTGTCTGTTAGGCCCCGTTTACACTTAATCAGTTGGTACGCGTTTTTTTTTTCTTCTCCATAGCAGTGCATTGTGAAAAATATTTCAGTTAAAACGCGTTAAGTGTGAAAGGTGCCATAGGAAAACATTGGACTTACTTTGAAAATCAGTTGACATTTCAGTTGTAATTGAGAGTAACTGATTAAGTATAAACGGGCCTTGGTGTTATTTCCAAATGTCACTACAGGCAGATTTCAAAAAGAGTTGAAATGCATGCCCTAAGCACAGGAGACGGAATGTCCAGCGCTCTCTCCAAAGGAAATTAAACAGTCCAAATCATCAACTTTACATAGGCTAGTATATAACACACACACAGCATAGTCAAAATGGATTCCCCCATAAGGTCACACAAGATGGCTTCCATATCCTGTATACCATCCCACTGCGTATATCCTGACAGAGAGGGACATGACTGGGAAAAGAGAGGCGCTAGATAGAGGAGAAATTGAGCTTAGGTTAAGGTGTGTCTGTATTTGCTAAGAAGGGGAGGGGCCGGGGCATGAGGGGTAGAGAATAAGGGAATGCTAGAAAGAAAGAGAAACAGAAAACAAGCAGGAAATAGAGGCTGTTAGAAGGTCAGGGAATAAGTTCATTCTTTATTCATCTACTTTATTCATCTAAAATATCTCTTTAATGTACGGCAAATCAAATGATGCAACCTAAAGAGGAAAACTATGTAAAGTCGGAAATTGTGATGTCACACGAGAGATAAAATCTCTCCATACTTGTCTAAACCCTGGGTTCTCACCGTGGGATAAGGTTACCCCGGGGAGGGCACTTTGGTTCTCACCGTGGGATAAGGTTACCCCGGGGAGGGCACTTTGGTTCTCAGCTTGGGATACGTTTACCCCGGGGAGGGCACTTTGGTTCTAAACCGTGGGATAAGGTTACCCCGGGGAGGGCACTTTGGTTCTCAGCTTGGGATAAGGTTACCCCGGGGAGGGCACTTTGGTTCTCACCGTGGGATAAGGTTACCCCGGGGAGGGCACTTTGGTTCTCACCGTGGGATAAGGTTACCCCGGGGAGGGCACTTTGGTTCTCACCGTGGGATAAGGTTACCCCGGGGAGGGCACTTTGGTTCTCACCGTGGGTTAAGTTTACCCCGGGGAGGGCACTTTGGTTCTCACCGTGGGATAAGGTTACCCCGGGGAGGGCACTTTGGGGGGGTTAAGGGGGGTTGTAGGACTTAATAAAGTTCATAATAAAGCAAATCTGAAGTAAAAAAAAAATCAAAACTAAACCAAAAAAACGAGCTACTTTCTTCAGTAGAGGGAAGCCTCTGATCCAGGGACTTCCCTGATCTTCCTTCACCCCATAGCTGCTTGCCGGAACCTTTTTCCCAGTTTTTTCCCCAGTTCAGGTGTGCTTTTAGTAAAACAAACTTAACAGTTTTAGTATTTTAGCTAATTATCAGCAATAGTAAATGCTAGGGGAAAAGTGAGATATAATTGTCTATACCGGGGGTACATGGCAAGCACAGGCTTTCATAAGCCAAGCACATAGTGATGCAATGTTAAAAAACTCTGCTCTACACTTACTTAAGTAGCACATTAAATATATATATATGTATAGGTATAAGGGATAAGCGTCTTACTTACCGATGACAGGACTGGTCCAGATGTCTTCCTCTGACTCTGCCAGTGATCAGACTGCCAGCGATCAGCCGCCCCAGCCAGTCTTATAAGCATTAGTTTCACTTTTCAGATGACTGTCCCTGGCAGACAATGACAGACACTTCTGAGAGATCGCACACAGAGAACGGGAAGGAAATCACAGACAGCAAGTGACCCGACACTAATAATGGGAAACTAGACAACAATGAAAAAGGTAGCGCACCAAATGCCAGCAGCCAAGGTTTAAAGCAGGGGTCCCCAAACTTTTTTGTTCAAGGGCTGGGTCAGCATACTTTAGACTGGGGGGGCCAGAGTATACATGAAATGTAGAAATCATTATATTGAGCCTAGGCTGTGTAAACTATTCACTGTCTGAGCCCTTACGTCTCCCATTTAACCAAATCCGATAGTATGCCCCCCAACACAGCATGTGCAGATAGTATAGGACATATACGCAGGATGCAACACAGAGGAGAACTCCTCCCGAGGAGAAGCAGCCATTTATGTGGCGCCCAAAGAACATCTTTGCTACAGACAGTGAAGCATACCCAGGTGACAACCTGCAGTCCAATTGGACCCATGTGGATGGGTGGTGCCAGCACTGCTATTCTATATGTGGGTTGCAGATATTTAAAAATGCAGTGAACCGCATCTATAAGTAATAGATTGAGAGTGGGGGGCCGGTGAAAAAGCCTCAGGGGGCCGCATTCGGCCCGCGGGCCTTAGTTTGAGGACCACAGGTTTAAAGGGACACTTAAGTCTTTGTAAAAAATGAGTTTTACTCACCTTGTGCTTCCAGCAGCCCCCTGCAGCTGTATTGTGCCCACGCAGACTCCATCAGATGCTCCTGGCCGGCAGCCACTTCCGGTTTCGGCGGCAGGAGCAGACAGGCTGGGAGCGCGAGTGATTCTTCGCATTCCCGGCCACAATAGTGCCCTCTATGCTGCTATAGCATTTAGCACATAGCATATGGCAGCATATAGGCCGATATTGTGGCCAGTAACGCGAAGAAAATAGAGGCGCCCCACAAGGACACACGAAAAGTCCTCTTCCTTTTTCCTTTAAACCAACCACCTTTGCAGCCGTGTTAGGGGTAGGACCCTCTCTCCTCCACAGATAAAGTATCAGGTTCAGTCACAGCGCCAGGGATTACGTGGTTAAACAGGTGCTCCAATCCACCTCCAGAGGCCCCTCCTCTAGTTTGGGTGCTATGGTGTATGCTCCAGGCAACCCAGTATAAACAAGAAAGGAGAAGGGTGCTCTCAGTGGATCTATTTCAGACAAAATTTATTGGAAGTAGTGGTTATAAAATATCAGTAAGATCACTTACATCATGAGGGTCCCAAACCAATTAGGACCCTCTCTGGCTAGTACGCTTCCCACCCATGTGGTACTCAGCAAAGTAAACGATCAAAGATGCATAGCCCGCTCTCGTCCCGACTAGTTTCGGCCTCACGCCGTCATCAGGGGATCTCTCTAGCTGCTCTCCCTGAATCACACACCTGAAACAAGCATGCAGCTGATCCAGTCTGACTTCAGTCAAAGCACCTGATCTGCTGCATGCTTGTTCAAGGGCTGTGGCTAAAAGTATTAGAGACACAAGATCAGCAGGACAGTCCGGCAACTGGGTTTAGTTTAGGTTCCCTTTAAAGTGTACCTGTGACGAAAGGAGAGAAAAGTTTTTCTAGGGGTTTCAGTGCGCTAGTACAGCACCCCGACACTTGCCTAGCATGGCCACTACTACATCAATGAACATAGTAGTAGCCGCGCTAGTCAAGTATTGGAGTCACATTGCTGCACTAGTGCGAAGAGCGCGCACCTTAAACTCTGTAACAAAATGTTCAGCCTTATATCTTCTATCCTAAAAGTTCCTATACCTGTTCTAATGTGGTCTGGCTTACTGCAGCCTTTCCTAGTTGCACAGTGGCTGTATTATCTCTGTTATCTAATCTAATCTTCTTTCCTCTGACGGCTTTGTCGAGCTCAGGCAGGAATGTGCTGCTCTGCTGTCATAAGCAGAAGCTATACACACCCTCTCCAGTCCACGCCACCTCCAGGCTCTGTATGAGTCACAGACTGAACTCCTCTCAGCCTATCACATGCTTTTGTTTGTAAACACTGCCTAAAACTGGCAACTACAAGCCAGGATTGCAGCGGGGCATGGCAGAAACAACACAGAGGGGCCCAGAAGAACATAATGAATAGAATGGTATGCTTTTTATTGTAAGAATTTTAGAGTACAGATTCTCTTTAACCTCCTTGCCGTTCTAAAAAATCCGGCAAGGAGGCAGCGCCGCACTTTTTTTTTATTTTTTTTTTTAAATCATGTAGCGAGCCCAGGGCTCGCTACATGATAGCCGCTGAGCGGCGGCATCCCCCAACCCACTCCAATCGCCTTCGGCGATCAGAGTATGCAGGAAATCCCGTTGAGAACGGGATTTCCTGGAGGGCTTCCCCGGTCGCCATGGCGACCGGGCGGGATGACGTCACCGACGTCGTGACGTCAGAGGGAACCCCGATCCACCCCTTAGCGCTGCCTGGCACTGATTGGCCAGGCTGCGCAGGGGTCTGGGGCGGGGGGGGGGGCGGCTCGGCACGGTGGGTAGCGGCGAATCGGCGGCGAGCGGTGGCGATCGCATACTACACACAGCTAGCAAAGTGCTAGCTGCGTGTAGGTAAAAAAAAATTATGCAAATCGGCCCAGCGGGGCCTGAGAAATCGGGATAACCGGCAAGGAGGTTAACCACTTAAACCCCCGCGGTATGAATTTCTCCGTCCCTTTTTTCCCCTCTAAAAAAACAGGGATGGAGAAATCCGTACCTTCCGCGCTACCGCCGCTGTCAGCGCTCCCGCCGCTCGTGCGCGCGCACCCGCCGCTCGTACACGCCGCCACCTGCTCGCGCGGAGATCAATGAACGGGAAAATCCATTCCCGTTCGTTGATCTAAGCCCCCGCAATGATCGCGCTGCTTCTATTAGAAACAGCGCGATCATTGTGATTCTCCAGCCTCCTACTGCTTCCTGTAAGCGTCCGGAAGGACGCTTACAGGTCGCATGTAAACAAACACACTGTGGCCATCTTGTGGCCAAATAGTAAACTACACCCTAAAAGCATTTTACATAAACAAACATTACATTTACACAATAAATTAACTCATTACCTCCCACACTCCCCAATTTTTTTATTTTTTTTTTGTAATTAAAAAAAAAAATACAATAAAAAAAAAACATAAATAGTTACCTTAGGGACTGAACTTTTTAAATATTTATGTCAAGAGGGTATAACACTGTTACTTTATAAACTGCGGGCTTGTAATTAGGGATGGATGCAAAACTGAAAATAATGCACCTTTATTTCCAAATAAAATATTGTTGCCAAACATTGTGATAGGGACATAATTTAAATGGTTTTATAACCGGGACAAATGGGCAAATACATTTCATGGGTTTTAATTACAGTAGCATGCATTATTTAAAAACTATAATGGCCGAAAACTGAAAAGTAATAATTTTTTCCCACATTTTTTCCTAATTTCCCATTAAAACACATTTAGAATAAAATAATTCTTGGCATAATGTCCCACCTAAAGAAAGCCTAATTGGTGGCGAAAAAAACAAGATATAGTTCATTTCATTGGGATAAGTAATAATAAAGTTATAGACGAATTAATGGAAGGAGCGCTGAAAGGTGAAAATTGCTCTGGTGTTCAAGGGGTAAAACCCCTCAGTGGTGAAGTGGTTAAGAGTGCATGCTACGCTGCTGGCAGCACGCATAGCATGCAAGCCTTTCTCCCCTACTTTTGTTACCACTTGGAAAACTACTGTAAAAACACGGCCTGACTTACCACTGCTATGCTGACGACACCCAACTATGTCTTTCCTTCAAGCCTGGTGTGACAGACCCAACTCCAACTATAAACGCCTGCTTACGTGAACTACAGCAATGGATGAGTGACAACTGGCTGAGACTAAATGCAGACAAAACTGAAGTCCTTCTGATCGGAGGGCAGCGCATGACAACAAAACAACTTGCAGTCTTCACCATTGTGAATAGGAGGCACGGATCTACGCAGCTCTGATCATGTGCATAGCCTGGGAGTTCTAACTGATGGGGATTTAAACTTCAGAACTCAAATCTCTGCTGTGGTGAAATCATCCTATTTTCACCTTAAAAACATTGCAAAAATCAAGCACCTCATCCCCCCAGATGATCTGCCAACCTTAGTCCATGCCTTCATCACATCCCGACTGGACTACTGCAATGCTCTCTACACTGGCCTTCCAAAAAAGGTTTTGTACCGCCTACAGCTGATACAGAATACTGCTGCCAGACTGCTAACCAACCAACCCCGTCACTGCCACATAACGCCAGTCCTGCACTCCCTTCACTGGCTACCTATAGAATGGAGGGTCCTATTCAAAATTGGCCTACTGACATTTAATTCACTAAATAATCTGGGCCCTGGATACATGAAAGAAATGCTGCAGCTGCGTAGCAATCCCCGCAATCTCAGATCCACAGTTCCTAATAATCTAGTCACACCCAGAGTCCACTTGGAAACTTTCGGTCCCAGAGCCTTCTGTCATGCCGCGCCTACATTATGGAACTCCTTACCTCAACAGATCAGGACAGCTCCATCCCTGGATGTGTTTAAATCCAGACTGAAAACCCACCTGTTCAGTTTGGCATTTGCAGAAATATAACTTTTGTTGTGTGAATACTTTCTCCTACTACCAATTACTGAAACTGAGAGAGCCTAAGCGCTTTGAGTCCCATGGGAGAAAAGCGCTATAGAAATGTTATTGTTATCACATTTAACTCGCACTGAACAATTTACCTCACGCTGAGCAGCACGATATAGATGAATGATTACACTCGATTGGCCCTTATTCAATTTTTTTTTTTATTTCAAAGTTTTTATTGAAAATTTTGAAAATTTTACATTAACAGCGGACAACAAAAGGGCAAGAGGGAAAGCTCTTATAAAACAAGATTTTGTACACAGGGTGATCATAGATAACAAAACGGTCATATAACTTGAAAATTACAATTCTTCTGTTCCTATAGCCCGAAGTACATGTACGAACAGGGAAAACAGACTATACAAAGGGAAATGGGGAAGGGTTCGATCCGGGCCATTGAGCCCGATGGGGGTCAAGATAGGGGTATAGGGAAATTGCGACTGCAAAGGGGTAAATGTACCTCAGAGGATTACACCAACTATCTGGGGTATGCCGTGGTAGTGGAAGGGTATAGGGACCGGCCAAGGAGGAAAGGGGAAGGAGGGGGGGGGGGAGAAGGCCGGTATAAGGGAAAGCCTAGGAGGTCAGCTCAGGCAGTGAGCAGGACCCCTACTGTTCAGAGATAGTGCGAGCTAGGGGTAGGAATGTGACCGAGAAGAGGAGAGGTAAGAGGAGGAAGAGAGGGGAGAGAAGAAGAGAAAAGAAAAGAGAGGACAGAAAAGAAGGAAGGGTCCATCTCATAGCCTGGTTATCAATGTTTCCTCCATGTTTGGGTGTTCCAGTTGGATCCAGGGTTCCCATATTTTCTCGAAGGATTTATGGGTGTCTCGGAGTATGCTTGTGAGTTTTTCATTGACCATGTAGGAATTCATTCTGGCCTTAACTTCCTCAAAGCTAACCGAAGGTTTCTTCCAACTGTTTGCTATGGTCATTGTAGCCGCTGAGAAAACTAAGGAGGCCAGTTTATTTTGTTTGGCGGTCAATATCTCAATTTTTGCATGTAGTAGGGCATGCCAAGGATTTTTAGGGATTGTTTTGTGGAACAAACTGGACAGCAGCTTAAAGACACGACTCCAGAATCTGATGAGGCGGGGACAGGACCACCAGATGTGCATCATGTCCCCTGTCACTCTACAACCCCGAAAGCAAAAGGGATTGGCTGAGGGGAATACCTTCGCTATTCTAGCTGGGACCAGGTACCACCTAGTCAGAACTTTATAAGCCAATTCTATCGTGTGTAAGTTATTAGAGCATTTAGATATTCTTCCCCAAATGTCCAGCCATACCTCTCTGTCCTTGGTTTCTGCTAAGTCGGATTCCCATCTAGACGCATATATATGCTGGATAGGGGTCCGGGGACGAGTTAAAAAGGCATAAAAAGAGGAAATGAGGCCTCTCGAGTTAGGGCGGCGGAGGCAGATGTTCTCGAAGGGGGTGAGATTGAGCGGGAGATCCCTATCTTTTATAAGTGTGGTGATCCAGTGTCGCAGCTGGAGGTAACGGAAGAACTCCGTTTTAGGAATTTGTTTTGTTTCCTGGAGTTCGGACCACGAGCAGATGCCTCTAGGGGTAAGAAGATGGTCCACAAAGGTTAGGCCATGATCTGACCACCAGGAGAATGATGCTGGGCTATCTAGGCCGGGGCGGAAAAGGGGGTTTCCCGTGAGAGGTGCTAATGGCAGGTGGGGAGATTGTAGATTGGCCGAATAGCGTATGGAGTCCCAGACTTGGAGGCTGTGTTTCAAAGGGGGACTCATGGTTGGAGTTCTTAATTTAGGGGGGAGCCAAAGTAGGGTGCTAGGTAAAAGGGGCACACATTCTGGGATTTCCAGGAATACCCACAGTGGGGTGTCCTGGAGCTGAAAGAGCCGAGTGAGTTGGCTGATAACAGCTGCTTTATAGTAGGAGTTGATGTGTGGAACACTGAGGCCACCATCTAGTCTATGCGCGAACATAGTTGTTTTACGAACTCGGGGGCCTTTACGGCCCCAGATGAAGGTCATAACTCTGCTCTGAAATATACGTAAATAGTGGTCGGGGACTTTAACTGGGAGGGTTCGAAAATAATATAAGAGTTTGGGTAAGTATGTCATTCTGATTGCGTTGATTTTACCTATCCAGGAGAGGGGGTGGGTAGACCAACTAGTGGTTAAAGCTGACAGGGATTTGAGGAGTGGGGGGTAATTGGCTGCGAAGAGGGAGGAGTATGAGGGCGTTAGAGTAATACCCAAATAGGGGAGTGTTTGTACCCATTGGAAGGGGCTTGTCTCTTTAAGGGCTTCATAACTCGTTTGGTCCACTGAAATGTTCATTGCTTTAGACTTGGCTACATTGATGCGGAGGCCTGAAATTTTAGCAAAGTTATTAAAAGCCTTGAGTGCGTTGGGTATAGAGATAAGGGGTTGAGTGAGAAATAGGAGGGTGTCGTCTGCAAACATCAGTATTTTATGGTCAATGCCCGCTTTTTCCACCCCTTTTATGTCTATGTTGTCCCTAAGGTTTCTAGCGAATGGTTCTAACGCTAATATGAAGAGTAGGGGAGACAGGGGGCACCCCTGTCTCGTCCCTCTGTTGATAGGGAAAACTTCGGAACTGTGTCCAAAGTAGCGTACAAAGGCAGTGGGATGGGAATAGATGCCTTCTATCCAATTTAAAAATTTAGAGTCTAGGCCCCATTTGCTGAGGGCGGATTTTAGGTATGCCCAGGAAAGCGTATCGAAGGCTTTGAAGATATCAAGCGACAATGCCACTCTGGGGATTTTGTGATGTTGTAGATGGTGGGTTAAAAGTATAGCCCTCCTGGTGGCATCCTCAGCTTGCCTGCCTGGGACGAATCCCACTTGGTCTCTATGGATGAGAGTGGGGAGAACTGTGCTCAACCTCAGCGCTAGGATTTTACCAAGGAGCTTAAAGTCTATATTAATTAAGGAAATGGGACGGAATTGATGAGCACTAAGGCACTCTTGCTCTTCTTTGGGGATCATAGATATTTGCGCTCTAAGCATGTTCTGAGGGGGGAGCTTGCCTTCTCTAATCTCATTGTAGCATTTGGCTAGAGTTGGCGCTATCAGTTCGGAGGTTTTTTTGTAATATTGGGCCGAAAAGCCATCAGGCCCAGGAGATTTGTTTACTTTCAGTGTTTTAATGGCCGCTTGGACTTCAATGGTTGTGATTGGAGCGCTTAACCGGTCTGCTGTGTCTGATGAGAGGCTGGGAAGGGTAGTTTGATCTAGGAAGGCTGTGATGTCTTGGGCAGAGGCTTCAGATGGGTTGGAATAAAGGTCAGTGAGGAACTTGGCGAATATATCTATGATTTTACGAGGATTGGCCGAGGCCTGGCCCAAGTGATCACGAATTTTGAGTATAGTAGGATGTAAGGGCCGGTTTTTTAAGGACCTGGCCAAAAGGGCAAGGGGTTTGTTGGCGTTGTAGTAGAACATCTGTCTCCGCCACCTCATTTGCCTCTCAACTTTGTCTGTGAGGAGTAGATCCAGTTCTGTGCGTGTTTTGTCTCTGATCAGTCTGTTAATGCGTGTAGGGGTTTGTTTCCATTCCTGCTCTGCCTTGTCTAGTTTGGAAGATAATTCCTCTATTTTAGAGTTCCTCTGGCGTTTAAGTATGCTTGCCTGACCAATCAGGAAGCCTCTGATTGTCGCTTTATGTGCTTCCCATAGAGTCAGAGAGGAAGATACAGAACCGTCATTATCTTCAAAGTATTCCTTAATTCTGCCCTTTAAAAGGCCTAAGAGGTCTTCTCTGGTCAGTAAGGAATCGTTAAGCCGCCAGTGGAACTCTCTGCGGCGAGAGAGCATGGGTGAGAAACAAATTGAAATGGGGGAGTGATCTGACCAGGAGGTGGTGTGAATTTTAGCGGCTGGGACTAAGTGCAAGCACTGTTGCTGGACAAAAATGTGGTCGATGCGGCTAAAACTGTTGTGAGCATGCGAGTAGAAGGTGAAATCCCGTACTGTGGGATGGAGGTCTCGCCAGGCATCCACAAAACCATGTTTGTCCAGCAACAGTTTGATCTTGGCGCCTTGGATGTCAGAGGGGTCAGCCGAAGGATTAGAGTTAGGACTTTTCTGTCTATCATTTTTAGGATTCAGGGTGGCATTTGTATCGCCGGTGACTATTATCGTGCCACAACCATGCTGGTTTAGTACTTGTAAGAAATGAGAGTAGAAGTTGGATTGGTGGGCGTTTGGGGCATAGTAGGTTGCTATTGTGATGTCTTGGTCATACAATGTACCTGAAATTATAAGGTATCTGCCGGTGGGGTCCGCTATTTGTTTGTTACAAACAAAGGGAAGATTTTTCCTGACCGCTATAAGAACTCCTCGGACTTTAGTCCGGGCACAGGCAAAAAAAGAGGTGGGAAAGTGTCTGCTCAGATATTTCGGGCATGACGAAGAGGATAGTCTGGTCTCTTGCAGGCAGACCAGGTCTGCCTGGCAAGATTTGTAGTAATTAAATGCTTTGGACCTCTTCTGGGGAACACCGAAACCTTGGACATTGTGTGAGAATATCTTAAGAGTGTGGGCGGTCATGGAGGGTGAGGAGGTATTTTTGCATAAAAGAGCCAGGCCATGAGATGGATAACCCAAGGAGAGAGAAAGAGAGAAGGGAAGAAGGAGAGAAAAGGGGGGTAGCAGTAAGAGAGAAGGGAGAGGAGGGACCAGAAACGCTTCTCGGTCTGAAGTGTTCTGGCGAGGGAAAAGTTATTGTAAGCCGAGGTGGGTCGGAGGACCCGCTCAGGAGGATGTAATGACCCGAGATGGGTCAGTAGCGGGATTAACCCGAGAGTCAAGGAGGTCACCCAAGGAGGGAACTCCAAGGTCATGAGAGGTGGGGTCGTGTGTCAGCCGTCTGCCCCACCTGCCCTGTCAAAGTTATCTGATACAGGACAGAAATATATATGGTGTTAGGGGAAAAAGAAAGCTAAATAAAAAATAAAACGGGGGGGGGGGGGGGAGGTAAGGGCCTCACTTTGTTTGGGGTCTGCGATGCGGCAGAAATAGCAAGTGTCAGAATCAGGGGTCGTGCTCTAGAGATTGGGTCTAAGCATGCGGAAGAAAGCGTTATACATCAGGGGTATATTTCCCTGAGGCTCACACGGTTGGAGAGGTTTAAGCTCAACTGGGGTGCGAGCTTCAAGCCTGGCCTGAGGGTCCCTGCCTGTAACCGGTGTCGGGCTTGATATCTAATATATTCATTAGCCAGTAGGAGATGCCGAGAGTGAGATTCGGTGGCCCTTATCAGAGGCCCAATTAAGGGATCCGCATAGCCAGCCACTCATAGAGGCCGATGGTATATAACCCATTTTCATAGAAAACAAAGTAGATCAAGTCCATCCCTCATCGTCGGGCGCTGCCAGCGACATGGCCGGAATCAATTTCAAGACACCGAGCCAGGCAGTGACAGCGCTCCACGCTAAGGGCTCTTGTTGCAAAAGATACAGACATATAAATCTCTCAGGAGCATATGTGCAGATATAGAGCAATGCTGCCATCTAGCGGTGTAGGTTAGCAATAATGAAATCGCTCAGCCTTATGAGTGTACCACAGGAGAGTTGCTATTATTGGCAACTATGCTCAGGTATAATGCAGAATAATAAAGCTATAGTGGTGAACATGAGGGAGCGATTCGTTTAAATAGAACGGTCCCATAGTTAGGGCTAAGAGAGCTACAGGTCTTAATTGTTGCCAGCTTAGTTTGATGGGTCAGGAACTATATAGTTGCTGGCAATGTAGATGATATCATGTTTAGCGGGGGCCCCCTAGGGGCTGCGTAGGGAAAGCTAACATTTTCACAGAAAACATATTGGCGGAATAAAGGATTCGTCTGAGGTTAATGTCCCTTGTTATCTGTGTCGGTGGCTATGCCCCCCCAGCGGACACCCCCGCTACAAAGTGAGTAGCCCGAGGGCGGTGTGGGATTTGCTAAAGTGAGTTGTTTTGGAGAAGGTCACGAAAATGCAGCGCGGAGGGCACACAGCCACCGACCCAGACCTGATATACATAAACAACATATAATCCCTTCAGTTGGTTCCTTGATTGTTTTTCTCCTGTGCTGGTAGTCGCGCCCCCAAATCAATCACTTTATGGGGAGATAAATTTCTACGAGGGCAAAGCGAGGCGTAATAAATGCATTTAAGCAAGCTAAGAGGTTGTGGCTAGGAGGCATGCTGCCACCCGCACAAGGTTAGTTTACGTATTAATGTCATGATGTAGGACCTTTATGAAAGGGCTGTTGTTAATCTGCACCAGCACAGGAAACAAACAGAGCAAGTGCCCCATAGGGATTGAGTAATAAAAGGTAGCATTTTCACACAAACAAACAAACAAAAAAAAAAACAAAAAACAAAAAAAAAAACACAGTATAAGCATGTATTGAAAAGCCGGTCGTCTTAGGTAGCCATGCAATTCCGTTCTGCACCGGGAGCCGCGTCCCCCGGATCAGCCAGCCCAATAAGAGATTGGGTTGTTTGGGAACATTGTACATCGTGGAGAACTGAAATTGTATAGTGGGCTGGGTGGTGTCACACGGGGGGGCACGCTGCTGCCGGCCCAGACCCAATACACAAGTGATCAAAATATCGCAGACCTCATGTACTAGTGCACTGGTTCAATTATACTGTAGAGATAATTGGGGCTAAGCATAATTGAAATGTCCAGCCAGCTTTGCATCAAGCCTCTGGCAGTAAGTGGAGGAAAAGTTCACGGCAGTTCTTGAAATGAAAAGAGTTCAGGTTGCGCTCAAGTCCATTAGCTGGGGTATGTGTAGTGTTCATCTGGGGAAGGGGGAGGGAGGGGGAACTGGTAGTGAGCGGCCCATTTAGAGCGGGAAGGAAATGGCGGGGCGCCAGAATTCAAACGGTGTCAGTTACTCTGTATGGGCGAACAAAGTTCGAAAACGTGCATTTCAACAATGATAAAAAGTTCAACCAACTGGAAACTGGATAACCTACATAGCTATGGCTATGTAAAACAAAGAACCGTTCAACTGTAGCTCTGGGTGTGATCCGAGTATCGGATTAGTTGGGCAGGATAAAGGCAGAAAACATTGCCTCCAACAGTTAACTGGGGAGGGGAGAAATCCGGTGCTTCAAAGTATAAGCGCCCGTAGGGAATAAACTGATGGTGAATTAAACAAGAGTCTTACCCAACCGTGGAAACCGATGAGGATAACGGGTCAGGTGGAAGGAAGGGTCTCCTATGGAGGAAAGCTGAGCCAGGCAAGATTCCTGTTGTGGAGTATCATGGCGGAGCATTGTCCGCTTGGTTGCCAGCCGATTTCATGGAGGATCTGGTTGAACGAGGTGAAGAAGCCAGGTGATCGTCATCCCGCTGAGTAGAGGATCTTTGGTTGCGGTTCCCCGCCGAAGGACGGTTATCTGTTGGCGGTAGAAGTAGATGTAGTTTCTCTAAGAGTTGCTGTGCTTCTTCTGGTGAGGAGACAGCATGCGAACGGCCCGAAGCTGTAAAAATTAATTTAAAAGGAAACCCCCATTTATACTTAATTTGGTGGGAGGATAGAGCAGATGTGTAGGGCTTCATAGCTCTCCGTTTGAGGATGGTTGAGGAAGCTAGGTCCGCGAAGATCTGGTAGCGGTACCCTTGGAAGGTTAGCGGCTCGCTGTCTCGTGCAGCCTGGAGGATGGTTTCCTTTGTCCTGTAAAAAGTGAATTTTACTAGGATGTCTCTGGGTAGTCCATTTGTTTTAATTGGGTCGAGAGCGCGATGTATGTGGTCGAATTCGAGCCGCTCTATTGGGATCGCCGGGACAAGCTCTTGGAACAGCGCGGTGGCTGTAGAGGTTAGATCTTCGATGGTTTCGGGTAGGCCCCTTATTCTTAGGTTGCTCCTTCGTGAGCGGTTCTCGGAGTCTTCAAGACGGAGCTTAGCTTCAGAGAGCTCAGTCTTCATCTCGGCCAGCTCTTTGTCGTGGGCATCTAGAACTGTGGAGGCTTTGCTCACTCTATCTTCCAGGTCTCCGGTCCGACCAACTAAGTCACGGATCTCTTTTTTAAGCTGTTGTGCGATTCTGTTGGCCACCGAGTCCAGCTCACGCTGTAGCAGCGACTTGAATTTATCCAGAAGCAGGGCATCTTTCGGGGTCCACTCTAGGGAGTCATCCGCCTCCTCCTGACGTTTCGGAGTGTTTTTAGATTTCGTAGGCGGCTGCCTAGGGTAGGAGGCGACCGTGGCCCCTGAGCACGAGGAGGCCGAGGACGCCATGTTGTCCTGGCCGCGGCGGCGTCTAGCTTTCGAGGCTGGAGTGGAGAACGACTCTTCTTGGGAATCTCTGCGCCCCATAGTTGCTTCAAGGTTAGCTCTGGTCAGGTAGGGATGTTTGGCTAGGTAGGGGTGCCTGTAACAGGTCAAATATAAGGTGAAGGCAGACGGCTGTGCAGAGCGCGGCTAGAGAGCGTCCATCTCTCAAGCGCGCTAGCCACGCCCCCCGCCCTTATTCAATTTTTATCCTGAGTTTTCTCCTAGGTGATATTTTTCACACCTTATCAATAAAATGCCCTTTAACCTTCTTAGCGGTAATCACGAGTTCAGGAAAAAACATGCCAGGAGCGGTACTCATGGTAGCCGCAGGGAGGTTACTGCAGAACAATGCACACAGCGGGCGTTTTTACTCACAACATCAGCCGCCATTCTACTTCCTCTCCTCCGAGGCTCTGCATCCCCCTGGTGAGACCGGCAGACGACAATCTCACTATAGGGTTACAGCGCCACCCGGAGGACGGAAAAAGGAACTACAGCGCTGGATCCCAGGGCGGTGAGTGAGTGCTGGGCTGCTGCAGAACTCCCTGGCAGCATGATTTTTACCAGGTTTTAGGATCTAAAAGCATGCAAAAAATTGCATCACTTTTAGACCCTAAAATCTGCAAACAATCATAACGCCAAGGGGGTTAAGCCACCAGCAAGCAAGAAAATACTCAGAATAATTTGTCTGTACTTTTTCACCTAGTTTTTGGTACTACTAAAAAGTTATTTTAAACGGAAGATGAGAAATTATCTCCTAGGTGAAAACTCTTGAGAAAAAGTGAACGGAATAGGGCCAGTGTCTGATGGTGGCATCTGGGTATCACTATTATGAAACGAGTGAGATTGCTGGGAGGAAGCGGAGGAGACGCGGCTGAATGAGCGCACATTGTTCAGCTGTACGATAAAACTGCCATGTCAGGAAACCGCTTACTTACACTTAGGGTAATTCTAAAATACATTGTTACAAAAAATCATCCTCTCTCTTTTCACCATTGTCAGGTGCCCAGCCCTCTCCAATACATCTGATTCTCACTCCTCACCATTCTGACTCCTCTCTCTTTTCACCATTGTCAGGTGCCCAGCCGTCTCCAATACATCTGATTCTCACTCCTCACCATTCTGACTCCTCTCTCTTTTCACCATTGTCAGGTGCCCAACCCTCTCCAATACATCTGACTTTCACTCCTCCGCATTCTGACTCCTCTCTCTTTTCACCATTGTCAGGTGCCCAGCCGTCTCCAATACATCTGACTCACTCCTCACCATTCTGACTCCTCTCTCTTTTCACCATTGTCAGGTGCCCAACCCTCTCCAATACATCTGACTTTCAATCCCCACCATTCTGACTCCTCTCTCTTTTCACCATTGTCAGGTGCCCAACCCTCTCCAATACATCTGACTTTCACTCCCCACCATTCTGACTCCTCTCTCTTTTCACCATTGTCAGGTGCCCAGCCGTCTCCAATACATCTGACTCTCACTCCTCACCATTCTGACTCCTCTCTCTTTTCACCATTGTCAGGTGCCCAGCCGTCTCCAATACATCTGATTCTCACTCCTCACCATTCTGACTCCTCTCTCTTTTCACCATTGTCAGGTGCCCAGCCATCTCCAATACATCTGACTCACTCCTCCGCATTCTGACTCCTCTCTCTTTTCACCATTGTCAGGTGCCCAACCGTCTCCAATACATCTGACTCTCACTCCTCACCATTCTGACTCCTCTCTCTTTTCACCATTGTCAGGTGCCCAACCCTCTCCAATACATCTGACTCACTCCCCACCATTCTGACTCCTCTCTCTTTTCACCATTGTCAGGTGCCCAGCCGTCTCCAATACATCTGACTTTCACTCCTCCGCATTCTGACTCCTCTCTCTTTTCACCATTGTCAGGTGCCCAACCCTCTCCAATACATCTGATTCTCACTCCCCACCATTCTGACTCCTCTCTCTTTTCACCATTGTCAGGTGCCCAGCCGTCTCCAATACATCTGACTTTCACTCCCCACCATTCTGACTCCTCTCTCTTTTCACCATTCTCAGGTGCCCAGCCCTCTCCAATACATCTGACTCACTCCCCACCATTCTGACTCCTCTCTCTTTTCACCATTGTCAGGTGCCCAACCCTCTCCAATACATCTGACTCTCACTCCCCACCATTCTGACTCCTCTCTCTTTTCACCATTGTCAGGTGCCCAACCCTCTCCAATACATCTGACTTTCACTCCCCACCATTCTGACTCCTCTCTCTTTTCACCATTGTCAGGTGCCCAGCCGTCTCCAATACATCTGACTCTCACTCCCCACCATTCTGACTCCTCTCTATTTTCACCATTGTCAGGTGCCCAACCTTCTCCAATACATCTGACTTTCACTCCCCACCATTCTGACTCCTCTCTCTTTTCACCATTGTCAGGTGCCCAACCCTCTCCAATACATCTGACTCTCACTCCTCCGCATTCTGACTCCTCTCTCTTTTTACCATTGTCAGGTGCCCAACCCTCTCCAATACATCTGATTCTCACTCACCACCATTCTGACTCCTCTCTCTTTTCACCATTGTCAGGTGCCCAACCCTCTCCAATACATCTGACTCTCACTCCTCCGCATTCTGACTCCTCTCTCTTTTCACCATTGTCAGGTGCCCAACCCTCTCCAATACATCTGACTCACTCCTCCGCATTCTGACGCCTCTCTCTTTTCACCATTGTCAGGTGCCCAGCCGTCTCCAATATATCTGACTCTCACTCCTCCGCATTCTGACTCCTCTCTCTTTTCACCATTGTCAGGTGCCCAGCCGTCTCCAATACATCTGACTTTCACTCCTCCGCATTCTGACTCCTCTCTCTTTTCACCATTGTCAGGTGCCCAACCCTCTCCAATACATCTGATTCTCACTCCTCCGCATTCTGACTCCTCTCTCTTTTCACCATTGTCAGGTGCCCAGCCGTCTCCAATACATCTGACTTTCACTCCTCCGCATTCTGACTCCTCTCTCTTTTCACCATTGTCAGGTGCCCAACCCTCTCCAATACATCTGACTTTCACTCCACCGCATTCTGACTCCTCTCTCTTTTCACCATTGTCAGGTGCCCAGCCGTCTCCAATACATCTGACTCTCACTCCTCCGCATTCTGACTCCTCTCTCTTTTCACCATTGTCAGGTGCCCAGCCGTCTCCAATACATCTTACTTTCACTCCTCCGCATTCTGACTCCTCTCTCTTTTCACCATTGTCAGGTGCCCAGCCGTCTCCAATACATCTGACTTTCACTCCTCCGCATTCTGACTCCTCTCTCTTTTCACCATTGTCAGGTGCCCAGCCGTCTCCAATACATCTGACTTTCACTCCTCCGCATTCTGACTCCTCTCTCTTTTCACCATTGTCAGGTGCCCAGCCGTCTCCAATACATTTGACTTTCACTCCTCCGCATTCTGACTCCTCTCTCTTTTCACCATTGTCAGGTGCCCAA
The DNA here is from genome assembly GCF_040937935.1 of Hyperolius riggenbachi. NCBI lineage: Eukaryota > Metazoa > Chordata > Amphibia > Anura > Hyperoliidae > Hyperolius > Hyperolius riggenbachi. The sequence continues at coordinate 17,597,646 of NC_090647.1, read as the reverse complement.
CCCTCTCCAATACATCTGACTTTCACTCCCCACCATTCTGACTCCTCTCTCTTTTCACCATTGTCAGGTGCCCAACCCTCTCCAATACATCTGACTCTCACTCCCCACCATTCTGACTCCTCTCTCTTTTCACCATTGTCAGGTGCCCAGCCGTCTCCAATACATCTGATTCTCACTCCCCACCATTCTGACTCCTCTCTCTTTTCACCATTGTCAGGTGCCCAACCCTCTCCAATACATCTGACTCTCACTCCCCACCATTCTGACTCCTCTCTCTTTTCACCATTGTCAGGTGCCCAGCCGTCTCCAATACATCTGACACTCACTCCCCACCATTCTGACTCCTCTCTCTTTTCACCATTGTCAGGTGCCCAGCCGTCTCCAATACATCTGATTCTCACTCCCCACCATTCTGACTCCTCTCTCTTTTCACCATTGTCAGGTGCCCAACCCTCTCCAATACATCTGACTCTCACTCCCCACCATTCTGACTCCTCTCTCTTTTCACCATTGTCAGGTGCCCAGCCGTCTCCAATACATCTGACACTCACTCCCCACCATTCTGACTCCTCTCTCTTTTCACCATTGTCAGGTGCCCAGCCGTCTCCAATACATCTGACACTCACTCCCCACCATTCTGACTCCTCTCTCTTTTCACCATTGTCAGGTGCCCAACCCTCTCCAATACATCTGACTCTCACTCCCCACCATTCTGACTCCTCTCTCTTTTCACCATTGTCAGGTGCCCAGCCGTCTCCAATACATCTGACACTCACTCCCCACCATTCTGACTCCTCTCTCTTTTCACCATTGTCAGGTGCCCAGCCGTCTCCAATACATCTGATTCTCACTCCCCACCATTCTGACTCCTCTCTCTTTTCACCATTGTCAGGTGCCCAGCCGTCTCCAATACATCTGACTCACTCCTCACCATTCTGACTCCTCTCTCTTTTCACCATTGTCAGGTGCCCAACCCTCTCCAATACATCTGATTCTCACTCCCCACCATTCTGACTCCTCTCTCTTTTCACCATTGTCAGGTGCCCAGCCCTCTCCAATACATCTGATTCTCACTCCCCACCATTCTGACTCCTGTCTCTTTTCACCATTGTCAGGTGCCCAGCCGTCTCCAATACATCTGACTCACTTCCCACCATTCTGACTCCTCTCTCTTTTCACCACTGTCAGGTGCCCAGCCCTCTCCAATACATCTGACTTTCACTCCTCCGCATTCTGACTCCTCTCTCTTTTCACCATTGTCAGGTGCCCAGCCCTCTCCAATACATCTGACTTTCACTCCTCCGCATTCTGACGCCTCTCTCTTTTCACCATTGTCAGGTGCCCAGCCGTCTCCAATACATCTGATTCTCACTCCCCACCATTCTGACTCCTCTCTCTTTTCACCATTGTCAGGTGCCCAGCCGTCTCCAATACATCTGACTCACTCCTCACCATTCTGACTCCTCTCTCTTTTCACCATTGTCAGGTGCCCAACCCTCTCCAATACATCTGATTCTCACTCCCCACCATTCTGACTCCTCTCTCTTTTCACCATTGTCAGGTGCCCAGCCCTCTCCAATACATCTGATTCTCACTCCCCACCATTCTGACTCCTCTCTCTTTTCACCATTGTCAGGTGCCCAGCCGTCTCCAATACATCTGACTCACTCCTCACCATTCTGACTCCTCTCTCTTTTCACCATTGTCAGGTGCCCAACCCTCTCCAATACATCTGACTCTCACTCCTCCGCATTCTGACTCCTCTCTCTTTTCACCATTGTCAGGTGCCCAACCCTCTCCAATACATCTGACTCTCACTCCCCACCATTCTGACTCCTCTCTCTTTTCACCATTGTCAGGTGCCCAGCCCTTTCCAATACATCTGACTCACTCCCCACCATTCTGACTCCTCTCTCTTTTCACCATTGTCAGGTGCCCAGCCGTCTCCAATACATCTGATTCTCACTCCCCACCATTCTGACTCCTCTCTCTTTTCACCATTGTCAGGTGCCCAGCCCTGTCCAATACATCTGACTTTCACTCCTCCGCATTCTGACTCCTCTCTCTTTTCACCATTGTCAGGTGCCCAGCCCTCTCCAATACATCTGATTCTCACTCCCCACCATTCTGACTCCTCTCTCTTTTCACCATTGTCAGGTGCCCAGCCGTCTCCAATACATCTGACTCTCACTCCTCACCATTCTGACTCCTCTCTCTTTTCACCATTGTCAGGTGCCCAGCCCTCTCCAATACATTTGACTCTCACTCCCCACCATTCTGACTCCCCTCTTAATTTTCTGACTCTGAATCGCCCTCCACTTTCTTTCTGACCAACCCTCCTCCATTCCACTTTTTTTTACCCCCCCCCCCCCCCCCCCCATTCTCACCATCCACTGTCTTTGATCTTTCTCTTTCTGTCCCCTTTCTTCTTCTTTCTCACACTCTTTACCGCTCATCATATTCTCTCTTTTTCATGATCTTTATCATACCCCATTTTCTTTCTTTACTATATCCCTTGTTCTTTCCAACCCCACTTTCTCACTGTGCCCCCCCCAACACACACTCACACACACACTCTTTGCAGCCTTGTCTGTTCTCTCAAGTCCCTCTCTCAAAGCAAATCAAAAATAGCTCTATTGACATGACCATACAGGCCAAAGCAAAGAGACACGGGGGAAATGAAAGGGACTGAGTCCTAAGAGTTGGGTTAGATGAACAGTGGATAAGTGGTTTGTGGACAGTTATTAGGTTTACAGTTCATTTATGCTCCTCTCAGTCTGTGACATAGTGTGCGGCAATTGTCACTGTAGATTCCTCCTCTCAGTCTGTGGCATGCTGTGATGTAGTGTGCAGCGATTGTCACTGTGGATTCCTCCTCTCAGTCTGTGGCATACTGTGATGTAGTGTGCAGCAATTGTCACTGTGGATTCCTCCTCTCAGTCTGTGGCCAGCTGTGTCATAGTGTGCAGTGATTGTCACTGTGGATTCCTCCTCTCAGTCTGTGGCATGCTGTGACCTAGTGTGCAGCGATTGTCACTGTGGATTCCTCCTCTCAGTCTGTGGCATGCTGTGTCATAGTGTGCAGCAATTGTCACTGTGGATTCCTCCTCTCAGTATGTGGCATACTGTGATGTAGTGTGCAGCAATTGTCACTGTGGATTCCTCCTCTCAGTCTGTGGCATGCTGTGTCATAGTGTGCAGCGATTGTCACTGTGGATTCCTCCTCTCAGTATGTGGCATGCTGTGATGTAGTGTGCGATTGTCACTGTGGATTCTTCCTCTCAGTCTGTGACATGCTGTGACCTGGTGTGCAGCGATTGTCACTGTGGATTCCTCCTCTCAGTATGTGGCATGCTGTGATGTAGTGTGTGATTGTCACTGTGGATTCTTCCTCTCAGTCTGTGACATGCTGTGACCTGGTGTGCAGCGATTGTCACTGTGGATTCCTCCTCTCAGTCTGTGGCATGCTGTGACATAGTGTGTAGCGATTGTCACTGTGGATTCCTCTTACTGTTTTCTCTGTAATTAGGTTTCTCTCTCCATCCCTGCATGTTCTCAATTTTCTCTTTCTTTCTCATGCTCTTTACAATTCCTCTCTCTCATATGTTATTCCAACCTGGACTGAGAAAAATCTCCATACTTTTTCAGAAATAAATGGTATGATCCATTTGTCAATCTTATATAATTTGCAAGTGTCCCTGTATCCTGTCAGTGTGTCAGTGCTTTTGCGCTACTGCGCATGTCAAGCACTGACAGCTGTTGGGACAGGAAGCAGGACAGGACCAAGTGGCGGGCCGGTGTAATGTCAGATATTGCAGCCCGGAAGCAGCCTTCCTCACTGAGTATTGCGCATGCTCAGTGGGAAGTTAGACATTATTTACCTGAAATATCTCCGCTTCGGCATTGTCAGGAACCGGCCCGCGGCACGCCTGCGTATACGGTTCCCGACTGCGGGTTTGACCAGATTAAGCGGGGAACAGCCTTATTTAAGCTACAAACAAGGCTGGAACCCCTCAAACACTTCTCACTGCCACCACTAGCTGTTCGCTAGACACTTCCACTCTGCTGTCGAGTCCTCAGCGCGCACTCCGCGTTTTCGTATTTGGGTCAGCTTTGCGCTTAGGCCAAATACGGGAACGCCACGCACCCACACACACACACAGTTGCAATCTTACACTGTCGTGAAGCAAAGACCCACTAACAGTCGTTCCGAACGATACTGTTAGCCACTCTGCTGTCGCTACTCGCACTGGCGTTGTTCGTACGTTGGGTCAGCTGCGCGCTTAGGCCAACGTATGACAAACGCCCCCACACACAATGCAATTACAATTTCATACGGTAGTGTTGCTCAAGCGTACAATTAGGCATGAACTTATACACGGTTACACTTCAGTCTCTTCTAGGCTATGAGTGTTAGTTTAGTACGGCAGAAGTCAAACTTATTAAATAATAATTTAATATTTCAGAAAAAAACATAAAACAGTGCAGAACTGAATATATACAAAAAGATTACAAAAAAACAAAGTAAAAATAGTTACAAGATAAAATGTACAAAGATAACACACAAAGCGATTTTGCTTACCAAAATAAACGGGAAATAAACGTACCAGCGTATCGATCTGGTGTTGTTGCGGGCGGTACGCACTTCTGGTCAGGAACCAGGTTAGTTCTAGCCGTGTGAGCTACCTCCAAGAACTACAAGTTGTGGCTATCCTAGCTGCGGTTTTATACTATGAAATACGCCTGGAGGCTGTAAGCCTGTGTGGACGGGGGGAAGCTAGATTTAATAACATCCTCAGACATAATTTGATTTCCCAGGTAAAAGTCTACTATACATCAAAGATTGTGAAGTTAGGCTTTCAACTCCAGGTGAAAACTTGATTAAGGCGTTTTCCTGTCTCCGTTCTCAGACATAAATGGGATTTCCAGAGATCCACATACATGAAAAGGGTACTATAGCACACACACAAAACAAAAGACTTCCTTCACTTCCAATCTCCCCAGGTTACAGGTGACAATTGATTAAGGCTTCACATTGCAGCAGGATGTCCTGTGTGATAGGTGACTGGTCGTATTCACTGAAGACCTCTTTAGATGCAAATGTAGGTCTAGTGACCCACCCACACAAATACAGGAACAGTCAATGAATCTAGCCTGCATCTCTACACCTTTGACATACCACAGCAGATATAAAAATGGGAAAATGAAAATATATTAGTGCATTATCCTTAACAGCATCAGCACCCCAATATATCTCCACACCTCCGCCGTTAACTTGGTGCAAGGCAGACGATCTTCCCAGATCATCCTGCCAGCACCTACACTGTTGGTTCTGCTTGACGGGACAGCCCGTCCGCATTCCCATGATTGCTCCCCTTCCAGATGGCGCTGGCAGGTGAATCTAACGCATCATCCTGCCAAAGCCTACATTGACGGCCTGGCCGGGTGGGGAAACCCTTTAGCATCCTCAGGAGGGTTCCCCACCTGTCAGTTAGCTCCAAGCTACACGACTGGAAAGCTAGGTCAGGTTGCTGCAATGTGTCGTTGCCCTTGGCAACCTGACGTAACCAACCAGGGGAATGTGGGTCAGTGGCGACCGTGAATTCGCAACCATAGAGACTGTGCTGCAACTGGGGAAGGGTTCCAACCGTCGCTACACGCACTCTCTCTATAGTGGCAGGAGCTATCTCTCGGTCCCTTTGGGGAACGAGTATCTGCCGGTCTGCCTCCTCCACTTCGGACAGCTCCGAGGGAATAACTTCCCAGAACCCTCTCAACCTGCCCCTCCCAGCTGGTGACCTGCTGGCTAGCCCCCTGAGCTCTTCCAGGCTGCTGTCAAATCGAACAGCCCCAGAGAGCTCAGTGCTGCCTGTCACACATTCTAGGAAGGCTGCAGACGGAGAGGCTCCTGGGCCATCCGGGCCAGGTTCAGAATTGGATGTGGCTGACCCAGCAACATTTGCCACTTCGGTGGACAGTCCCTCTGCTGTAGACCCGCTAGCACTGCGGGTTACCACTGCAGCTGAGGGAGTGCCCACCTTACACACATCATAAATCACGTCACATTTTGTCTTAAAACCATCTGAAGGGGAAAGATCTGGCCTGGTGCCGTCTGCCCCTTCAGTGGACAGTCCATCTGCTGCAGCCCAGCGAGCGCCGCTGGTTACTCCGGCAGCTGACGGAGTGTCCACATGACACACAGCATTATGTAGCACAACACATATGCCATCAGCATTATCATCCCTACATATATTGTCATTTGGGACATCACATAAAACCTCCACATTATCTGTATCATTACACACATTGCTACTCAGCACTTCACAATTATCATCAACAGTTCCTGCATCGATCGCCTCGATAGTCCGTGCGTCATAAATGACATCATCAGTTTCTGCATTCTCTGTGTCAACAGGTCCCACTCCAGGCCTAGGCACTGGAGACTCACTAGGGCTGGCTCCTAGTACACAGTCCATAGCCCCTGGGGCCTCTCCAGCACTCCCCACTTGCACAGCATTATCAAACAGTACCTTGCAAGAGTCCAGAACTTCTGCTGGGGATGCAGGCTCCACAGGGTTTGGAGTAGGCTCATACCGGGCCACTAACCGTCCCAGGTCGGTACCCAGCAAAACGTTGGTGGGGATTTTGTCAGTTACCCCAACTTCTTTCAGTCCGCTGCCGGCCCCCCAATCCAGGTGGACCAAGGCGGTGGGTATGGCGGGGGTGACACCCCCAATTCCTCTGACAGCAATCATTTTCCCAGGTATGTACTGCTCCGGGTTCACAAGCTGGGGATGTATGAGAGTCACTTCTGCTCCAGTGTCTCTCAGCCCAGTGGCAACTGTACCCCCAACCGTGACAAGCTGCAGATTCTCTGCATAGCCAGTAGCATTCCTGGTAGCACACAAAGCCGTTGGGACTTCACTGGGGTTTGAGGCCTCACTGGATTTTGGGGCCTCCCTCTTCCTCTCTGGGCAAGTCGTGCTGATATGACCCACCCTGTCACATACAAAGCATTTCCGAGTGTCAGTGGTTGGTTGCCTGAATCCAGGAGACAGCGGTGCTTGCCTCCTCTGGGTGCTGGGTGAAACAGGTTTAGCCCTCTGTTCTCCTCTCCAGCTGGGCGTAGTAGTCCTCCGGGACTCAGGTGCTCTATGGGCGGTGTAGGCATCGGCCATTTCCGCAGCCTCATCCACTGTCTTTGGTTCTCGATCCAGCACAAACAGCCGGACCTCAACAGGGCAAGTGTGGAGGAACTGGTCTTTTATTATCAGTTCCTGCAGGGCATCAAAGGTTTCAACAGCCAGTCCTTTTACCCACTGCTGGAAGGCAGTGCGCAGGTTGCAAGCATGATCCAGGTAACTGTCATTAGGACCTCGCTGCACTGTCCTGAAACGTTTGCGATACACCTCTGCCGTGAGGTGGTATCGCGCAATGATGGCTTTCTTAATTGCCTCAAAGTCTGTTTCTTCCTCCTGGGGGAGACTCACAAACGCCTCCAGGGCCTTGCCTCTCAGCCCTGGTGTGAGGTATCTTGCCCACTGCTCACGGGGCACCCCATACTGCCGACAAGTCCTTTCAAACCCCTGTAGGAAAGTGTCTATGTCAGAGTCCTTGTCCATAGCGGGGAACTTATCCAGGGGGATTCTGTGGACTCGCTCACCTTCGCGTTCTGCGGGTCCAGCAGACCGGTTCTGCTGCTGAAGTTTAGCCAGCTCCAGCTGGTGTCGCTGTGCAACTTGTTCCCTCTCGGCCTGGTGTCTTTCCCTCTCGGCCTGGTGTCGCCGTTCCGCGTGTTCCTTCTCTGCCTGTCGGTGCAGTAGGATCAGCTTTAGGCGCAGTTCGGGCTCAGCCGAACCTAGTAGCTGTAGGTCGGCTTCCAGAGATGTCATCTCCAAGTTCGGTGGATCATCCAGGACATCGTCTCCACTCGCATTCTGTGGCAGGAGCGATTCCTCCTCTGTCGTGTCGTGAGCTGCATCCGCTGACGTTGAAGCACGGGCTTGCTCTGCCGCATCATGCTCCTCGAGCGCACGAACTAACTGCTCCTTAGTCTGGCCGCTCACCGTCTCGATGCCTTTGTGCTCACACAGGTTGAGTAGTATCTCCTTGTTTTGCCTTGCATAGCTGGATGCTTTCTGAGCCATCGTGTTGCAAAAAATAAAAGAAAAGAAAAAAAAAAGGGGGGGGGGGGAAGGGAAAGCAAAACACCAAGTGTGTATCTTTGAACAAAAAAAAACGTATATAGATTCTGCACTGAGTAGACTTCTGTAGGCTAGTTGCTTCTAGCAAGCTTCCAGCCTTTAGTACTCAGAATAGCGAGCTAAACTGCGTACTAATGTACTAAACGATGCCACCACTGCCAGCCAATTATGTCAGGAACCGGCCCGCGGCACGCCTGCGTATACGGTTCCCGACTGCGGGTTTGACCAGATTAAGCGGGGAACAGCCTTATTTAAGCTACAAACAAGGCTGGAACCCCTCAAACACTTCTCACTGCCACCACTAGCTGTTCGCTAGACACTTCCACTCTGCTGTCGAGTCCTCAGCGCGCACTCCGCGTTTTCGTATTTGGGTCAGCTTTGCGCTTAGGCCAAATACGGGAACGCCACGCACCCACACACACACACAGTTGCAATCTTACACTGTCGTGAAGCAAAGACCCACTAACAGTCGTTCCGAACGATACTGTTAGCCACTCTGCTGTCGCTACTCGCACTGGCGTTGTTCGTACGTTGGGTCAGCTGCGCGCTTAGGCCAACGTATGACAAACGCCCCCACACACAATGCAATTACAATTTCATACGGTAGTGTTGCTCAAGCGTACAATTAGGCATGAACTTATACACGGTTACACTTCAGTCTCTTCTAGGCTATGAGTGTTAGTTTAGTACGGCAGAAGTCAAACTTATTAAATAATAATTTAATATTTCAGAAAAAACATAAAACAGTGCAGAACTGAATATATACAAAAAGATTACAAAAAAACAAAGTAAAAATAGTTACAAGATAAAATGTACAAAGATAACACACAAAGCGATTTTGCTTACCAAAATAAACGGGAAATAAACGTACCAGCGTATCGATCTGGTGTTGTTGCGGGCGGTACGCACTTCTGGTCAGGAACCAGGTTAGTTCTAGCCGTGTGAGCTACCTCCAAGAACTACAAGTTGTGGCTATCCTAGCTGCGGTTTTATACTATGAAATACGCCTGGAGGCTGTAAGCCTGTGTGGACGGGGGGAAGCTAGATTTAATAACATCCTCAGACATAATTTGATTTCCCAGGTAAAAGTCTACTATACATCAAAGATTGTGAAGTTAGGCTTTCAACTCCAGGTGAAAACTTGATTAAGGCGTTTTCCTGTCTCCGTTCTCAGACATAAATGGGATTTCCAGAGATCCACATACATGAAAAGGGTACTATAGCACACACACAAAACAAAAGACTTCTTTCACTTCCAATCTCCCCAGGTTACAGGTGACAATTGATTAAGGCTTTCACATTGCAGCAGGATGTCCTGTGTGATAGGTGACTGGTCGTATTCACTGAAGACCTCTTTAGATGCAAATGTAGGTCTAGTGACCCACCCACACAAATACAGGAACAGTCAATGAATCTAGCCTGCATCTCTACACCTTTGACATACCACAGCAGATATAAAAATGGGAAAATGAAAATATATTAGTGCATTATCCTTAACAGCATCAGCACCCCAATATATCTCCACAGGCATCTCCTACACTCCCGAAATTTTCAGGGGAGGGAGGGGACCCCCAGATCTAGCTTTGTGTCAAATTGCAGCCCCTGAGCTCTGCTAGTTCCCGAGATAGGTTTGCTGCAATCAGTCTCGGGAACCAGTGGGGCTCGGGGGCTGCAATTCGGCACAGAGCTAGATCTGGGGGTCCCGTCCCTCCCCTGAAAATTTCGGGGGTGTACGTGGTGCGGAAGCGGAGATATTTATGACGTTTTACGTGGCTGCGTAATTTAATGGGGCGCAGGCTCCAACTGCGCATGCGGTGCTGCAAAACGTGCAGGGCTGTAATTGCTGACATTACACCGGCTGTGTGTGCACGTGCATGCACTCTGTGATGCTGCAGCAAGGACTGACCTAGAGCCCGTTTTTAAACGGGCTTAGGTCACCCAGTTAATAATATTTGTATAATTTGTATTCATGAATAATGTTATTATTAGTATTTGTCAGTTATTGTTCTGCTACAAGCATTGCTGGTGTCACTGCTAGCGCTTCCCCTGTGGTTTGTTCTCTGATTTTATTATTATCACCAGATCACAGTATATGGGCTGCTCGCTCTCCCTTCTGTCTGTATCTATCTATCTATCTATCTATCTATCTATCTATCTATCTATCTATCTATCTATCTATCTATCTATCTATCTATCTAATCTATCTGTCTGTCTGTCTGTCTGTCTGTCTATCTATCTATCTATCTATCTATCTATCTATCTATCTATCTATCTATCTATCTATCTATCTATCTATCTATCTAATCCATCCATCTATCTTTATCTATCTCTATCTCATATCCATCAGTCTCTCTCTCCCCTCTGCAGTCTGCACGCACGGGATCTCATCTCTCGCGCCGCACGCTGGATCAAGGCACTTCCGATGAGGAGCGGAAGCCGCACTCTCCATGGAGACGCGTGGCGGGTGGGCGTGCCGGTCTCCATGGATACGGGAAGCGTCTCCCAGGTGACGGCGATACACTGAGAGAAGTTCGTGCCGCTCTGCAGCCTCCCGTCACCGATCACCGCCATGTCCGACCTGGGATCCGAGGAGTTCGAGGAGGAGGCCGAGCCCGACCTGGGGGTGAGAGCAGTGCGGGGGCCACCTGTGTGCTGCTGGGCAAAGGGGGTGTCTAGGGAGACAGGAGGAGGAACAGGGGGTCTCCAGGGGGATACAGGAAGCCATAGAGTGTCTAGGGAGACAGGAAGCACTGGGGGTGTCTGAGGATGGAGGATTATGTAGGGCAGTTTCTGAGGGCAATAGTCTAGTTGAGGGACCCACAGCTGATTCAGTAGAGACCACTAAAGCCAGGTATCCGTACATCCAGGGGTGATGGGCTGATTTGATCAAGAGACAGATCTCTCTCTAATCAGATATGATCAGATAGAGATCTGTCAGCTGCCCGTACCCTGCACGCCGATTCCCGATTGATTTCATCCTGAAATCGATCTGGTATCGGCCTTGTGACACCGTATCTGCCGCCTCGTCAGTCCGACGCTGTCCCCCCTAATGTTCATTGTACCCCCCATGCCCGGTGCACTATACTTTACCTGTCCGTGTCCTCTCCGGGCTCCATCCATACACGCACACCACATGGTTGCCGGAGTAACGTGGGCACGTATGTGACATCACACACGTGTACGCAGGTAACCACGTGAGGCGCGTGTATGGACAGAGCCCGGAGCTAGCGGCAGACACGGGCAGGTAATGTATACAGCCTGGACACGGGGGCACAATTAACATTTGGAGGGAAGGCATTGGGGACTTCGTTGCTCGTCCCGATATTGCTCGACGTTATTGCCACGCACCTGACCATCTATGGTGGGTCTATATCTTTCAGCATTTCTAATGGATATGCTTAGCCCAAAATTGGTTGCATCATCAATCAGGCATGCACTTGGCGGACGATTTTCATTCAATTTGATCATAATTATGAAAATTGGATGGCCGATCAGCCAACAAGTCGCTTGATTTAGTTGAAAGAAATAGGGGGACCCAGCAGAGAACACTATCCATGCCACCAACTGAATAGCTTTAGTAAAGTTGCGGCGGTAGTAGCAGTAGCGGAACAGAGTGCCATCCCCAAGGCCTAGCAGCTGAATGTTGCAGACGAAAGTTCAATTTTAGCGTTTTTCCCACTGGGACTCCTATTTCTTTCAAATTAGTGGACATGACCCAATTGCCTCCATTAGGGAGCGGCCGTTGGTCTATGAGATTTCCCGCTGGGCCCCCTCTAGGCCAGTGCCGTTTCTGAGACTGGTTACAGGAAATGTCTGGGGGCACAGAGGGATGTCTGGGGTCTACAGGGGATGTCTTGGGCACAAAGGAATGTCCATGGCACCGCAGAATGTATGGAGTCTATAGGGAATATCTGGGGGCACAGCAGAATATCTGGAGGTTACAGGGAATGTCTGGGGGCACAAAGGAATGCCAGTGGCACCGCAGAATGTATGGTGTCTATAGGGGATATCTGGGGGCACAAAGGAATGTCTGGGGGCACATCAGAATGTCTTGAGAATACAGGGTATGTCTGGGGGCACAGAGGTACGTCTGGTGGCTACAGGGGGTGTCTGGAGGCACATAGGTATGTCTGGAGGCTACAGGGTATGTCTGGGGGCACAGCAATGCATGGGGTCTACAGTGGATGTTTAGGGCACAAAGGAGTGTCTGGAGGCTACAGAGGATGTCTGAGGGCACAGAGGTATATCTGGAGGCTACAGAGGATGTCTGAGGGCGGAGAACACTGTCTGGAGCCTACAGGGGATGTCTTGGGGCTACAGGGGCTGTATGGATGCACAGAGGTATGTCTGGAGGCTACAGGTTATGTCTGGGGGCACAGAGGTATGTCTGGAGGCTACAGGAGATGTCTGGGGGTGTAGAGGATTGCCTGGAGGCTACAGGGAATGTATTTGGGCAACAGGTAATGACCTCAATTCACTAAGCTTATCTCCTGTCTTCAATAATGTTTCTATAGTTATCACCATGGTGATGGGGCATGTAGTATTCAGGAAACATTTTACCTCAGGCAAACCTAAAGTTAACTCTTCTGTCTTTAGGTTAACTCTTCAATCCTTAAAATAACTCCAGAGTTAAAGGGAACCTTAACTGCCGTGGAAAAATGAATTCACTTACCTGGGGGCTTTCCCAAGCCTCCTGCAGCCGTCCTGTGCCCGCGCCGGTCCTTCGGTGCCCTCCGGTCTCCCTCCGCCACTAAGTTTCGTTTTCGGACGACTGCCAGTCGTCCTCGGGCCACTACCCACATTGTTCATCGTAAACTGCAGTAAAGCGCGTCCGCATGACGCCAAACGCGTCATCCGCATGACGCCAAACGCGTCATGCGCATGACGCCAAACGCGTCATGCGGACGCGCTTTACTCCAGTTTACGACGAACAATGCGGAAGTGGCCCGAGGACGACTGGCAGTCGTCCGAAAACGAAACTTAGCGGCGAAGGGGGACCGGAGGGCACCGAAGGACCGGCGCGGGCACAGGACGGCTGCAGGAGGCTTGGGAAAGCCCCCAGGTAAGTGAATTCATTTTTCCACGGCAGTTAAGGTTCCCTTTAAAGACAAGGGCCTCAATTCACTAAGATCATGCTGGAGATAATAAGGCAAGAGTAAACTTGCCACCACGCAGTGAGAGAGTTATCTTATCTCTTCATTCCTTACGTTTCCTCCTCTGTAGTTAAGTTACCTCCTCTGTAGTTAAGTTACCTCCTCTGTAGTTATTTTCACACACAGTTAATTAACAACCTGTCTTTAACTCTGGAGTTATTTTAAGAATTGAATAATTAAATTAAAGACAGAAGAGTTAACTTTAGGTTTGCCTGAGGTAAAATGTTTCCTGAATACTACATGCCTTATCACCATGGTGATAACTCTAGAAACATTATTGAAGACAGGAGATAAGCTTAGTGAATTGAGGTCATTACCTGTTGCCCAAATACATTCCCTGTAGCCTCCAGGCAATCCTCTACACCCCCAGACATCTCCTGTAGCCTCCAGACATACCTATGTGCCTTCAGACAACCTCTGTAGCCTTCAGACATACCTCTGTGCCCCCAGACATAACCTGTAGCCTCCAGGTGTAACTCTGTACCCCGAGACTTGTCTTTAACTCTGCAGTTATTTTAAGGATTGAAGAGTTAACCTAAAGACAGAAGAGTTAACTTTAGGTTTGCCTGAGGTAAAATGTTTCCTGAATACTACACACCTTATCACCATGGTAACAACTCTAGAAACCTTATTAAAGACAGGAGATAAGCTTAATGAATTGAGGCCAATGTCTGGGGACACAGAGGAATGTTTGGAGGCTACAGGACACAGAAAGGGGTTAATAATACCCCTGTTGTGTCTATGGAAAGAGGAAGTATAGGGGGTATCGGGGAAGACACGGGGAGCCTCTGGTAGAGTCTGATGGTGTCTAGCAGATACAGGAGGGGAGATGCTGGTTGGGGGCGGGGTTTATGGTGTATACCAGGCTGATAGTTAGAGTGCCTGGCATACACCATGAAATTTCCCATCAGATAGATGGGTCGATAGATAATTTCCCACACATCCAATCATTTTCATCATATTGGTAGTATTGTCTCGCACTCACTAAAGGATCAAACCCATAGTCTTTAAAGGACTTTCGAGGCCAACATATAAAAAAAAAAAATTAAGTACCTGCATCTCTTTAAAAGACACGGAGGACGCCATCTGCGCCCTCAGTGTCGTTCCGCCGGGTCCCCACCGCTCAATAGCCCCCCCGGCCGGTCACGACCCCAGGGCCCGGGTCGGGCTCTCCTGCCTCTGCCAATATGGCCGCCGGAGCTGGCCACGGCTGCGCAGTCCGCACAGCCGCGAGTGCGGCTGCGCAGCTCTAGGGCCAACCCCCCGATCCACGCTAAAGTAGTAGCCATATTGGCAGAGGCAGGAGAGCCCGACCCGGGCCCTGCAGTCGTGACCGGCCGGGGGGCTATTGAGCGGCGGGGACCCGGCGTAACTACACGGAGGGCGCGGATGGCGTCCTCCGTGTCTTTTAAAGAGATGCAAGTACTTAACTTTTTTTTTTATATGTTGGCCTCGTAAGTCCTTTAAGGGGAGTGCGACAGCTGAAAAGAGGGATGGTGCCCTCTATGCAGTATTCAACAAGGAAGAAAGCTGGTACACCCAAAATTAATCTTAATTGGTTCCATGTAAAAATATGGCCAACGTTTTGGAGCTGCGTAGGACCCCTTTATCAAGGCAATATTTGCTCTGAGGCAAAGATCTGTCTGCTGCTGTGCAAAAGATTCTGCATAGGAAGTTGGGAGTCTGGCTCCTCCAACACTCGCTGACAGGCATTGCTGCTGCTGATCCCAGACGGTTCACATCGCTGTCAGCGAGTGTTGGAGGAGCCATACTCCCAACTTCCTATGCAGAATCTTTTGCACAGCAGCAGACAGATCTTTGCCTCAGAGCAAATCTTGCCTTGATAAAGGGGTCCTACGCGGCTCCGAAACGTTGGCCATATTTTTACATGAAACCAATTAAGATTAATTTTGGATGTGCCAGCTTTCTTCCTTGTTAGAGCCAATAATTTTTCTGATCGATTTTCTGATCACTTCTATGCAAATCGATCAGAAAAACGATCGGAAATCAGATTGGACCTGTCAGAAATTATGTATTCGACTCATCAATCTGATGGGAAATTGCATGGTGTGTGCCAGGCTTTAGTAGGCTGAGAACTTTCAGGTTTCTGGAGTTACCTCTCTTTTGTCCCGCAGGAGTATGAGGGTGAGCGGAACGAGGCTGGAGAGAGACACGGGCAGGGGAAAGCACGACTGCCGAACAGTGACACCTATGAAGGGACGTACGAGAAAGGGAAGCGGCAAGGCCAGGTAACCGCATGCCCTCCTATCCCTTCACTGCACACTTCCTGCACACTGCATGGATTACCCCTCAGTACCCCTTCCCTGGTTATTTCCCTCCAGAGGGTTCCAAATACCGAGGTGTCTAACTGTTGTCTTTTTACTGACTTCAAATGTCCTTTAAAGAGAGTCTGAAGCGATTTAAAATACCTGTTTTTATTCAGCAGGCAGCTTCAGCATTACAATACAAACTGATTTGCCGCATTCATGTTGCAGAACGAGGTCTTAATCCCCCCGAAATCTCAGGGCCAAAATTCTGCTATGCTTCCGGGTAGAGGCAGAGCTGTGCGCAGTATCTCTGCCTCTACTTCAGTCAATCTCCGCCTCTCCCCGGTCCTCTCAGTCTTCTTTCACTAAGAGGGGCGGGGCAAGGCAGAGATCGGCGGAGATTGACTGCATTAGAGGCAGAGCTACAATGTGCAGCTCTGCCTCCCCCGGGCAGCAAAATCCACGACCTGGAAAGTCGTGGAATTTTGCCCTGGGCTTTCATGGAGATAAAGACCTCGTTCTGCTGCGGGGATGCTGCAAATCAGTTTGGTTTATAATGCTGAAGATGCCTGCTGAATAAAAACAGGTATTTTAAATCGCTTTAGTCTCTCTTTAAAACTAATTTTTTTACATAACAAAATAATTATTTAATGTGGTCCTATTCTAACTACTGTAATGGTTAAGGGCTCTGCTTCTGAAGCAGGCGACCAGGGTTTGAATCGTGGTTCTTCCTGTTCAGTAAGCCAGCACCTATTCAGTAAGGAGATCTTGGGCAAGACTCCATAACACTACTACTGCCTACTGAGCGTGCCCCCTAGTGGCTGCAGCTCTGGAGCTTTGAGTCCGCCAGGAGAAAAGCGCAATATACATGCTCTGTGTTTTGTACCTTGAACCTCCAGTCTTCAGGCACAGATTTCTCCTTCGGAACCTTTCACTGATGGGCAGTAACAAATGATGTGAAGAATTGGTAATTATTTCAGATTGGTGGGAAGATCCATAGGAGTATATAAAAGAATTGAGAAATTGTAAAAAAAAAAAAATGCTGCCAAATCAGTGCATGGCATGTGTAAACAAGTTACAGCTGCTCTGCTTGAACTTTTTGATTCTTCATTTAATCAATTATAATTGCACATTCAGTCAATAAGCCCCAAAAGCTGAGATATAAGTAACCGTCTCTAAATTGGAGTACGTGTCCCAGCGCCACCGCGTGAGTTGAGCGGTAGGTTCTGTTGCCATTAAAAAATTGTTAATTTACATTACTGATATTTTACTATGCACTTACCCAGAACCCAGTCTCACTTCAACTCCCTCCTTATGTCTAAAACAACCCCCCTTTCCCTTCCCCATTGTTAAAGAGAGTCTGAAGCAACTTTTAAAACAGCGTTTTACCTTATATTCTACACGGGCATGTTTGCCCCTGCTAAAACGCCGCTATCCCGCGGCAGAACGAGGGGTCTTTACCCCCCAAATCCCCTCCGTGGTGTCCAGGGATCGCTTCCTGTTGAGGCAGGGCTAATGGCTGTAGCTCTGCCTCTCAGCGCGTCTATCAGCGCGTGTCTCTGCCTCTCCCCGTCCCTCTCAGTCTTCCTTCACTGAGAGGGGCAGGGGAGAGGCGGAGATCCGCTGCTGATAGACGCGCATGGGGCAGAGCTACAGCCGAAAGCTCTGCCTCCATGAACAGGAAAATCTACGACCAAGTTGGTCGTGGATTTTGCAGGGGGGGATTTGGGGGGTAAAGACCCCTTGTTCTGCCACGGGATAGCAGAGGCAAACATGCCCGTGTAGCATATAAGGTAAAAAGCTGTTTTAAAAGTCGCTTCAGAGTCTCTTTAACATTAAAGAGGGACTCCAGTGAAAATAATGTAATAAAAAAGTGCTTCATTTTTACAATAATTATGTATAAATGGTTTAGTCAGTGTTTGCCCATTGCAAAATCTTTCCTCTCCCTGATTTACATTCTCACATTTATCACATGGTGAGATTTTTACTGCTGGTAGGTGATGTCACTGGAAGGAGATGCTGCTTGCTTTTTTGGCAGTTGGAAACAGCTGTTATTTCCCACAATGCAACAAGGCTCCCACAGTGTGATGTCAGAACTATGGTGCTGACATCACACTGTGGGAGGGGTTTCACCACAATATCAGCCATACAGCGCCCCCTGATGATCTGTTTGTGAAAAGGAATAGATTTCTCATGGGAAAGGGGGTATCAGCTACTGATTGGGGTGAAGTCCATTTCTTGGTTAAGGTTTCTTTTTAACTCGTCCTCCAAGTGCCTAAAACTAACCTCCCCCTCCTAATTCTTAACGCTAACCCTGGCGCCTAAATAGGCGTTAGTTGTAGCTGATTGGTTATAACCATTATTTCCTACACAGTAGCTGATCAGCTACTATCCGCATTGGGCGCCCAACTCACTGCTTTGGCACTCAATTACCGATAATTAACAGAGATGTCTGTTAGACACCTGCTGATCCTCACACCCAAATCACCTGATCTGCTAAACTGCCAACCCAGGTATCATTGTTGTGAGGATGGCACTCCTTGCCCCCCTCTGTCCCCTGTCCAACCCCCACTTCCTGTGCTTGCATGCTGGTGATGATGTCATCACACACAGCCACTGATGCAGCAGCATGGCACACCTGGCTGTCCCAGCACTTTCTCCCGACTCTTTACTCCAGCTGGTGGGCAGGACAGCTTGTCATGTTAGTGAAGTGGGCGGGCTGCGGTGTGTGATTTGGAGAGGAGAGTGGCAAGGGACACAGATCCCGGAGACACACCCACTTCCAGGGAGGAGCCAATAAGAGTATGTCAGGAATGAAAATTGGTTTGGCTAAACTCTTCATTGCTTTTTACGAAACTTTGTATGCATGATTCATTTGAAAAAATTCAGCTACAACCAGGTACACACATCTAATTTTGATGGGCCAGTTTTACCATCTCCATGTAGCATGAGAGCTTACCTACTGTTCACAGTATTCAAAATCTGTTGGCCCGCATACTACATGGAGGTGGTAAAATTGCTCAGCAATTGAGCAATCAATTGGGATGTGTGTACCAGACCTTAAGGCTGCTTACACACTAAGACGTTACAGGCGCACGTTAGTGCTGCCTGTAACGCTCCCCCAACGCACAGCAATGTAACACAAGTGGGCTGTTCACACAGCCCACGTTGCGTTACATGTAACGCTGCACGTTCTCCCAAAAGTGCAGCATGCTACGGCGTTACAGCGGCTTAAGCCGCGTTAGACTGTTTGCACATGCTCAGTCAGGTTGGGGAGGAGCGGAGAGCGGCCAGGCACATGGCTAATTAATATTCACTGCACGTTGTGACGTGCAGTGTTTACTTCCTGGTGCGGCCGCTCTGTGCGGCGATTGGCCGGCGGGACCACGTGATGCTGCATGCGTCCAAGAGTACGCATCACGGCATCACGGACGCCAGAGTGAGCTGCACAACGCGGCTCACTCTGACGTCCACATCGAAGAGCACCAGGCCTTGCATTAGGGGCAGGTTATGCGACCTTAACGTAGCACCTAACGCAACGTCTTGGTGTGTAACTAGCCTAAAGGACACCCGAGGCGTAAATAAAGGAAATGAACAATTGTATCTATCTTCCTTCTCCTAAAAATGACTTTTTAAAATATTCCACTGTTTTATTTTATGTTTAAAACTACTTTTTAAGTGTTAACTGTTTTATTGTTTTTGGTCAATAACACATTCATTGAAGTTTGCCAGAGCTAAAATCTATGAACTATTGTCCCTTTTTATCTCTTTCCTGCTCTCAGAAGCCATTTTCTGCTAGGAAAATGTTTTATAGTTGGAATTTCTTATCAGTGAGGGTCACACTGTAGTCACTTCCTGTCTGAGTCAGGACTGAGTCAGCCACTTACATACCTGATATTTAAAGTGAATGTTTACCGGTTTAAAAAAGAAAAAGTCAGATACTCACCTAAGGAGAGGGAAGGCTCCGTCCTAATGAGCCTTCCCTCTCCTCTTCCGGTGCCCGGTCCCGCGCAGGATCCCCCGTGGCAGTATTCGACCAGTTCGGTCAAATACCGCCACTTCCGCATGCCGAAGGGAGCTTTAGGAAGCCTTCGGGAGCACTCGGGATCCCGAGGACGCGGCCGCTCCATACTACTCATGGGCGAGCACCCTCTATGACGCACTTGCGCGTACGTAGTATGGAGCGGCCCGTCTTCGGAAGCCCGAGTGCTCCCGAAGACCTCCGAAGTCCATGCGGTGGTGGACGCGAACGGGGGAACCAGCGCAGCACCGAGGGCACCGGGAGAGGAGAGGGAAGGCTCATTAGGACCGAGCCTTCCCTCTCCTTAGCTGAGTATCTGACTTTTTATTTTTATTAGCGGTACCCATTGGCTTTAACTCTTTCAGGCAGAGAAAGAAAAAAAGGAACACGGCATAGTTATTAGTGTGCCTGGCACTGTACATACCCGTCTATCTCATTATGTCATGTGTCACTTCGGGTATCCTTTAATGCAGTGGCATATAGGTTTACTATTAGCGTAGCTGGAAAGGCATCACAGGCATTGAGGTGTAGATAGAGTACACGGATTGTACTAATAAGCATGATCTTGCTTTGGCAGGGGACGTACAGATTCAAGAACGGCGCCCGCTACATTGGGGAGTATTACCAGAACCGGAAGCACGGCGCGGGAACCTTCATGTATCCAGACGGCTCTAAGTATGAAGGTAACGGCCTCATCTCTCCATCTGACCTGATAACAGCTCTGTGATGCTAAAACTCAGCCAGTTCCCATAAGAGGAAGCGCTTCTTCATCAGTGGCATTGTGTATGTGTCATTCTGGTTTCACTTTACATAAGCAGTTACATAACAATCAAATAAAACTGCAGTGGTTGCAGTATTTAAATGAGGGGGGAGGGGTATCCCAAAACAACACTGGACTCATGTTGGTTAGGACAATATTGCCTTTTGGAAGCAGAAAGGATTTGCCAGTGTCATTTCCATGCCAGAAGCCTTAGGACCTGACTGTTTCCAGTATGCGCAGATTGGATGCAGAATGGATGCAGACTCCAATGAATGCCTCTGGACCTGTTTCCACTAAACGCAATGTTTCTGATGCCGATTTTCCCATAGGCATTCATTGGAGTCAGTTTTTCTGCATCCATTCTGCATCCGATCTGTGTGTAGTGGGAAACAGGCCCTAACCCATTATGCACCTTGTGTGGACAATCAGCTTCATGCCCCTGTAAGGGCCTTTTTCCACTGCACAGCTGAATCGCAAATCGCTAGTGATTTTTAAATCGCTCGGGTTTATCATAGAAATCATGAGAAGTATTTTCCACTATAGTGATTCGATTCGCAAATTGCAATCTCTTTCTGGAGTGATTTTTAGAGTGATAATGCAATGAAAATGAAAAGTCACAATCGCATAACAAAATGAATGAAAAATCGCAATCGCTGGCGTTTATGATTGTGATTGCTGGTGGAAAGAGCCCTCAGACAATACTTGCTTCTTTCCATTAGTGTACTTTACATAGCTTTGTAGCTGGGGACTTTTAGGGTTCCATCAGGTCCACTAAAAAAACACAACTGGTTGGTTATATGGGCTGCTGTTCATTTACATTCTCACTTGAGTTTTCTCGAAGGAGATAATTTCTTTTTTTCTTTTGTCTAAACTACAAAATGAGTTTTCAGCACTTAAAGCACAACTGAGGCGAGAGGGATATGGAGGCTGCCATATTTATTTCCTGTTAAGTGATACCAGTTGCCTGGCAGCCTCTGCCTCTAATATTTTTAGCCATAGCCCCTGAACAAGCATGCAGCAGATCAGGTGTTTCTGACATTATAGTCAGATCTGACAAGATTAGCTGCATGCTTATTTCTGGTGTGATTCAGACACTGCTGAAGCCAAATAGATCAGCAGGATGGGAGGCAACTGGTATTGTTTAAAAGGAAATAAATATGGCAGCCTCCATATCTCTCTCACCTCAGGTTCCCTTTAAAATGGAAAAGTACTACAAAGTGAGTAGAAAAGTAAAATCAAAGTTATTTCAGCTTTTCCTAGCTCGTTGAAGGCTTAAAAGGTAGGTTTTTAAGACTAAAAAACATTTCCTGTGAGAAAACAACTAATGAGAAGAGTGATTAGAGGCCATAGACTGGAAATGTTTCTTTATCGTCTCTGTCACAGGTGGGGGCACTGATTGGTCTTTTTCCCGAAGGGTGTAGAATTATAGACCATCTCCAGACACAGCTGTAAAATACTCTTTTAGGGCTGAGACCCACTAGTGGCTGTGTTTGCGATTCAGAAATCATTTGCACCAATAATTGGCGCCAGCCTACGTACCGGACCACATTGGTGATATGCTCCTATTTATTGCCTGAGAAAGTGGGATATACCCACGAAACGTGTTGTACCTTGTTCGGAGTATGTAAATCAGGGGTCTCAAACTCAATTTACCTGGGGGCCGCAGGAGGCAAAGTCAGGATGAGGCTGGGCAGCATAAGGGATTTCACAAAAAAAGTCAATCAGCAGCTATCGCACCCCCCCCCCCCCCCCAATCAAATTCACACTGAAGCGAACTATTTTCCCTATTTTACCTTATAGTTCGGTTCAATGCTCCCATTACAAGTAATCCGCCGTGTCCCCGCCGCAAAACGAGGGCTGCAGAGCACCCAAATCGCCCAGGGGGCAATCCGCTGGCATTTCCTGGAAGGGGCAGAGCTTTCAGCTTCAGCTCTGCCCCTCCTGACGTCAATCGCAGCGCATCGCCGCCTCTCCCCGCCCCTCTCTGTGAAGGAAGAGTGAGAGGGGCCGATTTGGGGGCTCTGCAGCCCTCGTTTAGCGGCGTGGATGCGGCGGATTACTTGGGAGCACTGGAGCGAACTATAAGGAAGCTTTTGCCGGTGCGGGCCACAAAATATTGTATCGAGGGCCGCAAATGGGCCGCGAGTTTGAGAACCCTGATGTAAATAAACTGATTTTTGCTTAAAACGGCAATTTTTTTGTGTCTGTTTTGGAGGGGCAAGTCCACCGCTACCTACTTCATTTGATCCATTTTAAAGAAATATTGTTTTTACCCTGTTGGCGCCTCTGTACTACTATTACATTCTTCCCTTAATTGTCTTGAATGCGATTGCCATGGGATCACGGCAACAATGCTGCAGGCAGTGCTTTTGCGATTGCTCTGCGACTGCAGCACTGCTGTGGAACCACTCCCACGGGGTTCCACTGTTGCAGTGCTTTTCTAGTCGCTAGTGGGCCCCAGGAATAACAGCTTCTATAACCAGAGTGCTGAGACATCAAAGCAAATCCAACTGCAGGAGAAAACAGCCCGAAGCAGGAAAAAAAGGCACACGGACCCTTTTCTGAAAAAACGGCGCTGCCATAGGCTCTTGTAATAAAAGCCGCATTTTGCGGCTAGTAAGGGAAATTTGGGTGCATGGCAGAGGCCGTTGTCAGGTACCTCTGGATGCTGAAATTTACCTTCTTTGCCACAAATCTCAGTTTTTTTTAATGGCCACAATAGGCTGCATAGCAGATACATTGTGGTTCCCAGAGGCGCCCGATTAGTGGCAATACAGTAAAATATTGGTGCACAGAGGTGCACGATAGAATCGCGGGCGCACAGGGCTTGTGGAAAAGAGAATTTCTGCGTCCGCTATGCAATGCCGCAATTTGCTTTTACGCAAGCTCCCTGCGCCCGTGATTCTATCAGGTGCCTCTGTGCTCTGCAATTTTACTGTATTGCCACTAATCGTAGACCTCTGGGCGCTGGAATGTACCTGCTATGCCGCATATTGCGCCCGTTATAAGAGAAGTGATTTTTGGCGAAGAAGGTAAATTTTAGCATCCAGAGGCACCTGATAGCGGTCTCTGCCATGCGCCCAAATTTCCCTTTTTAGCTGCAAAATGCGGCTTTTATTATAGGAGCCTATGGCAGTGCCGTTTATTCCTGAAAAGGGCTTGGTGCCTTTTTTTCCTGCTTCAGTCTGTTTTCGCCTGCATTTGGATGTGCTTTGATGTGAGGTGCCAACAGGGGGGTTAGATTTAGGCACCTGCAAGGGGGGGGGGGTCTTAGTTTTAAGGCACCACTGGGGGAGGGTCTTAGTGTTAGGCACCACTGGGGGAGGGTCTTAGGGTTAAGCACCACTAGGAGGGAGGGTCTTAGGGTTAGGCACCACCGGGGGGGGGGGGTCTTAGTGTTTGGCACCACTGGGGGGGAGGGTCTTAGGGTTAGATTTAGCCATAGTAAAATATTGGTTGATATTACTGATATTTTACTATCGTAATCCAGCAGTAGTAAAATATTGCTTTGTATTGTTATTAATTATATATTGCAGTGATAGTCTACTAGCTGGAATCCCCTGCGCCCTTTTTTCCAGGCGCCTTTTTTCATATAGACATGCACAAAAAGCCAATCACTAAGAGGGAATGGACCCAAAAATCAATAAAACAATTATGTAGGTAGGAAAAACAAAGTTTTGTAAAAGTAATATGTTTTAGTGTCTAATTGATAGTGAAAGGATATCCGAGGCTTCTTCCAGCCCCTACAAATCACGCGTGTCCCTCGCCGCAGCTCCGGTCTTCTCCTGGGTCCTGCTGGCAGCCTCTGCAGTATCTGTGATTCCCTGATTGGTCGGTGTCTTCTGCACATGTCCGGGCATGTGCTCCCGGTGGTGTGGGCGCACGCCCCCACATGTGCAGAAGACACCGGCCTATCCAGGGTTGGTTGGTTGATTGGTCAGTGTCTTCTGTACATGTCCGGGCATGTGCTCCCGGTGGTGTGGGCGCACGCCCCACATGTGCAGAAGACACCGGCCTATCCAGGGTTGGTTGGTTGATTGGTCGGTGTCTGCTGTACATGTCCGGGCGTGTGCTCCCGGTGGTGTGGGCGCACACCCCCACATGTGCAGAAGACACCGGCCTATCCAGGGTTGGTTGGTTGATAGGCCGGTGTCTTCTGCACATGTCCGGGCATGTGCTCCCGGTGGTGTGGGCGCACGCCCCACATGTGTAGAAGACACTGAACTGTCTGAGGTTAGTGATCTTCAGAAGCTGCCAGCAGGACCCAGGAGAAGACCGGAGCTGTGGCGAGGGACACCCGTGATTTGTAGGGGCTGGAAAATACCTCAGGTAAGTAAAGATAGATTTATTTAATCCCCTCGGCTATCCGTTAAATTGTGAAAGCTTTTAGAGAACTCGTCCCCTTCTTCAATCTTATAGAAACCAATTTGTAATTCCACAACACAAAGCAAATGAGCTCTTGCACTGAGATTAATTCTTTTGGATACCACTAAATACATCAAAGGAGGTTGACTACAGATCAACAGACTGATCCCCACACTTCAGGAATGACAGATTCTAACCTAAACACATAAAGAATTGTTTATCCACAACCAAGCTATAAGGTGTGGCTTTATCTCTTCTGACATGACAGACAGAGACAACCCCCGGGGCACCTTCATTAAACAAGCATACTGCCCTCTAATGGCCGGGGGCCCAAGGAAACCTCATCCCCAAGACTGACTTCCTGCAATACAGGCAGAAGGAGGGCCGGGTACCACAGGATGCCACCTACTGCCCATGTCTGGGGGTCTTCTGAAGGGTTTCCAAAGAACTACAGCCCATCTCATATAAGATTGGCAATTTAAGCAATAAATCCAGCAAGAGTGACGAATTGTGTGCCGAACTTCATACCAATACTGTCACCTGATCGCAGAGTCACCCGATACAAACTCCAGGAACCAGCAGAGCTTCATGCTGCAGCAGCAGAATTTACAAGAATTTATGTAACAATTGGCTACAATGTATTTATATCACACCAAAATCCCCAACGCTGGGGAAATCCAGGATGTGTATCATAATGGCAGTAATACAACACAATGCAATGTATATCCACTATAATAGCCGGATTACAGACCAGCTTTTGTGCTGCCTATAGAGATGTCATAAGAGGGGCTGACAATTCTGCTATTTTACTGGATGTACATTGTATTGTATTACTGGTATTATCATACACATCCTGGATTTCCCCAGCAGAGGTGGATTCTTAGTATACTGTAGAGTCCTGGTTACCCAGAACTCAACCAACCAGCACAAATCACAAAACAAAACACGCCCCTGTAACAGACACAAGGGTTAAAATTCTGTAGATACTATAAGATTAGAGTAGTTCAGTGTAGAACAACCCCTATTAGTCCTCTGACTGACAAGGGGTGAATGAGGAGATTGTAGCTAAAATGAATGTTTATTATCAGGCTCGGGTTTACATCACAGGAGCCTATAGGCACAGAATTCCTCGCACCCTAGACTCCGCCCTCCATGAACCTACAAACACCCGCCTAACCCCACCGCAACTGTGCTGGCTGTCCCAGCTGTCACCTCTCCCTTACTCCCCTTGCCTGTTATAGGTAGCTAGAGGTGCCCCTTAGTATTAGGTAGCCAGAAGTACCCTCAGTATTAAGTAGCTAGAGATGCCCCAAGTATTAGCTAGCTAGAAGTGCTCTCGACTGAAGGGAGATCTGTTCAGTGGAATGCTCAGGCTCAGTGAATAACCTCTCATTTAAACTCGATTTCAGTCTCTGCATAGGGAAAGCTGGAGAGAGGCACTCCGGGAGGGGAGAGAGCCACTTTTCCATTATCAGGCGCCTGTAGGCACATGTCTACAGTGTCTTATGGTAAATCCGGACCTGATTATTATATAAAATATTGCCCTAATAAACGTGCTGATGTCTCCCACACCTCAGCGTTCAGCAGAATAATCATCACCCTCCCTTATATACTCCATGTGGTGACGTCAGCGTTCCCTCCCTCTGTCTCTGCAGGTGACTGGGTGGATGACCAGAGACAAGGACAAGGAGTCTATACATACGCCAACGGGGACTCGTACAGCGGAGACTGGTTCTCCCATCTAAGGTAATCTCATGTTTGTGTACTTCTGTTTGTTTTTCTGTAAAAATGCTGAGAAAGTAGAACAGGCAAAGCTCAACGTACACCCCTGTGTATGAAGTGTATCGAGTGCAGCACATCTTAGTTTAGGAGGACATGCGGCAGCTATGGCAAGTCCACACAGCACGACTAGACGAGTGTCTGCCAATCTTGACCATAGTGATGGTAATGTCCGCAGGACAAGGCTGGAAGGAACGCTAATATCCACCAACACATGAATAACACCAGGGCCGCCTCCAGGGCATCACAGGGGGGACTGCTGTATGGGGCCCGAGTAAATCTGGGGCCCGGCAAACAGTGCCACACACGGGCCCCAGCTGCAGTCTGTGTCTATCCTTCTGGCTGTCCATTATTCTGATGAGAGGTGTTGGGAGGCTCAGCCAGGAGTTCCCTTAGTCAGTCAGTGATGAAAGTAAACCTGAGACGAATGGGAGAAAAGGATTTTTCACTTACCTGGGGCTCCTTCCAGCCCCCTATAGTCCGTCAGCTCCCTCTACACCCTTCTGGTCCAATCTGCTGAGCTCCTGTGAAGTCTGCACAATCCAGCTGGGTAGCGGGCACTGCGCATGCACTGTTTTGGGTCATGTGCCCCCTCCATCGTGGTCCCATAGCTGTGAGCGTTCTGTGCAAGCGCAGTTACAGTCTGAACAAACTGAGAGCATGCAGAACGCTCCAAGGCATGGGAATGTGAAAGGCGTACACAGGGACATTAGTGTGCTCAGGCCTTCAAAGATTGTGATTAGCCATGTGGGGGCCGAGGGGAGTGAGGGGGTACAGTAGGTTTGCCCAGTATGAGGCCTAAAAATTTGTGATGGCGGCCCTGAATAGCACATGCTCACAAAGGTACACAGCAAGATAACCAACAGTTATCACACGAGACCCAGCAGTGAAGCTATGGCTCCAGCTACACACTATCACGGGCCACGGCCACTGTGGTCAAACAGGAAGAGGCTTGTGTGTGGACATCCACCAATGAGAGCAGACATGAAAATCGCAACACAGCTGACAAGTGGTAATTAATCAGTCCTGTGCTACTCCTACTGAGAACTGCAGACTGATAGGAGGTGACACTCACTGCAAATGCATGCAACATTCTGCAGCTGCACACGTGCAGGGAGGTCAGGACTGCCTGGCTGCAGCTCAGCAGCAACCAACAGAACATGCCCCAGGCAAGCTCATGACATTCACCTTTGTTATCAGAAGAGGGAGTCATTGTGGTCACACTAGTTACACATCACTTTGCTACAGGGCACCAGGGGACATTAGATCAGAGCTCAGATGAGGTTTTCATTATATTTCTGTAAAATGTGATGCTTAGATCAACTCTAACATGGAATCTGCTTAAAGCATTGTTCAGCCTATGCCCATCATAACTGCCAGCGTGGGTGG
Source organism: Hyperolius riggenbachi (assembly GCF_040937935.1). Taxonomy (NCBI): domain Eukaryota; kingdom Metazoa; phylum Chordata; class Amphibia; order Anura; family Hyperoliidae; genus Hyperolius; species Hyperolius riggenbachi. The sequence goes on along the minus strand of NC_090647.1, from coordinate 17,569,708 downwards.
AATGGCCAACCATTGGCATGGAGAGGAATACAGCTGGGAACTGTGGGGAGGACATCTTTACACTGGACTCTGGCTGCTTGACCACTTTGGTACTTTTGCACGTGTCCATCCACCTTGAGGTGTCCCTAGTTTTCTTGTTCCATTCCCGATAATATAAATTGGCTGCTGAGTCCAGCAAGGTGAGGCCAGATTCTTGCAATGGGGTGCAGATACCGGGCCAGAGAAGGTGTGGCCAGATTCTTGCAATGGGGTGCAGACACCGGGCCAGAGATCTCATGCTTCAAACACTGAACATATAGAAGAGGGACACTAAAATACCATGACTGGTTGGGTGGGTCCATCAACTCTCCATTGTCCACTAAATACTGAATATAGATCTGGATGTGGAATGCCCTGTATATGACCATTGTGTATGAAGGTGACACAGATTCTGCCACCCCGCAGGCACGGGCAAGGCGAGTACACGTACGCCGACACCGGATCCAAGTACGTGGGCACGTGGGTGAACGGGAAGCAAGACGGAGCCGGAGAACTCGTCCACCTAAATCACCGCTACCAGGGAAAATTCTCCAATAATACGGTGAGTACCCCGACAATGGCCCAGTCTGAGGGTGGCCATGTCATCGCCTACCAGACACCACACTCTGCTACCAGGCCCGTTACACAGCTGTGACTTAAAAGACACCTGAAGTGAGAGGGATATGGTGACTGCCATGGTAATTTCCTTATAAACAATACCAGTTGCCTGGCTGTCCGGCTGATTTTTTACGCATCAGTAATGTCTGAATTACACCCTGAAACAAGAATGCAAACGGGCATAACTAGAGGGGCGCAGTCCCTGCGATCGCTGAGGGCCCAGAGCTTTGGGGGGGCTCCAACTACTGACCTTCCCTTACCCCGATACAGGGGACTACTTCAGATCAGGTGTTTTGTGGCTACGCTTGTTATGGGTGTGGCTATGCTTGTTATGGGTGTGGCTACGCTTGTTATGGGTGTGGCTACGCTTGTTATGGCTGTGACGATCATAATGGCTCACTTGTTTTATGACCCTCGTGAGATGGGCCCCCAGGCTGTGAAGGGCAAAAAGGGGAGGCAAGGGAAGGGGTGTCGATTTTTTTTTGGGGGGGGGAGGGAGAAGCCCCCATGAATTGCCACTGCATGCGGCATATTCAAACTTCAGTAAAACATCTGATCCGCATGCTTGTACAAGGGCTATGGCTAAGAGGATCAGAGGATAAGGCTCGGCAGGCCTGCCAGGCAATGTGTGTTGTTTAAAAGTCAATAAATATGGCAGCGTCCTTATTTCTCTCACTACAGGTGTCCATTAAGACCTACTAAGGTTCTCCTGGGTTGGACATCACTGGGGAAACATAAGCCATCCAGCAAATCTGACCTGGAGTCACTACAGATTATCTGCTGTTAGTGTTTACAACAATCACCTGGGTCATACTGGACCATAGTGAGGCTGCTGGCTACTTAACAGGCAGAGGGGCATTGCAGTCATACATCATCTGCACTGACAACGTTATGAATAGATACAGAGCCGAGGAATACAGGATTCCGTTCTCAGGCTCTCTAGTTGTGGCTGTATTAATTTCACTTGTTAGGATGTAGGGAGGCACAGACAGAATCTCTCTGAGCAGATTGCAGCCTATAGCACAGACAGTCTGTGGGACAGGAAGTGAGCTGGGTCTGGTCTCCTGACCAGGGGCTTGATTCACTAACCGGCGCTAAGCCAGTTAGTGTGCCTTATCTGAGGTTAGTGTGCCTTATCTGAGGTTAGTGTGCCTTATCTGAGGTTAGTGTGCCTTATCTGAGGTTAGTGTGCCTTATCTGAACTTAGTGCCCCTTAAGTAGCTTTCTGCACACTAAAAGATGCACAAAGCTACATCGCGCACTGCACGATAACATCGCACCCGCTATACTGTACATGATGCGACGTTAAGGTTGCATAGGATGCGACCTAAACGGCGCATCAGTGCATCGTTATTGTCGCATCCTATGCGACCTTATGATCGCATCATGTACAGTATAGCGGGTGCGACGTTATCGTCGCACCGCGCGCAAAGATTGACACATTATGCTGTGCGCGGTGCAGTGCACGATGTAGCTTTTAGTGTGCACAAAGCTACTTAAGGGGCACTAAGTTCAGATAAGGCACACTAACCTCAGATAAGGCACACTAACCTCAGATAAGGCACACTAACTCAGATAAGGCACACTAACCTCAGATAAGGCACACTAACCTCAGATAAGGCACACTAACTCAGATAAGGCACACTAACCTCAGATAAGGCACACTAACCTCAGATAAGGTTAGCGCTGTAGTTTCTGCTCACTAAGTGATAAGGCACACTAACCGGCTTAGTGCCGGTTAGTGAATCAAGGCCCAGGTATTTTACATGTGATTTAGCGAACATCAACTAATGAAGAAACATCTGAACAGAAAAAATAAGCTCCGCCACTGGTGTGCCACTTGTGTGCCAGTAGCGAGACTTGAGGCCGCTTCTACACCTGGCCACAGCGATGCTCCACCCCCATCGCATCACACTGCTAAAACCCACATTCATATGATCCTGCGACAGAGTGTGCCAACAGGGTCATGTGCATAGTGCCGCCTCCTGCAAGGACCCCATACTCCCTTCACCGCCCCCCACTCAGTGACGTACTCCCTAGACCCTGCTGGACAAGGAGTACATCACTGGGATTCTCGGGGTTTCCTGTCATGTCATTTCTTTTTTTATTTTATTTATTATTATTATTATTTATTTATTTGTTGCAGCACTGGACATTAGTTTAGGTTTAGGGGTGACATACAGCAATATGACAATACAGGAATACATGCAAACCAGATCACGCAGCACAGTTGGGGCTTGATTCACTAACTGGCGCTAGGTGTTAGCGCCGGTGTGAGAAGCCCTTTTTGGCCGCTAGTGTGCGCAAAGCTACTTTGCGCGCGGCCCCGTGCACTGCGTGGGTGCGCCGATATTAGTGCGCGGTGCGATAATAACGTTGCACCATCATGCACGATCAAAATGACGAATCGGGTACCCCCGAAGTGGCACATCATAGTGCTGCTTAACGGGTACCCGATGCGTAATTTTCGTTGCATCGGTGTGACTTTTAAGGGCCAGCAATGCGCACTATTATCCGCGCTGTGCGCGCAGTGAGCGGGGTTGTTTCAACTGTGTGGGCGCAAACCACCTAACGCCGTGGTTTGGGCACACTAACCGGCTTATTGCCGGTTAGTGAATCAAGCCCTATGAGTACAAGATAATGCTTAGTCACTGGATGGGAGCATGGAGATTAGGCAAGTCGAGTTCACTCAGATCCGTAGGATGGGTGTACGGTAATAGAGGTGCGTGATTAAGTAGGAGACATAAGGAGGAGCGCCCTGCTCAAAGGCTTACAATCTACAGGGCCTTCGTGAAGATGTTGAAGGGGGGCAAAACCCTAATGGGAGAAGGTAAGGAGTTCCAATGTGTTGGAGCAGCTCTTGAGAGGTCCTGGAGGCATGCTTGGGATTGGGTGATGGGGGGGCAGTCAGGCAAAGGTCATTGGAGGAGCGCATGCACGCCATACTGCCGCCACCAACGTATTTACATTTTCTGGCATCACCCATTGAATTGCATTCTGCCGTGAAAGTGCCGCGGAAGTCTTTATTCTACTGTCACCACAGCCGGGTTATTATTATAGTATACTTTGGCGTAGGAGCCGTAACATACCACCCCCCCCCCACCCCATCTCCCAGTCGGGTATATTATCGTTATTATACATTGATGTAGGAGCTGCGATGTATTCGGCTCTCAGCCTATCAGCTGTCTTGTATCTCTCTGTAGATGCTGGGCCCCGGGAAATACGTGTTTGACATCGGCTGCGAGCAGCACGGCGCCTACATACAGGTGGAGCAGGTAATGTACATTCATCTGTGAAACTTTCTTCCAACAGGCACGGTTCACACCGCTCACACACTTGCCTGAAGCGTATCCGTGAGGTACGTTTTTAAGCTCCTCGAAAACGCAGGAAGTGGATAAAATAGGACCCACTTACACTTGTTAAAAACATGGATCCGAGTATGATCTGTGTGCCGTGGAATGCAAGACGGAAACTAGAGTCCGGACTTTGCACTTTTTTCCCGGACTGGATGGGTAAAAGTGCCCAATGAAAGCCTATGAGAAGGGACTCTGTTCTCACTAGGCCAGTCACCGCATCCGCGTCATCCGTTGTCTTTGCATCCACAACGCCGCCGTGAGGTAATACTCATGTGTCCCCCCGCCCATTGCCTCCGATCGATCCCTTCTTAACGGCCTGGGGATCGGGGATTCTCCATTGAGCTACAGCAGACCAATAGGGATCCTCAGCAACAGGGAGAATTCTCATTGGTTCATGTGGAACCAATTAAAACTCTCCCTGTTGCTAGGCAGAATTGCCCTGTTGCAGCCTATGGAGAGCCATGTTTCTGCTGGCCCCTGGGGTGCTGAAGAGACCGAGTGCAGGACGAGCAGCAAGACAAATGGTGGCGGCAAGACAGGTGAGCGGCGTTGCTTACGGGCCGACGTAGCAACGCTCACTCAGCTCTCGGCATTCCACTGACCAGATCTCCTGTCAGTCATTGTCATAAGGCAGTCGCTAATCATATCGGGCCGCACTCCTTCTTTTCCTGCAGCGTGGACGCGCAGTAGCCGCTGTAAGCCGGAGTCATAGGCCGTGCTCATGTGGCTGCTGCATTGCTGCGCTTGTAACAGAACAGGAGCGCGGCTCCGATATGGAGGGGGAGGGGCCGCCCTCAGCGACGGGGAACATCAGACCACAGAGGCAATCCTGAACAGGATCCTGAGGCTTCCCTCTCTTCAGATTAATATCTTATTTTGAAGCCGAGCTTCGGCTCAGGATCACTTTTTAAACTTTTATTTACTCATTTAGGTTCTAAATTTAGGTTCTAAATTAAAATATATTTACACAAGTATATATTTTATATAAAATAAGAGAACGTTTGAGTGTTTTCTGTGATCTGCCTTTGTATGTAAGCTTTGGTAATATTGAGGTGTATGCACTGAACTGTACTAAGCAGAATAATGTGTATAAGTTTTACCCCACTCTGAGTAGAGCAGAATGCAATACATGACTTGCAATGCATTGCGCTCTACTCAGCCTGTGTAAGACTTTGCGCACATAATTCTGCTTACTGCAGCTTAGTGCAGACGCCACACTGTGCAATGTGACAGACTCCATGTAAAGAGACATTCTGCAGAAGTAAGACACAAGTGATTGGTTTATACAGCTGCCGGTTCCCAAGACAGAGAGCCAAAGTCGGGCAGGTGCCCGCTCTGTGCCCGTCTACACGGACCCTCCTCTGATAGAGGCATCGATGCAGGTTGTGATAGTGGACAGTGTGCTGTGGTGGAGCATGCAGGTTGTGATAGTGGACAGTGTGCTGTGGTGGAGCATGCAGGTTGTGATAGTGGACAGTGTGCTGTGGTGGAGCATGCAGGTTGTGATAGTGGACAGTGTGCTGTGGTGGAGCATGCAGGTTGTGATAGTGGACAGTGTGCTGTGGTGGAGCATGCAGGTTGTGATAGTGGACAGTGTGCTGTGGTGGAGCATGCAGGTTGTGATAGTGGACAGTGTGCTGTGGTGGAGCATGCAGGTTGTGATAGTGGGCAGTGTGCTGTGGTGGAGCATGCAGGTTGTGATAGTGGACAGTGTGCTGTGGTGGAGCATGCAGGTTGTGATAGTGGACAGTGTGCTGTGGTGGAGCATGCAGGTTGTGATAGTGGACAGTGTGCTACGGTGGAACATGCAGGTTGTGAATTGTGATAGTGGACAGTGTGCTGTGGTGGAGCATGCAGGATATGATAGTGAGAAGTGTGCTGTGGTGGAGCATGCGGGTTGTGATAGTGGACAGTGTGCTGAGTGACATGCAGGTTGTGATAGTGGACAGTGTGCTCTGGTGGAGCATGCAGGTTGTGATAGTGGATGGTGTGCTGTGGTGGAGCATGCAGGTTGTGATAGTGGACAGTGTGCTGTGGTGGAGCATGCAGGTTGTGATAGTGGACAGTGTGCTGTGGTGGAGCATGCAGGTTGTGATAGTGGACAGTGTGCTGTGGTGGAGCATGCAGGATATGATAGTGAGCAGTGTGCTGTGGTGGAGCATGCAGGTTGTGATAGTGGGCAGTGTGCTGTGGTGGAGCATGCAGGATATGATAGTGAGCAGTGTGCTGTGGTGGAGCATGCAGGTTGTGATAGTGGACAGAGTGCTGTGGTGGGGCATGCAGGATATGATAGTGGACAGTGTGCTGTAGTGGAGCATGCAGGTTGTGATAGTGGACAGTGTGCTGTGGTGGAGCATGCAGGATATGATAGTGAGCAGTGTGCTGTGGTGGAGCATGCAGGTTGTGATAGCGGACAGTGTGCTGTGGTGGAACATGCAGGTTGTGATAGCGGACAGTGTGCTGTGGTGGAGCACGCAGGTTGTGATAGTGGACAGTGTGCTGTGGTGGAGCATGAAGGTTGTGATAGTGGACAGTGTGCTGTGGTGGAGCATGCAGGTTGTGATAGTGGACAGTGTGCTGTGGTGGAGCATGCAGTTTGTGATAGCGGACAGTGTGCTGTGGTGGAGCATGCGGGTTGTGATAATGGACAGTGTGCTGTGGTGGAGCATGCAGGTTGTGATAGTGGGCAGTGTGCTGTGGTGGAGCATGCAGGTTGTGATAGTGGACAGTGTGAGTGTGCTGTGGTGGAGCATGCAGGTTGTGATAGTGGACAGTGTGCTGTGGTGGAGCATGCAGGTTGTGATAGTGGACAGTGTGCTGTGGTGGAGTATGCAGGTTGTGATAGTGGACAGTGTGCTGTGGTGGAGCATGCAGGATATGATAGTGAGCAGTGTGCTGTGGTGGAGTATGCAGGTTGTGATAGTGGACAGTGTGCTGTGGTGGAGCATGCAGGTTGTGATAGTGGGCAGTGTGCTGTGGTGGAGCATGCAGTTTGTGATAGTGGACAGTGTGCTGTGGTGGAGCATGCAGGTTGTGATAATGGACAGTGTGCTGTGGTGGGGCATGCAGGTTGTGATAGTGGACAGTGTGCTGTGGTGGAGCATGCAGGTTGTGTTAGGGGACAGTGTGCTGTGGTGGAGCATGCAGGTTGTGATAGTGGGCAGTGTGCTGTGGTGGAGCATGCAGGCTGTGATAGTGGACAGTGTGCTGTGGTGGAGCATGCAGGTTGTGATAGTGGACAGTGTGCTGTGGTGGAGCATGCAGGTTGTGATAGTGGACAGTGTGCTGTGGTGGAGCATGCAGGTTGTGATAGTGGCCAGTGTGCTACGGTGGAGCATGCAGGTTGTGATAGTGGACAGTGTGCTGTGGTGGAGCATGCAGGTTGTGATAGTGGACAATGTGCTACGGTGGAACATGCAGGTTGTGAATTGTGATAGTGGACAGTGTGCTGTGGTGGAGCATGCAGGATATGATAGTGAGCAGTGTGCTGTGGTGGAGCATGCGGGTTGTGATAGTGGACAGTGTGCTGAGTGACATGCAGGTTGTGATAGTGGACAGTGTGCTCTGGTGGAGCATGCAGGTTGTGATAGTGGATAGTGTGCTGTGGTGGAGCATGCAGGTTGTGATAGTGGACAGTGTGCTGTGGTGGAGCATGCAGGTTGTGATAGTGGACAGTGTACTGTGGTGGAGCATGCAGGTTGTGATAGTGGACAGTGTGCTGTGGTGGAGCATGCAGGTTGTGATATTGGACAGTGTGCTGTGGTGGAGCATGCAGGATATGATAGTGAGCAGTGTGCTGTGGTGGAGCATGCAGGTTGTGATAATGGGCAGTGTGCTGTGGTGGAGCATGCAGGATATGATAGTGAGCAGTGTGCTGTGGTGGAGCATGCAAGTTGTGATAGTGGACAGTGTGCTGTGGTGAAGCATGCAGGATATTATAGTGTACAGAGTGCTGTGGTGGAGCATGCAGGTTGTGATAGTGGACAGTGTGCTGTGGTGGAGCATGCAGGTTGTGACAGTGGACAGTATGCTGTGGTGGAGCATGCAGGTTGTGATAGTGGACATTGTCCTGTGGTGGAGCATGCAGGTTGTGATAGTGGGCAGTGTGCTGTGGTGGAGCATGCAGGTTGTGATAGTGGACAGTGTGCTGTGGTGGAGCATGCAGGTTGTGATAGTGGACAGTGTGCTGTGGTGGGGCATGCAGGTTGTGATAGTGGACAGTGTGCTGTGGTGGAGCATGCAGGTTGTGTTAGGGGACAGTGTGCTGTGGTGGAGCATGCAGGCTGTGATAGTGGGCAGTGTGCTGTGGTGGAGCATGCAGGCTGTGATAATGGACAGTGTGCTGTGGTGGAGCATGCAGGTTGTGATAGTGGACAGTGTGCTGTGGTGGAGCATGCAGGTTGTGATAGTGGACAGTGTGCTGTGGTGGAGCATGCAGGTTGTGATAGTGGACAGTGTGCTACGGTGGAGCATGCAGGTTGTGATAGTGGACAGTGTGCTGTGGTGGAGTATGCAGGTTGTGATAGTGGACAGTGTGCTGTGGTGGAGCATGCAGGTTGTGATAGTGGACAGTGTGCTGTGGTGGAGCATGCAGGTTGTGACAGTGGACAGTGTGCTGTGGTGGAGCATGCAGGTTGTGATAGTGGACAGTGTGCTGAGTGACATGCAGGTTGTGATAGTGGACAGTGTGCCGTGGTGGAGCATGCAGGTTGTGATAGTGGACAGTGTGCTGTGGTGGAGCATGCAGGCTGTGATAGTGGACAGTGTGCTGAGTGACATGCAGGTTGTGATAGTGGACAGTGTGCTGTGGTGGAGCATGCAGGTTGTGACAGTGGACAGTATGCTGTGGTGGAGCATGCAGGTTGTGATAGTGGACATTGTCCTGTGGTGGAGCATGCAGGTTGTGATAGTGGACAGTGTGCTGAGTGACATGCAGGTTGTGATAGTGGACAGTGTGCTGTGGTGGAGCATACAGGTTGTGATAGTGGACAGTGTGCTGTGGTGGAGCATGCAGGTTGTGATAGTGGACAGTGTGCTGTGGTGGAGCATGCAGGTTGTGACAGTGGACAGTGTGCTGTGGTGGAGCATGCAGGTTGTGATAGTGGACAGTGTGCTGAGTGACATGCAGGTTGTGATAGTGGACAGTGTGCCGTGGTGGAGCATGCAGGTTGTGATAGTGGACAGTGTGCTGTGGTGGAGCATGCAGGCTGTGATAGTGGACAGTGTGCTGAGTGACATGCAGGTTGTGATAGTGGACAGTGTGCCGTGGTGGAGCATGCAGGTTGTGATAGTGGACAGTGTGCTGTAGTGGAGCATGCAGGTTGTGATAGTGGACAGTGTGCTGAGTGACATGCAGGTTGTGATAGTGGACAGTGTGCCGTGGTGGAGCATGCAGGTTGTGATAGTGGACAGTGTGCTGTGGTGGAGCATGCAGGTTGTGATAGTGGACAGTGTGCTGTGGTGGAGCATGCAGGTTGTGATAGTGGACAGTGTGCTGTGGTGGAGCATGCAGGATAGGATAGTGAGCAGTGTGCTGTGGTGGAGCATGCAGGTTGTGATAGTGGACAGTGTACAGGGTGTGCATGCGTTTTTTAAGGTGTTGTGCTTTTATACTAGAGATTATAAATATTACTATTACTGTTTTAACTCTACATCCGCAGCATGTATAAGCTTTCCTCTGTGATTGTGCATGCTTACTGTCATGGATATTACTGTGCACAGTAGTGTGTAGTAGAATGTAGTGTGTGCAAGCTCAGCATGTATTATAGGTAGTAGTGTGCAGTGTGCGCATGCTCTGCATATCTTATAGTTAGTGGTGTGCGCATGCTCAGCATGTATTATAGGTAGTACTATGTGGTGCACGCTTGTATAGCGGGTGCTGCTCAGGATTTTGGATTGCATTAAAGGTGCAGGCAGGTGAAAACGACTGCCATTTCATTGACCATCTCCTCCTGCCAGTATGTTTTTGGGTGTGAAACTATAACCCCTGGAGGAAGTCCACGGGAACACCGGCCCTACATACAGATGGCTGCAGTGCAGAATATGTCATAGCCAGGACAGAGTGTTGGCCACACAACCACTCTGCTGTCCAACAATTCTCCTTCCTATATTTACACCCACACTAACATTAGATCATATGACGGCTGTATGATGGGTAATGTGAGTTAACATGATCCTCTACGGCAGGATAAGGAGGAAGAGGAAGAGGAGGAGCCACTGGCAGTACCCGCCACAAGATGGAACCCAGAGAAGATCACCAATCTCACCCTATGGTCGCCCACACAAGTGGTTCAGCCTCCGGCCCCAGGTACAGTACACAGAGGAGAAATGACAAGCTCAGTGTGATTGTGGAATGATTGCAGTGTCTGTGGAATCCGGCAGATCCCTGCATTAAATCTGCATACAAGCCCAAATTATAAGCAATCTACTGACCATCCGTACCCGGGCATGGCCGGGACTAACAGAGACTGCAGCCTTCAGCTCTTTTAGCACAGAGGGGAGCAAAGCAGGCATTCTCTGTTCCAGGCGATTTCAGTCAATGACACCTTTCAGCTCAGGGCATTGGTGGGCAATCAGTGGCCTCTGAGCCAAGAATCTGCTGCTCCGAGGGAAGAAACTAGACAGATTGTTAGAGAGATTCTGTGGTCTTTTTCAAGTGAACCTGTTTCATATACAAAGTAACAGCTGCTAAACTGCAGCATCTCATAGTGCCTATTATAATTCTTAAAATTTTAGAGTACTTATACTTAAAACAATCTTAAAGCATAAAAAGTTAGGTAGATATTGGGAAGCCAGAAGCCTCCTGGACCGTTCTCCAGGCCACAGTTCCAGCGTTGGGTGTCTCTTTATCTTTTGTCTGTGAGCACAGCCGTGAGCCAGCGCATCCACAATGGGCAATGCGTGAGTACAGTCTGGGCATGCCAAGTAGTGTTTTCCAACACGCACAAGCCCTTCTCTCTGCAGAGCATGCCCAGTGTGGATGAGCCCGGTCGGGGCTGTGCTCATGGCCAGAAGAAACCCATTGGAATTTTAACCACTTGTGGATGCTTGTATAGGATATACATGCCCCTGAAAATGTAAAGGCTCTGCCTCTGGCATAGGAGACCGACCATCTTGGCTTTTCCTGTTCAGTAAGGAGTTCTTGGGCAAGACTCCCTAACACTGCTACTGCCCGCTGAGTGTGCTCCAGTGGCTGCCTTGCAAATGCTTTAAGTCTGCAAGGAGAAAAGCGCCATACAAATATAAAAAATATTATTATTATCCTCCCTTCAAGTTCATTAGAGGGAGGCGTGGCCCAGAAACAATGTTGCCATCCAGAATAGGAGGAGGAGTTAATAATAAGAGGAGTCAGGGGAGGCGTTACAACTTTGGATAGGACAATTTTAAAGAGAAACTCGGACCAAAAATTGAACTTTATCCCAATCAGTAGCTGATACCCCCTTTTACATGAGAAATCTATTCCTTTTCACAAACAGACCATCAGGGGGCGCTGAATGGCTGATATTGTGGTGAAACCCCTCCCACAAGAAAAGTTCGAACTTTTGGCAGTTTCCTTTCTGTGAACCTTGTTGCATTGTGGGAAGTAGCTGTTTACAGCTGTTTCCAACTGCCAAAAAAAACCATGCAGCAGCTACATAACCTGCCAGCAGTAAAATGTTCACTGGAGTTCCTCTTTAATGCAAGTTCTGGATTTGAGCTTTAACCGTTTTCTATCCTTTGGTTGGACTGTGGCTGACATTGGCTTTTTCCAGAATAGGTCCAATATTGGACATAGTTTGACATACTGTAGGTGGCGATGTTGCCAAGGAAACTCCAGTACAGTGTCAGGCCTCTTGCACACTACATGCGATTCTGATTTTTTTATACAATCCAATTTTTGATTCCGATTAAAAACATAGCTGTACTTTTTTTTTTTAGCAGAATCAAAAATCCGATTGTATAAAAAAAATCAGAATCACAAGTAGGGCTTGATTCACTAAACCGTGATAACTGATATCATGGTCGCGCTAGCGATTTGCACGCATTAAAACGCACGTAACGGTTTTTGTGCGCAATTGCGAATTTTCACTCGAAAACACAGTCGTTTTTCTAATTTCTAGCGAAAAATCGTTTGAGAAATTCTGATCAGAAGAAAAATCATTCACTACACCATCAATGAACCAATCAGGGCTTCCTATGTATCACAACCAATCAAGAAAATTCAAATTTTGGTTTGACAAAAATCCAATCGGGCGACTATATTTATAATCGTTCATAATCGATTGTGCCCATCAACTGAGATTTTTTTCAACTAATCCGATCAGAATTTGTGATCGCTCTAACGATGTTTTGCTTGAAATTAAACCGTTAGTGGCCACTTTAAGACATCACTAAATAGTGCAGATTCCTTCTTAAACTGCTAAGAATAGGAGGAGTTAGGAAGGTTTATCAGGCAGTGCAGTGTGGGAAAGTGAGGGAAATTGCTGTTGCTGAGGTAACCAATACATCTGCTGTATTGCCTCAATGCCCTATACTGAAAGGGTTAAGCACAGAACAGCTTCACAGGACACCTGGCAGCAGAGGGGAGGAGCACTTTACAAGTCATGCCTAGTCTGCACTGCTGCACTATCTGTAGAACTGCTATTTAGCACTTCTTAATCTGTGGCAGTTTAGGGACGGATTTGCACTTTTCTTAACTATAGTGCAGCTCTAGAAGTGTGCGCTAAACTGCCATTATTATGTATGTAGGTAATAACAGCAATTAGAGCAGTTTAAGAAGAAAAAAATGTCAGTAATGCGTTGATAAATCTCCCCCTGTGGATGTTGTGGAGAGGTAGGAAGCCTTGCAGCAGCTGGCTGTGCAGTGTCTGTCAGGGATGGTACTGACAGATGTCAGGTTCAGTGTGGTGTCAGCACATGCCTGGAGGTGGCTGAGGTTTTCCTGAGCGGTCACAGCTTGTGCAGAAGTCTTGTCAGACTCCCTGTAGTGCTCAATAAACATGCAAATCAGTGTGTATACACCTGCTCCTCCGAGGAAGGGGCTGTACTATACGGTATGCTGTATTCTGCTGACATCTCTGGCGATGCCGAGGTGATAAAACCACTAAAGTGATGATACAGAAGCCTCGCCACACCTCAGTGCACAGAGCAGCAGCCGGCCATGCTAAACTCAGCTAAATCTGTGTGTGTACACCTGCTCCTCCGAGGAAGGGGCTGCGCTATACGGTACGCTGTATTCTGCTTACATCTCTGGGGATGCCGAGGTGATAAAACCACTAAAGTGATGATACAGAAGCCTCGCCACACCTCAGTGCACAGAGCAGCAGCCGGCCATGCTAAACTCAGCTAAATCTGTGTGTGTACACCTGCTCCTCCGAGGAAGGGGCTGCGCTATACGGTACGCTGTATTCTGCTTACATCTCTGGGGATGCCGAGGTGATAAAACCACTAAAGTTATGATATAGAAGCCTCGTTACACATCACTGCACAGAGCAGCAGCCGGCCGTGCTCCACTCAGTGCTCTTATAATGAGTCAAACTCTCCACTGCAGTGTTATTGATGGAACAGAGTGTATATCGGCACCCAGTATAACAAGTTACAACTCTTTACTGAAAAAAAAAATGCAGAGATACTCCATACACCACCACCAGGAAATGCAGTATACTTAGAGCAGAGAGGAACACACAGAGAATACAGGAAATCACAATACCATAGAGATCTTCACATCATTCTACAGACAGTGACATCTTGTGGTTGCTTTACTATATTGCAGTTTAGGTAATAATCCTGTTGATACTTTCAACGTTTATAGGATAAGTAAACATTTCAGAGACTTTTATTTTTTAGTTTGGTGTCCAAGAACATTTGCAATTCTCTTTACAGAGTTAAAAAAAATAGCACTTACATTTATATCAGTATCTCACAAAAGTGAATACACCTCTCACATTATTGTAAACTAGCTGACCTAAGCCCATTTCAAAACGGGCTGTAGGTCTGTCTGCGCGCACACGTCAGCCGCTCAGGTGCCCGCCCCTTGGCCCGTCCTTCTCTCTGTGTCTCTGCACATGCGCAGTTGCACAGAGCACTGACCCCACCCCCCCCCACACACACACACACACACACACACACAACCCCTGGGACGCAGAGACACGGGTTTTATTATAGAGGATATTGTATAATATCTTCTCATGGGACATCACTGCAGATATGACAGTGTGATTCAATTGTAGCAGTCAGTGTACAGCTTGTATAACGGTGTACATTTGCTGCCCCATCAAAATAATTCAACAAACAGCCATTAATGTCAAAACTTCTGACAATAAAAGTGAGTGCACTCCTAAGTGAAGCATGTCAAAACTGCCTAGAATGTGAATATATTGTGTGGCCACCAGTATACTCCAGCACTGCTGTCTCTTTCTTGGGCATGGAGGTCACTAGAGCGTCACAGGTCGGCACTGGAATCCTCTTCCCCTCCTCTAAGATGAAGCTGGTGGATGCTAGAGACCTTGCTCTCCTCCACCTTCCATATGAGGAGGCCCCACAGATGCTCAATAGGGTTTAGGTCGGGAGACACGCTAGGCAAGTCCAGAACCTTTACCCTCGGTTTCTTTAGCAAGCCAGTGGTTGTTTTGGAGGTCTGTTTGGGGTCATGATCATGTTGGAATACTGCCCTGCGGCCCAGTGCCTGAAGGGAGGGGATCATGCTCTGCTCAGTATGTCACAGTACATGTGCCGGCAGCCTTGTTAAGCCCCAAACCATGACACTCCCACCGCCATGCTTCACTGTAGGCAAGATACATTGTTCAAAATTGTGAATGTAGAACGACAGAAACCTGGGTGTAAACACGCACTGTCAAGTGTGTTCCCTGCTATGTCAAGCATTTTAAGTCCCACGCCATCACTGAAGCCTCCACCGTTCACCGCTGCCAGTGACCTGCTAATTATTCGTCTAACTAGACAAATAGTACTGCGGCTGTGCGGCATTGGCCCTGCGTGTCCTCGCTCTTGTAATTGTCATCGGGAGCTTACTGCGCAGGCGCAGTATGAAGTTTTCTTGTACTGCACCTGCGCAGTAAGCTCCCGATAATGCGCGCGGGAGCGAGTACACGCGGGGCCACAGCCGCGCAGCCGCAGTACTATTGGTCTACTTAGACGAATAATTAGCAGGTAACCGGCGGCAGCGAACGGCAGAGACTTCAGTGATGGCGTGGGACTTAATAGCTGCATAGAAGCCCCAGGTAAGTGACTCTTTTTGTTTATTTTTACACCCCACAAAACCCCTTTAAATCAATTTACATTGAACTTGTTTCTATTAAAAAAGCAACATATTAGGCAGCCATGTAAATAAATATATCTGAACTATGACCATCTAGCTGTATGTGTCTTCTCCTCACATTGCAGTGGTCGGCGGGGAGGATGAAGTGGCCAGTCCGGAGGCTGCAGGTGACGAGACCAGCGCCGTACCAGCAGAACCTGCACAGGAACCAGGAGAGGCGGCACTTCCTGAAGAGACGTCTGATCACCTGACAACTGCGTCAGAGCCGACGTCTGATTTACCAGAGAGCCAAGAAGTCGAGAGCAAAGAGCCGGAGGAGGGTGAGGAGGCTGGCGGGTGTAACCTCTGACCAGAGAACTTTCCTTCTCCTCCATCACTTTTTCCTCTGCACTTCTCTTATGTTCTGTAATCACCCGTGACCCAAATCTCTGCTCCGCCCATGATCACTGATGAGCTAGAGGTTCTCCTAACATGCACATGAAAGCATATCTAAACTGATGATTCAGCCAAGGTCGCTGATAATGCCATGCGCAAGCTGCACGTGCAAATTTTACCAGTACCTTCAGTTGGCACATCACACAACTAGTGCTGCGTAGTGCAGTGCCTCATCCCTGGGTAACGCGAGAATTGCCATGGTAATGCGCGCTAAGCAAGTAGTGTACCAATAGCACAGGCAACTTGAGTGGTGCTACTTGGGCAATGCCTTCGATAATAATAATTCTCGAATTGGATGGTCAATTGGCTGCCAAGTTGCCTGATGTATGGCTCTCCATCCAATCCATTGTCACGATGGACGTACTGTTGGCCATTCTGTAGTTGGTGATCAGCTGCACAAGTTTCTGGATGCAATTACTAACAATCGTTGTTTCTTACAGATCATGAAAGTTAAGCTGTGGATGAGAGAAACGCCAGCGCCCTCCACGAGAGACGAGACAATCTGCCCAGATACAAGGCACCACCTCCGCCTTCTTGTACCTCAGCTGAAGAGAAACACAAGGGCCCCATTCAATTCACTTTTCTCCTGAGTTTTCTCTTGGGTGATAGTCTCACACATTGGGGGTTGATTCACTAAATCGTGCTAATGCGTAGCACAGCCGGTAACACGCCTTATGAGAGATAACACACCTTACTAAAGTTAACACGCCTTATCAGAGTAGCATAGTGAGCGCTACAGGCTCAGGGCAGGACGGGTGGAGCTCTCGTCATTGCCAATTAGCAGGCATAAGTTTGTAGCGCTCACTATGCTATTCTGATAAGGCGTGTAAACTTTGGTAAGGCGTGTTATCTCTGATAAGGCGTGTTAACGGCTGTGCTATGTGTTAGCACGGTGTAGTAAATCAACCCCCTTATGAATAAAATGCCTTTTAAGCCACCAGCAAGCAAGAAAATCCTCAGAATTATTTTGATGGAACTTTTTCGCCTACTTGGTACTTTTTCAACTACAGAGTTCTGAAAAGGTATTTTATAGAGGAGATGGAAAAGTATCTCCTAGGAGAAAAAGTGAATGGGCCAATATGTCTATAATATTATTATTGTTCATTAAATAGTATTATTTCCACATCGTGTCACAATTTACTTGTTATTATTCGTGTTTCTTGTCCATGACATAAACCACTGACATGTTTACTTGCCGCAAAGGAACTTTAACTGTAAGGGGTCTGTTTCTAAACGTGAAGAAAAATTACCGGTAGATTTTTTTTCGTTACTTTTCCAAAAATATCCCCAATCTTTTCAACCACATTTATAAAAGAGAGTACTGACAATATTTGCTGATAAACTAAGCTGGGAAGGTGGGGTATAAGGAGCAATTATAAACCTTAAAGCATACCTGAGGCAGGAACCCAATACAAATCGCAAACCGATATCGCAATCGCTAACGTTTTTAATTAGCGTTTTGT
This sequence comes from Hyperolius riggenbachi, assembly GCF_040937935.1. Classification (NCBI taxonomy): domain Eukaryota; kingdom Metazoa; phylum Chordata; class Amphibia; order Anura; family Hyperoliidae; genus Hyperolius; species Hyperolius riggenbachi. Next base: position 17,552,564 of record NC_090647.1, on the reverse strand, counting down.
AAGCGATTTCATGAGCGTTTTCTGGTGATTTTGGTAGCGATTTTAAAAAGTTTAAGCTTATTTGCCAGCGATTGTGTAGCAATTAGCGATTTTAATTCTGATTGGTCCTTTCAATTAATTTTAATTTTTTTTTACAGTGTGCAGTAATTTAAAAACGCTAGCAAATCGCTCTGTGTAGGTTTTGATGAGCGATTACGCCAGCGTTTATATACTTTACATTGCAGAAACGCTAATCGCTGTAGCCCTGACCCAGGGCCAAGCTTGTACTCACACACTTACTGTCGCATATCCACACTCGCACCCACACATATACAGCACACACATACAGACACACACATACACGCTCTCATATACATGCAGACAGAACACACATACACAGCACACACATACACACTCTCACATACATGCAGACAGAACACACATACAGAGCACACATATACACACTCTCATATACTGTACATGCAGACAGAACACACATACACACTCTCATATACTGGACATGCAGACAGAGCACACACATACACACTCTCATATACTGTACATGCAGACAGAGCACACACATACACACTCTCACATACATGCAGACAGAACACACATACACAGCACACACATACACACTCTCACATACATGCAGACAGAGCACACATACAGAGCACACACATACACACTCTCACTCTCACATACATGCAGACAGAACACACATACACAGCACACACATACACACTCTCATATACATGCAGACAGAGCACACATACAGAGCACACACATACACACTCTCACTCTCACATACATGCAGACAGAACACACATACACAGCACACACATACACACTCTCACATACATGCAGACAGAACACACATACAGAGCACACATATACACACTCTCATATACTGTACATGCAGACAGAACACACATACACACTCTCATATACTGGACATGCAGACAGAGCACACACATACACACTCTCATATACTGTACATGCAGACAGAGCACACACATACACACTCTCACATACATGCAGACAGAACACACATACACAGCACACACATACACACTCTCACATACATGCAGACAGAGCACACATACAGAGCACACACATACACACTCTCACTCTCACATACATGCAGACAGAACACACATACACAGCACACACATACACACTCTCATATACATGCAGACAGAGCACACATACAGAGCACACACATACACACTCTCACATACATGCAGACAGAACACACATACACAGCACACACATACACACTCTCACATACATGCAGACAGAACACACATACAGAGCACACATATACACACTCTCATATACTGTACATGCAGACAGAACACACATACACACTCTCATATACTGGACATGCATTCAGAGCACACACATACACACTCTCATATACTGTACATGCAGACAGAGCACACACATACACACTCTCACTCTCGTATACATGCAGACAGAACACACATACACACTCTCACTCTCACATACATGCAGACAGAACACACATACACACTCTCATATACATGCAGACAGAACACACACTCTCATATACTGTACATGCAGACAGAGCACACATACAGAGCACACACATACACACTCTCACATACATGCAGACAGAACACACATACAGAGCACACACATACACACTCTCACATACATGCAGACAGAACACACACTCTCATATACTGTACATGCAGACAGAGCACACATACACAGCACACACATACACACTCTCACTCTCGTATACATGCAGACAGAACACACATACACAGCACACACATACACACTCTCATATACATGCAGACAGAACACACACTCTCATATACTGTACATGCAGACAGAACACACATACACAGCACACACATACACACTCTCATATACTGTACATGCAGACAGAACACACATACACAGCACACACATACACACTCTCATATACTGTACATGCAGACAGAACACACATACACACTCTCACATACATGCAGACAGAACACATATACACAGCACACACATACACGCTCTCACATACATGCAGACAGAACACACATACAGAGCACACACATACACACTCTCACATACATGCAGACAGAACACACATACAGAGCACACACATACACACTCTCATATACATGCAGACAGAACACACACTCTCATATACTGTACATGCAGACAGAGCACACACATACACGCTCTCACATACATGCAGACAGAGCACACATACAGAGCACACACATACACACTCTCACATACATGCAGACAGAACACACATACACAGCACACACATACACACTCTCACATACATGCAGACAGAACACATATACACAGCACACACATACACACTCTCACATACATGCAGACAGAACACACATACACAGCACACACATACACACTCTCACATACATGCAGACAGAACACACATACAGAGCACACATATACACACTCTCATATACTGTACATGCAGACAGAACACACATACTCACTCTCATATACATGCAGACAGAGCACACATACAGAGCACACACATACACACTCTCACTCTCACATACATGCAGACAGAACACACATACACAGCACACACATACACACTCTCACATACATGCAGACAGAACACACATACAGAGCACACATATACACACTCTCATATACTGTACATGCAGACAGAACACACATACACACTCTCATATACTGGACATGCAGACAGAGCACACACATACACACTCTCATATACTGTACATGCAGACAGAGCACACACATACACACTCTCACTCTCGTATACATGCAGACAGAACACACATACACACTCTCACTCTCACATACATGCAGACAGAACACACATACACACTCTCATATACATGCAGACAGAACACACACTCTCATATACTGTACATGCAGACAGAGCACACATACAGAGCACACACATACACACTCTCACATACATGCAGACAGAACACACATACACACTCTCACATACATGCAGACAGAACACACACTCTCATATACTGTACATGCAGACAGAGCACACATACACAGCACACACATACACACTCTCACTCTCGTATACATGCAGACAGAACACACATACACAGCACACACATACACACTCTCATATACATGCAGACAGAACACACACTCTCATATACTGTACATGCAGACAGAACACACATACACAGCACACACATACACACTCTCATATACTGTACATGCAGACAGAACACACATACACAGCACACACATACACACTCTCATATACTGTACATGCAGACAGAACACACATACACAGCACACACATACACACTCTCATATACTGTACATGCAGACAGAACACACATACACACTCTCACATACATGCAGACAGAACACATATACACAGCACACACATACACGCTCTCACATACATGCAGACAGAACACACATACAGAGCACACACATACACACTCTCACATACATGCAGACAGAACACACATACAGAGCACACACATACACACTCTCATATACATGCAGACAGAACACACACTCTCATATACTGTACATGCAGACAGAGCACACACATACACGCTCTCACATACATGCAGACAGAGCACACATACAGAGCACACACATACACACTCTCACATACATGCAGACAGAACACACATACACAGCACACACATACACACTCTCACATACATGCAGACAGAACACATATACACAGCACACACATACACACTCTCACATACATGCAGACAGAACACACAGCACACACATACACACTCTCACATACATGCAGACAGAACACACATACAGAGCACACATATACACACTCTCATATACTGTACATGCAGACAGAACACACATACTCACTCTCATATACATGCAGACAGAACACACATACAGAGCACACACATACACACTCTCACTCTCGTATACATGCAGACAGAACACACATACACAGCACACACATACACACTCTCACATACATGCAGACAGAACACACATACACAGCACACACATACACACTCTCACATACATGCAGACAGAACACACATACAGAGCACACACATACACACTCTCATATACTGTACATGCAGACAGAACACACATACACACTCTCATATACTGGACATGCAGACAGAACACACATACACACTCTCATATACTGTACATGCAGACAGAACACACATACACGCTCTTTCTCTCACAGACACACACACAGTGCATGTGAGAGGTATTATCCCTGAAGCGTTAGCTGGATCTCCCCGCAGTGAATGCCCCCCCCCCCCCCCCCCCTCTATGCATAGATACATATATTGCAGTGTGAGCTGCAGCCCTTAGGAAATGTGATATGGCTGCCTAGATAATGTTGGCTTCATGTCAGATAAACACGCTCTCAGTACAGCTAACATGTACCAGTTGTCGCTGTCAGTCTATTATAAGATCAGACGTCTGTCGCTGAGCTGTGTGGGGGTCCGGCCTGAGAGGGCTTCACACAAAGCTGTACACCGCAGCAGTGACAGGTACTCTTACTCTACCCGACTATCAGTTATAAGATCAGAAGTCTTCCTCGGTCTCTGAGCTGTGCGGGGGACCGGCTCGAGGGGGCTTCACACGAAGCTGTATACCGCAGCAGTGACAGGTACTCTTACTCTATACCTGACTATCTATTATAAGATCAGACGTCTTCCTCTGTCTCCTCTCCGCTGTGCGGGGGTCCTGGCCCGAGGGGGCTTCACACAAAGCTGTATACCACAGCAGTGACAGGTACTCTTACTCTATACCTGACTATCTATTATAAGATCAGACGTCTTCCTCTGTCTCCGCTGTGCCGGGGTCCGGCCCGAGGGGGCTTCACACAAAGCTGTATACCACAGCAGTGACAGGTACTCTTACTCTACCAGACTATCAATTATAAGATCAGACGTCTTCCTCTGTCTCCGCTGTGCGGGGGTCCAGCCCAAAGAGGCTTCACACAAAGCTGTACACCACAGCAGTGACAGGTACTCTTACTCTACCAGACTATCAATTATAAGATCAGACGTCTTCCTCTGAGCTGTGCGGGGGACCGGCCCAAAGAGGCTTCACACAAAGCTGTACACCGCAGCAGTGACAGGTACTCTTACTCTATAGTAGCCTATCTATTATAAGATCAGAAGTCTTCCTCGGTCTCTGAGCTGTGCGGGGGTCCGGCCCGAGGGGGCTTCACACAAAGCTGTATACCACAGCAGTGACAGGTACTCTTACTCTATACCTGACTATTATAAGATCAGACGTCTTCCTCTGTCTCTGAGCTGTGCGGGGGTCCCGGCCCGAGGGGGCTTCACACAAAGCTGTATACCACAGCAGTGACAGGTACTCTTACTCTATACCTGACTATTATAAGTTTAGAAGTCTTCCTCTGTCTCTAAGCTGTGCGGGGGTCCGGCCCGAGGGGGCTTCACACAAAGCTGTACACCGCAGCAGTGACAGGTACTCTTACTCTATACCTGACTATCTATTATAAGATCAGACGTCTTCCTCTGAGCTGTGCGGGGGTCTGGCTTGACAGTGCTGAGGGGGCTGCAATCTCTATACCGCAGCAGTGACAGGTACTCTTACTCTATACCAGACTATTATAAGATCAGAAGTCTTCCTCTGTCTCTGAGCTGTGCGGGGGTCCCGGCCTGAGGGGGCTGCAATCTCTATACCGCAGCAGTGACAGGTACTCTTACTCTATACCAGTATTACAATGGATCTCACAGTGAAATTGGGCCTTTCTCACTCGCCGTGGATTTCCACAATAACGGCCCTGTTTTTCACTATTCAGCTGTATTTACGATGAACAAGTGGAGGGGGCGGCAACAGCGCTAAATTTCAGTGTAATGCGTATATTGGACATCTGCAGGAGGGAATCATTTGTTCCCAGGATGCACTGCAAGGTCTAGGAGCCAATAAGAAGAGATCCCAGCACAGGCAGCTAAATAGGGGGGAGGAGGCACGGGCGGGGGAGCCCCAGGTGAGGGGGATCTGATCCCACTCACCACGGCTGTGCCTTTTTCTCCCCCTTCCTGGCTGCTCCCCCCTCCAGGCTGCCTATCGGGGGGGAGGTTGCGGCATTCTCACAACTTTGCCTCAAGCGACAAAAAGTCATGAACCAGCCTTGCATACTGTATGTATACAGTGGACATTTCTTCCAGACACAGGCGGACACAGCCAGCAGTGGGCCCCTGTGCAAAATATCAATTGTGGGCCCCTGACCTGCGGCGCGCGAAGCGTGGCGCGGCAAGAAATGGGCGTGGCGATAACCTGCAAAAAATGGGTGTGGATAGAACCTGCGGCGCGTAGCGCCGCGGCAAAAAAATGGGCGTGGCAATGACCGGATAAGGGGTAGAGCTAACTGTAATTTAAAGTGATCCCGGGGTGAGAGTGATATGGAGGCTGCCATATTTATTTCCTTTTAAACAATACTAGTTGCCTGGCGGCCCTGCTGATCTATTTGGCTGCAGTAATAAACTGAATTACACCAGCAACAAGCATGCAGCTTAATCTTCTCAGTTCTGACAATATTGTCAGAAACCCCTGACCTGCTGCATGCTTGTTCAGGGTCTATGGTTGAAAGAATAAGAGGCAGAGGACCAGAACGGCAACCAGGCAACTGGTATTGCTTAAAAGGAGAGAAATATGGCAGCCTCAATATTATTCTCACCTCAGGTTCCCTTGAAAAGTGCAACGCAAAGACAGAGGGCCCAAGTTTTGGTGACCCTTTCCCCAGAAAATTGACATAATTGTGCAGGTTTTCTCAAGAAAATACACATAATGTGAGCAGATTTGCCCAGAAAATACATTCAATCATGTCGGCAGATTTGCCCAAAAAATACATTCAATCATGTTGGCAGATATGCCCAGAAAATACGTGCAATGATGTCGGCAGATATGCCCAAAAAATACGTGCAATGATGTCGGCAGATATGCCCAGAAAGTACGTGCAATGATGTCGGCAGATATGCCCAGAAAATACGTGCAATGATGTCGGCAGATATGCCCAGAAAATACGTGCAATCATGTCGGCAGATATGCCCAGAAAATACGTGCAATCATGTCGGCAGATATGCCAAGAAAATACGTATAATCATGTCGGCAGATATGCCCAGAAAATACGTGCAATCATGTCGGCAGATATGCCCAGAAAATACGTGCAATCATGTCGGCAGATATGCCCAGAAAATACGTGCAATCATGTCGGCAGATTTGCCCAGAAAATACGTGCAATCATGTCGGCAGATTTGCCCAGAAAACACATGCAATCATGTAGCAAATTTGCCCAGAACATACTGCAATCATGTGGCAGACCTGCCCAGAACATACACGCAATCATGTGGCAGACCTGCCCAGAACATACGTGCAATCATGTGGCAGACCTGCCCAGAACATACATGCAATCATGTGGCAGACCTGCCCAGAACATACATGCAATCATGTGGCAGACCTGCCCAGAACATACATGCAATCATGTGGCAGACCTGCCCAGAACATACATGCAATCATGTGGCAGACCTGCCCAGAACATACATGCAATCATGTGGCAGACCTGCCCAGAACATACACGCAATCATGTGGCAGACCTGCCCAGAACATACACGCAATCATGTGGCAGACCTGCCCAGAACATACATGCAATCATGTGGCAGACCTGCCCAGAACATACACGCAATCATGTGGCAGACCTGCCCAGAACATACACGCAATCATGTGGCAGACCTGCCCAGAACATACATGCAATCATGTGGCAGACCTGCCCAGAACATACATGCAATCATGTGGCAGACCTGCCCAGAACATACATGCAATCATGTGGCAGACCTGCCCAGAACATACGTGCAATCATGTGGCAGACCTGCCCAGAAAATACGTGCAATCATGTCGGCAGATTTGCCCAGAAAATACGTGCAATCATGTCGGCAGATTTGCCCAGAAAATACGTGCAATCATGACGGCAGATTTGCCCAGAAAACACATGCAATCATGTAGCAGACCTGCCCAGAACATACACGCAATCATGTAGCAAATTTGCCCAGAACATACATGCAATCATGTGGCAGACCTGCTCAGAACATACTGCAATCATGTGGCAGACCTGCCCAGAACATACATGCAATCATGTGGCAGACCTGCCCAGAACATACATGCAATCATGTGGCAGACCTGCCCAGAACATACACCTGCTAAAATAAATAATAAAAAAACCATTTACTCACCAGCAGCAGCAGACCTCCTGTCCCAGCCTCCATCCGGCGCGCAGCTCCCATGGGTGGTTGTATGGATAGGTAGCCTGGTGGGTGAGTGGGTAGGTAGCGTGGTGGGTAGGTAGCCTGGTGGGTAGGTAGGTAGGCAGCCGGGTGGGTAGGTAGGTAGCCCTTAGCCGGGTGGGTAGGTAGCCTGGTGGGTGGCTGGGTAGCCGGGTGGGTGGGTAGCCTGGTGGGTGGCTGGGTAGGTGGGTGGGTAGGTAGCTTGGTGGGTGGGTAGGTGGGTGGGTGGGTAGGTAGGTAGCCTGGTGGGTCTTTAGGTAGGTAGCCTGGTGGGTTGGTAGGTAGCCGGGTGGGTAGGTAGCCGGGTGGGTGGGTAGGTAGGTAGCCTGGTGGGTGGGTAGGTAGCCGGGTGGGTGTGTAGGTAGCCGGGTGGGTAGGTAGCCGGGTGGGTGGTTAGGTAGCCGGGTGGGTGTGTAGGTATCCGGGTGGGTAGGTAGCCGGGTAGGTGGTTAGGTAGCCGGGTGGGTAGGTAGCCGGCAGGGTGGTTAGGTAACCGGGTAGGTATCCGGGTGGGTAGGTAGCCGGGTGGGTGGTTAGGTAGCCGGGTGGGTAGGTAGCCGGGTGGGTGGTTAGGTAGCCGGGTGGGTGGGTAGCCGGGTGGGTGGTTAGGTAGCCGGGTGGGTGGTAGCTGGGTGGGTAGCCGGGTGGGTGGTTAGGTAGCAGGGTGGGTAGGTAGCCAGGTGGGTGGTTAGGTAGCCGGGTGGGTGGTTAGGTAGCCGGGTGGGTGGGTAGGTAGCCGGGTGGGTGAGTAGCCGGGTGGGTGTTTAGGAAGCCGGGTGGGTAGGTAGGAGGGTGGGTGGTTAGGTAGCCGGGTGGGTGTGTAGGTATCCGGGTGGGTAGGTAGCTGGGTGGGTGGTTAGGTAGCCGGGTGGGTGTGTAGGTATCCGGGTGGGTAGGTAGCCGGGTGGGTGGTTAGGTAGCCGGGTAGGTAGCCGGGTGGGTAGGTAGCCGGCAGGGTGGTTAGGTAACCGGGTAGGTATCCGGGTGGGTAGGTAGCCGGGTGGGTGGTTAGGTAGCCGGGTGGGTAGGTAGCCGGGTAGGTAGCCAGGTGGGTGGGTAGCCGGGTGGGTGGTTAGGTAGCCGGGTGGGTAGGTAGTCGGGTGGGTGGTTAGGTAGCCGGGTGGGTAGGTAGCCGGGTGGGTGGTTAGGTAGCCGGGTAGGTAGCCGGGTGGGTGTGTAGGTATCCGGGCGGGTAGGTAGCCGGGTGGGTGGTTAGGTAGCCGGGTAGGTAGCCGAGTGGGTAGGTAGCCGGCAGAGTGGTTAGGTAGCCGGGTAGGTAGCAGGGTGGGTAGGTAGTCGGGTGGGTGGTTAGGTAGCCGGGTAGGTAGCCAGGTGGGTAGGTAGCCGGGTGGGTGGTTAGGTAGCCGGGTAGGTAGCCGGGTGGGTAGGTAGCCGGCAGAGTGGTTAGGTAGCCGGGTAGGTAGCCGGGTGGGTAAGGTAGCCGGGTGGGTAGGTGGGTAGCTATCCGGGTGGGGGACTCGACTCCTATCCTCCCTCCCTCACCTCGGGGGGCCCCCCTCCCGATGCGCGGCGGCCGGCGGGAGAGCAGAAAATACAGGAAGTCTCCGGCCGGGGCTACAGCAGACGCTAGAGGCAGCTGCCGCTTGGTCTCCCGTGTCTCCAACTTTGTACACTGCTTGCTACTTCCTGGTTTAGTAGCGAGCAGAGATACAGAGTTGAAGACACGGGAGACCAAGCGGCAGCTGCCTCTAGCGTCTGCTGCAGCCCCGGCCGGAGACTTCCTGTATTTTCTGCTCTCCCGCCGCATGAGGGGGGGGGGGGGTGAGGGGGGAGGACAGGAGTCAAGGCCCCCCAGGTTAAAAAAAAAAAAAAAGTAGAGTTAAAAAAAACCCCAGCAATACTTAATGGGCCCCTGAAGCAGGGGAACTTCAGGGGCCCTCGTGCGGCGGCACGGCCTGCACGGCCGTATGTCCGCCACTGGTTCCAGAGAAAAATGTACTATATATTCATTTTTTCCTATCATGTCACTGTCACAATAAATTGAAAAATCTGTCACAACTGACAGGCTCTATACTGGCTGAAAACTGAGAAATATTTTTTTTTCTTATTATTACCTTTAAAATGCATTAAAAAAAAAAATTCTTAGCAAAAACTATGACCCCCCCAAAAAAGCCTAATTTGTGGCCAAAAAATTACATATAGATCATTTTGGTGTGATAAGTAGTGATAAAGTTATTGGTGAATGAATGGGAGGAGCATGATATAAAAATTGCTCTGTTTTTTAGGGGAAAATAACCTGTGGTGGGGACGTGTTTAAAGGACATCGCATTCAGTATAGAGATCATACAGCATTGTTCCATCATCATGTGTTCAAATAATGAACATCTCTTTCACATCCAGTTAATAATGACTAATAACGAGGCTATAATCAGCAGCAGAGTATTTATACGGACAAAGTGGAAGTTGGTGCAGGAGTTGTTCTGCGTCCTCTACATGTATTCCATCGATGACCCAGTGCTGAGCTCAGAAATCTCTCATTACTGGCAGACTGGAGACCGCTGGACATGAGATTAATCCCAAAGGAAATCAAGGTGAATTTTGCAAGAATTATTTGTAGAAGTATATTTCTATGGGTCTTTATATAGAAGGGAGAATATGACTTGTTCTGGATTCATTTATGAAGATTTAAAGGGAACCTTAACCGTGGATAAAAAAAAAGTTTCACTTACCTGGGGCTTTCCCAAGCCTCCTGCAGCCGTCCTGTGCCCTCGCAGCTCCTCCAGTGTCCTCCGGTCCCCCGCCGCCGCTTAGTTTCGTTTTCGGCCAACTCAGTCGTCCTCCGGCAACGCGTCCTATTGTTCCACATTCCCCGACGTAAAGTGCCGTAAAACGCGGCATTCGGACGCGCTTTACGGCGGGGAATGCGTTCCATGGACGCGCTTTACGGCACTTTACGTCGGGGAATGCGGAAGAATAGAACGCGTTGCCGGAGGACGACTGGCAGTCGCCCGAAAACGAAACTAAGCCGCGGCGGGGGACCGGAGGACACTGGAGGAGCTGCGCGGGCACAGGACGGCTGCAGGAGGCTTGGGAAAGCCCCAGGTAAGTTAAACTTTTTTTTTATCCACGGTTAAGGTTCCCTTTAACACGCATATAATGTGTGTAGTAAGTATGAAATATGTCATAAATGAGCAGGTTTTAGTAAAAGTAGTGATTGATTGGGAACAGTAGTATGATGTTAGAAAATACTAGTTTGTATATTGTAGTACAGAATACAGAATACAGAATCTTTATTTCGCCAAGTGCGACCGAAGTCGTACCCGGAATTGGTTGTGGTTCACATGGCATTGGCAGTTGAACAAAGACAGAATTGACGCTAAGAAGTTCACATTTTAAAAAACAATCAAAAAGACAGGCAGGCAGTACACAGAAAATAATCGATGCTGTACAACGTGCAGTTCATTCTGAATAGTCCGCACTAGTGGGTCGATACGTCTAGCCCCGGGGATAAGTGGATTCGTCTAACCCCAGGGATAAGTAACATTCACGCAGCACCATGACTTTAGTTGTTCTAGAAGTGTATCAGGATGACTGCTGGGTTATGCATGAACGGGCACCCGTGTGCCCCGTCCTAGAGTATTTGAGCTGAGTTGGGCAAGAGCGCCCCTCGAGTGGCAGGAGTTCAGCAGGAGAGCTGCTTGAGGGAAAAAGGTGTGTCTTCGCCTGTTGGTTTTTGGGCGGATGGTTCTGAAGCGTTGGCCCGATGGAAGGAGCTTGAAGAAACGGAAGCCAGGGTGGGAGGGGTCCAGGGAAATCCTGTTAGCCCTTTTCATCAATCTAGCGGTATAGAGGAGGTCTAGGGGCGGCAGAGGGGAGCCGATGACCCTTTCTGCTGAGCTGATGACTCTTTGAAGTTTGTACTTATCCCTGGCGGTTGCTCCTGCGTACCACACAATAATGGCTGAGCAGAGGGTGGCTTCAATAGTGGCAGTGTAGAAACTGGACAGCAGCTTCTGTGGCATACCAAATTTTTTCAATTGGCGTAGGAAGAATAGTCTCTGCTGAGCCTTCTTCTGGATTTTGGAGGTGTTCTCCCCCCACCTTAGGTCACTAGTCAGTGTTGTTCCAAGAAACCTAACACTAGATACTCTGGACACTTCATTCTCGTTGATGAGGACTGGTTGTGGCATGGGAGGGTGTCTCCTGAAGTCCAGGATCAGTTCCACTGTTTTGGCTGCATTTAGAACAAGGTTGTTGGCCTCACACCATCTACAGATTCTCTGGAACCCGCCGCTGCCTCCCTCATGTATGCAGAGCCGATTCTACACTATTTGCCGGCTGAAGCCAATTTTTTTTCTTGCTGCACCCCACCCCTGCAGGGCTTGGAAGGGGTGACACCGGGCTGGCAGAAGTGGGGAGGGAGGCCAACATCATTCCTCTCTCTCCGTGGGCCCCCTCCTGTGTCCCCCTGCAGAGCTGGTACAGTAGTGTGTTTTTGTAAATCTCTCACCTGTCCATACAACACATCCATGCTGCTCAGCAGCCGGCTCCTCTCTACTTCCTGTTTTATTGCATAATGCATAGGAAACAGGAAGTAGAGAGGAGTCGGCTGTCGAGAAGCATGGATGAGTTGTATGGGCAGGTGAGAGTATTACAAAAACGCACCCCTGCACCAGCTCTGCAGGGGGACACAGGAGGGGGAACTATAGAGAGGGAGGGAGAAATTATGTCCCCCCCCACTAATGCCGGCCGGTTGTAACCCCTTTTAAGCCTGCAACCTTACTCACTGTGTCACTGGCCCGGCACTGCCTCCAGGCAATCTACCACCTGAAGCAGGAGCTTCAGGCTGCGTCATAGTAGATCCGCCCCTGCGTTTTTGTAAAGACAAGTCCTACAAGGGTTTGCTATCTATAGTAGCCAGTATAGGTAGTGTTGGAATTCAGGATCCTGCATTCAGAAACCACAGTTATGCCGAACACGGCATTTCAGCACCCAAGCTTCAGGACGGGGTCACGGAGAGGTCACTCGCGCTGAACTTCACCTTACTCTAATGTCTCCGGCTTAGAAGGAGGAAGCACTGGCATCACAAGAGAACGCAGCCCCATGCCCCGTCCACTAGCTCGGGTGCCAAAGTGCCGTGTTTGGCATAATTTGGATTTATTAGTATATGAGTATTCATGTATTTTACATTTTACAATGTTTTACAATAGTGGTCCTTTAAGGTGTATTGTGTGCTAAAGAGATAACATCCACCAGCACCAGGCACTATTTGTGTGGAGTTGGAGATGTCTGTTCATAGAATAAACTATGTAGTTATTAACAGTTTAAAAATATGTGATGAATTAGTAGTGAAAAGTGGATGTAAAATATTATACTGCGGTGTCTAGATAGAGTGTGTGTGTAAAGCTATGTACACACACTAGATTAAACTCTCCTGGGCGGCAATTATGTGTGCATCTAGTGTGTGTACAGCAGCCGTCTGACGTGGCCCAGAGATCTGGCAAGCTGGATCCTTAGCAACCTGTGAAGCCTGAACAGTCCCAGTCACATTGTTCTGACCACTCCCCCCGCGCTCATAGCATCCATAGCAACAAATGCGTCACTAGCCCGCAGGGACAGGGCAGTATATGGGGAGTAGGATAGGTTGAGAGGCATAGAATATGTTATCAATAAAACTTAAGGGGATACTTTTTCTAATTTCTGTGTTTTTATTTCAGGAGGTGAAAATGGTGTCTGGGTCTTCTGGAGTTCATAGCAGCATCCTTGTTTGTGCTGTGACCCTCGTACTTCTTGTACAGGTATCCCCCTTACTAGTCACATGTATGTGCCATCATCCTCATCCTGGTCATACAGGTATCCCTTTACTAGTCACGTGTGTGTGCTATCATCCTCAGGGACGGATTTAGGCCAAGGCCACCTAGGCCATGGCCTAGGTCGCCACAAGAGGAAGGGCACCAAAGCAGCAGGCTAAACTGGTGCAGCATTTGCAAGCTTGTAAATGCTGCAATGCAGGGAGATCAGGCTAGTGCCTGACCCCGGTACTCTGCTGCTAGCTGCCTGTTCAGCAGCCACCTTGCTCTCTGTGCACGTTGGCATTGTAGCCGGCGGCTATGGACTTGGGCAGCATTGGAGACGGAAAGGAAGAGAAAGCTTCTGCACTGGAGACGAGCAGAGAAATGAGTGACACTGATGGCTGCTGTGGTGTGAAGGCAAGCTGACTACCTATACTGAAGGGGGGGGGAGGGATTAAGGGAGTCATCTGGCTACCTATACTGGAGAGAAAGGGGGAGGAGTCACCTGGCTACTTATACTGGAGGGAAGGGGGAGGGATCATCTGGCTACCTATACTTGGGGGAGTTATCGGGCTACCTATACTAGAGGGAAGAGGGAGGGGTCATCTCGCTACCTATACTGAAGAGGGGCAGCTGGTGACAGTGGCCTAGGGCGGTAAAAAGTACAAATCCAGCCCTGATCATCCTCATCCTGGTCATACAGGTATTTCCTTGACCAATCAAGCATGTGCCTTCATCTTCATCCTTCTCAGCCATACATGTCCTGTATGTTCTCCTACCACCAATCACATGTGTGTTTTCACTCTATCCCGTTCATACAAGCATCTCCCTGACCAGCAGTCATATACAGTCATATTAAGGTTCTTTTATCCCTCTGACTACAGGATTACGGTAAGTAATAATAAGCTAATAGGGGTGTGGCAGGGCCTAATACGAACCTTTCTTGCTCTTGTTGTATTGACAATACCAATTTGTTTGTGCCAAAACCACTTATTGATTTGTAGGACAACATGTTGATGTGCTTCATGGTGGTGATTGTGTTGGGTGGGACTTTGTGACATGGACTATATTGTACTAATATTTTATTTCTCTCTTTGTGCCAGGTGGATGGCAGGCGGACTTCCAAGCGAGATGTCTTTTCGCCGAAGGAGTTCAGTTTAGACATGGCTCGTTCTTCATTCGATGACCAGTACAAAGGTTGCAGTGATGTTATGGAGGAGGAAGTTGAACACCTCTTGAAGGCAGAACTTTCCATGAATAAGGAGCTTGCTGATGCCTGGAAGACAGCAGAATTCAAATGGGAACATGAGAAGAAGAGGCAGGTGACGTTGCTTAAGGGCTTCAAGGATAAATATGCCATAGCACTGCTAGCATACACCATTAATGGTCCTCTTCACAAAGTCTTCAATGAAGCGGTGAGAGATGCCGGCCAGTCCAAGCAGTACTACTTGAAGAACTTCAACTTTAAGGCCCTCCACTATTACCTGACCAAAGCTGTGCAGGTGATCGATTCAGTGGAGACCCCTGCTTGCCACAACGTCTTCAGAGGGACTAGAGGAGTCCGATTCAGGGCAGTAAATCGCAGCCCCATCCGGTTTGGACAATTTACATCATCGTCCATGAATGATCAAAATGCCCTGCAGTTCGGGGAGGACACTTTCTTCAGCATCAACACCTGCTATGGAGTCAGCATTAGGAATTTCTCATTCTTCCCGGGTGAAGATGAAGTGCTTATTCCACCCTACGAGAAATTTAAGGTCACCAACTTCACTAAGGACGGGAGCAGGAACGTCATAACTCTGCAGTCTCTGGAAAAGTCGAGTGTCTACAACTGTGAGCTGGCCAAAGGTAACCTGGAGATACAGTAGATGTCCTTTAAAATGTGATATCACAAGGTTAAAGAGGAACGTTAGTGAAAAGGGAAAAATAAATAAATAAATACATCGCAAAAGTGAGGGACTAAAAAAATAGGTGGCAAGATTAAGAAATAATTGATATTCGCCATGTAGTTTGTTCATATTGTTTGATCTGCAATCAGCCTGCAGGTCATCATCTTTACTACTGGCAGAAAATAAAAAAGTAGACAGCTCCAACTGCCATTATCTTTAGCCACACCCACTAACAAACCTAAAAAGTTTTTTTTTTAATAGGTATACATATGCACAGAGGGAGATACTGGTTATTTGGCAGTTGGAAACAGCTGCTATTTCCCACAATGCAACGAGGTTCACAGACAGAAAACGGTCAGGACCATGGTCCTGACATCACACTGTGGGAGGGGTTTCACCACAATATCAGCCATACAGCGCCCCCTGATGATTTATTTGAGAAAAGGAATAGATTTCTCATGGGAAAGGGAGTATCAGCTACTTATTGGGATGCAGTTCAATTCTTGGTTACGGTTCTTCTTTAATGATTGCCCTACCCCATCTCAGATTTATTAACTGCTACCAAAAAAAAGAGGAAAGGAGAGATAAGTGTTTTTCCAGTTACAAAGATTTTATTATAGTAAAAATTGTACAATAGCCATCTGCTCACAGGTATTTACATGATGGGCGGCTCAAAATGAAACCTGTGATGGAAAAACCAAGAGGGTGGGGTGGAAGTGATTGATTGAGTAGCAGGATGCCCCATGTAAGCAATAGCTGTACAGGGATATCAGTAAGGGGCAGTGGTGAGCACCATTTTCCCCTAATTGTAATTTTGCTTTGTAATTCAAAATGTAATGCAACATTTGGGAAAAAACATAATTTTTTTCGTAACCATAATCAGTAACTATAATTTTGCAATTAGGTTTAATTTCGCAAAGCCCACATACATGCCAAGGTCATAAAAATTACTACCTATGTTAAGGGAAAAAGTGGGAACAAGTTAAACATTTTTTTAAGAAAATCGATTTTAAAAATGCAAAGAGAAAATTATTTTTTAAACTCTGTAAAATTACGTTTTGTACAGCAAAATGTAATTTTACAGCGTTTAAAAATAATTTTCCTTTCCAATTTTCTCTTTGTTTGTGACTTGTTCCCACTGGGGGTGGAGTCTGAACATAGGAAGAGGCCCCATAAAAGTTTTGCATGGGGCCCTGTGAGCCAAACTTACACCACCATCTAGGAGGTTAGGATGTGGGAGATTTAGGCTTTTTGCACACAGGGACGTTACAGGCGCACGTTAGTGCAGCCTGTAACGCTCCCCCAACGCACAGCAATGTAACACAAGTGGGCTGTTCACACTGCCCACGTTGCGTTACATTGTAACGCAGCAAAGTGCTGCATGCTGTGCGTTCTACGCGGCTAAGCTGCGTTAGACTGTTTGCACATGCTCAGTCATGTTGGGGAGGAGGGGAGAGCGGCCGGGCACATGGCTAATTAATATTCACTGCACTCAGTGATGTGCAGTGTTTACTTCCTGGAGCGGCCGCTCTGTGTGGCGATTGGCCGGGCGGGACCACGTGATGCCGCATGCGTCCAAGAGTACGCATCACGGCATCACGGACGCCAGAGTGAGCTGCACAACGCGGCTCACTCCGACGTCCACACCAGAGAGCACCAGGCGTTGCGTTAGGGGCACGTTATGCGACCTATAACGTCCCCTAAACGCAACGTCCTGGTGTGTCACTAGCCTTAGGCATGACGATCTCATCCGTCATTGTTCTTAGTATATCCATTAGTCTATATTCATAATGCTGTTGTGTGTTTTCCAGAGCGGAGGTGTAAGTCCAGGTGGTGTCCCTTCAGCGCAGGTAAGAAGCCAAGATGTTACATCACACGTCTTGTGCCACCAGCAGACGTGGCCCCGGGGGTGCTAAACGGGTCAATTTGTGGGTAAATTGTAAGCAGGTTGGAACTGGCCCGAATAGGCAGGAAGTGCATTTACATGACCATTTCCCAAATGCAAACAATTTGCATTGAATCTGCATGCAAGCTGAAACTAATAACATCTCACTGACCATCTCTGGTCAGCAGTAACGCCAGCAGAGCCGCCAATCCTGAAACGTTACAGATATAAATCTAACACAAACCACACTGGTGTTCAGATCAGTCACGAGCAAATCATTCTTACAATGTAATCATTTACACCTGAAGGTGATTAAATGCAGCCAATTAACCAGTTCAATCACCACTGAGGGGCTTTCCACCTTATGGACCAGAGCAATTTTCACCTTTCAGCGCTCCTCCCTTTCATTCGCCAATAACTTCATCGCTATCTTGTTTTTTTGTTCATCACCAGTTAGGCTTTCTTTGGGTGGTACATTTTGCTACGAATTATCTTATTCTAAATGCATTTTTAAAGGGGATAGTAAGAAAAAATTTAAAAAATGCATTATTTCTCAGTTTTTAGCCATTATAAATGTAGGCCCTGTTCACCGTTTTCATTTGCGGTGCAGAATATTTCTGCATGTTAACTCACTGGCTGCCCATACAATTCTATGGGCCTGTTCACAGTACAGCGCTGTAACTGATCACAATATTCGAACTCGCTGCATATTTGTATTAAAGTCTGTGTCCAGTCTCCATTGCAGTTCATACACATTCTAACGCATGCGTTATGCAACTGACCACGTGAACCTAGCCTTAAAAAAATCATGCTACTGTAATTAAAACCCACGTATTTTATTTGCCCATTTGTCCCAGTTATTACAACGTTTAAATTATGTACCTATCACAATGTATGGCAACAATATTTTATTTGAAAATAAAGGTGTATTTTTTCAGTTTTGCGTCCATCAGTAATTACAAGCCCTTATTTGCAAAAATACCAGTAATATACCCTCATGACAAGCATATTACAAAAGTTGAGTCCCTAAGGTCATTATTTATGGTTTTTTTTTTAAATGTCACTTTTATTTTTAATTTATATTTTTTGTTTTATAAAAGTGTTTCATTTTGGTAACTATGGGAGGGGAGGTAAGGAGTTAAAGTGGTCTGAAACTCTGTGTAACGAATACGCCGCTAGGCGGCGTTTCTCGGAAGGATTGCGGATCTTTAGCCGCATCTGCTCTGGTAAGCATACCTTGTATTGCGGCATGCGGAACTCTGTCCGCATCCTCCCCGCAAGTCCGTGCGGGCATATCGCGCCAAACTCACCGGCATGTTACTCCACGTGACTCTGTTTCTCCCTCTATAGGGAATGCGCACGCACACCGGCCTCCCTTTTATACTAGGAAGAAACATGTCAGCTGACTTGGAGGTCAGCTGACGTCAGGCAGGTCCTTGAGCCTGTTCTTATTGGTTGCATGTCCCAGGCAGTATATAAGGAAGTGTTTGACACTGGCACTTCGTCTGTGTTTGCGACACTCTGTGTTAGCGCTCAGACCTTAGTCAGTTCCCGGTGTGTAAAGTGCGGCAGGACCCCGTTACTTGCACACGCAGTTAGCCTGATTGATCTCATTGTATTTGACTTTTGCCTGTTTCTTGACTATTCTCTCGCCTTCTGATATTGTACTTTGCCTCTCTGATCTCCTGCTGACCTTGGCTGGTTTCCGACTCTGATATCCGTCTCCTGATTCTGTACCTCACTGCCTGTATCGTTGCTGAACCTATTTCTGTCCGACCTTCCTCTCTTCAGTGGCTCATCTCCCACTGAGGGGTTTCCGTTATAGAGGTTCGCCTCTCTGAGACACCTGGCCTCTAGTACACCATTACTACTAGAGGCTGAGACTCCTCCACTGCTTCCCTTGGAGGATCTCACACACGGGGTTCCCATTCAGAGGTAACCACACCTTTGAGGAATCGCAGTGTGGTGGATATTTCCACAAAGCTTCTCTCATCTTGAATTGTATTTTTGTGTGTTCATTCCTGTGCTTTAACCTGCATTATTTGGTGAATCTGCAGATCACCAGATAATCAGTTAGCCTCTGCATTACTAGTGATCAGGGATCCTGTGTCTAACACATTCATTACACTCTGACATAACATTCAATAAAAATGTGTTTTCCTACTTTTTATTACTCATACAGGAATCATATTTGCTTTTGTGCACAAGTTATATTGTCTGTCTACAAATTGCAAGTTTCCAAAGTGTAGTTTGCCCTGAAAGCTGCCATTGCATTTTATTCCAGCTGCTTTCTATTATATATTAAAACCTTCTAGTGAGCTGTTCTGAACTGTGTGTGTGCCTGACGCACAGAGAGCTTCACAGAGAGTGTTTTCAGTTGTTCACACAAATGTAACAACCTTAGAATGTAAACAAAGATACTGTTATCTCCAGTCTGGATGCAGATTCCAAATTTTCATGGCAGGACAAGGTGACTTGTTTTACTGTTGTGATGTTCTGCTACAAAAAAAATGTGAGATAGTAGCTTTGCTTTAAAGCTGTAAGGAATCTTTTAGAGCAAGGTAGAAATGCTGGCTTTCGGACCACTTTAACAATGGAGTATTTAAGGAATTTTTATTTATTGAGATGTATGTAGGTGTGATTTACTATTTGGCCACTAGATGTTCCCCCACTTTATTCTCCTCCAGAGGAAGTATAGCGTGTATATGTCACTTTCACTTTTGTCAATGACCACTGGCATCTCATTGATACTGGTGAACATTGATCACAGGCACTTAGATCAACTGTGTTCCCTTTCATTGATTAATGTACTAACGGACTGCGATGAGAACACATGGATGTGCACATGAGCATGCATGGCGGCCGATCCCTGCTAAGTACTTATAGCTACACCCCTGGAGCTTATGATGAAGTCCTGCGGGGCGTAGATATACTGCCCAGGGACAACAACTAGTTAAAGACCCTTAAGCTTGGTACACACCTTCAATTTTGATTGGACAATCACTGAATAATTTCACCACCTCAGTAAAGTATGAGAATTTACCTGGACAATCTGCTCATAGTATTCACAATCTGTTGAGTCTCATACTACATAAAGGTGATAAAAGTGGTCAATTATTGGCCCATCATAATTGATGGCATGTACCAGGCTTGACTGCTGCTGGTTAATTAACCAGCTGTCAGCAAAGCGATCAGCAGCCACGTGGTTTTATTTGCTTTGTTTCAGTAAAAATGTGTCTGTTTTGTTTTGGATGTATCTATTTGATGCCATGTGTCCTGCCTCTCGGGTGTGTCTCCTCCTCCATAGTTCTGTTCCTTCACAAGCCTATTGCTATTGTATAGAAAGTGTGAGCATGAATACTGATTGCTCAATGGAAATTGGCACTGATATGTGTCCCCAGTGCTGCCCCCTAGTGGGGTATGAGCAGGGGCTAGGATCTGGGACGATGCGGGGAATCAAGGTTGTGTTGCGGTATACTCCATCCTTCCTTCCTCAGAAGCTCTCTGAGACATGTGCCTTTGCTCTGCCCCTCCTTTTCTGCTGTAGTAGCTCAGCTGTTGCCAGGGCGATTTGACTATTCAGCAGAGGGAAGGAGGGGCAGAGTAAAGACACATTCCTCAGAGAGCTTCAGCCAGCAATGATTCAGTTCAAATATTCTTTTATGTAACTAAGAGTAGTTACTGAGATTTTAGTTTACAATCCCACTTTAATAAATCAGGCCTGTAGAATTCACATACTTCCTGTGGAGGTCACACTGCAAACAACTGAAAAGCAGCTTTGAATCTGCCTATACATTTCACACGAGACAAGTTTCAAGGTATTGATCTCACAAGATGATGAAAAAAACTCTCAAAAAACTTTCTGACACCATGTAAAAAATTATTGGCTCATGTAGTAATAGTGTGCAAGTAAGGCTCCGCGCACACATCCAATTTCACTGCCATGTAGTATGAGGCCAACAGCTTTTGAATACTATGAATAGACATTAGGTAATCTCTTATACTTCACAGAAGTGGTAACATTGGTAATTCATCTGCAGATAAAAATTGGATGTGTGTACAGACCTTAAAACAGAGAAAAAAAATTCAAAGAAGTGGAAGAAGTCAGTACCAGCAGTTCATGCATTAGGGCTCTAGTTATTTTATTTTATAAGGAGCCTGATGTCTGTCACATGTTACCACGTATGGCCTGTGACTCTGTCCTGTGTCTTCTCCTCACAGCCACCCGTACCAGGATGCAGAATCCCCAGGAAGTTACCCTGATGAGCAGCCTCCTCCTCTTCCTGTCACACCTGCTAGGACCAGGCAGCCTCTGTACATAACGCAAAGACTCATCTTCTGATCTTTACATGTAGGGAATGGACTTCTGCCTTCTATCTATGGACTTGTGATTGCAGGAACGTCGCCCTCTAATGGAGGAATTGTGCTACACGTTGGAATAATCGTTCACTTACTCAGGCTCTCGGTTAGCTGAACCAGCACTCATATTTACTAAAAGGCACCTGAAAGGAGACTATATCTGTAAAACTACACAACCAGCATGTGTAGGGTGGGCTCCTCACAGGGGCCTACCACCATCAGGTCTCTCCGGCACTCCAGCTGCAGCCACTAGGTGTCGCTGTCCTCTCTTTCATGACTCCACTTGCTCTTCCTGTAATTTCCTCCTCCTGCCCAGAGTGCATGCCCAGAATGCTGCTGGCCCCAATCGCTGTGCGCAGCCAGGCAGAGGCGTGAAATGACAGGCAGGGCAAGTGGACAGAGCATGCCCTGCTTCTAGATGAACTGACGGCAAAGTGGTGCAACAAAGGGAAGCCCTTCCAAAAGGAGGACAGGTGAGTATGAGGAGCCCATATTAGACACGCTGGCAGTTTTATAGATATTGTGTCAGTTCAGGTACCCTTTATACAGATTTTATACTCACAGCATATTAGCAGAACTCCTGTCATATTTTTACAGTGTCTGTGTGTTCTTACTGTAATGATAAGTTGCCCCTGGAAGGTTCAGGGTGCTCAGTGGTGCCTCTGTCTGCTCCTCATGTTCCATCTATCTGCAGCCGACAACCCAACAGCATAAAGTGGAGCGACTCTAACCTCAGCAGCAGGCAGTGAGTTGTCCAGGAGGAACTTGCATAGGTTTCCAGAGACAACAAACCCAAATGAAACTTTCTTCCAACTGCGCTAATCTCTGCTATGCTCTACAAATCCCAATGACTTTATATCATGAGTGTACAGTATGGTCTCTCCTCGCTAGCCAACACTGCAGAATCTGCCGCGGCGCCGCCCCTTAATCAAAGAGTGGCCATCCATCCTCCAGACATTAAAGGGTTATCTCTAATTTGGGCCCTAGAGGAAGCCGCTAGTAGAATATCTGTAAAATTACCGCCATTCTACACTGACTATTATGATAGTAGAATTCCGGTAATTTTTATTGATATTTTACTATCACTAACCGAACTCTCTTCTCACTCTAACCCTCCCTCTACCGATTCCTAACCCTACCGCACACCCCTCCCCTCCCCCTCTGATATCAGGGCCACCTTCTCCACTAAAAACTCCCTCTACCGATACTTAACCCTAACCCTACCGTACAATCCCCCCCTCTGATATCAGGACCACCTTCTCCACTAAAAACTCCCTCTAAAGATACCTAACCCTAACCCTACCGTACACACAAATACACTAAAAACTCCCTCCACCGATACCTAACCCTATCGTACATACAAATATCAGGGCTGCCTTTTCCACTAAAACTCCCTCCCCCGATACCTAACCCTAACCCTATCATACACACAAATATCAGGGCTGCCTTCTCACTCTAACTCTTCCTCCACCAATACCTAACCCTAACCCTACCATACACACAAATAGAAGGGGCGCCTTCTCCACGAAAAACTCCCTCCACCAATATTTGCACTGCCTAAAACCGTTTTTTTCAGGTTGCCCCCATGTGCGACTATAGCTGTAGATAACACTGCCGTCTATGTGGCACCCACATGCCCTACTTCTGATCATCTACTAGCAGCTTCCCCCGGCGCCCAAATTACCTAATGAACTATTTTGCTTACTGAAGCCAGCTTTTGATTTTATGCACATCTGATTTGCTCTGTGTCCATGAAAAAAGGGAAAAATACAATATGTGTTCCTGTCTATATGCCATTTTTTTTAGGTTTATCTCATTTTACAACTTTTAATGTGTAATTATGTTTACATGTGGAATGTATTAAATAAAGTTATGTGAAAATCCAGTTGTGAGTCTTCTGTGATGTAGGAGGAGAAACAGCTGAGGGCGCCATCTCTCCAGGATCAGGTACAGTGCTGCATTTATACATCTCGAAGGCTGTCTTGCCTTTGCTAAGGCTCCTTTGATACTATGTGATGATTCTTAAACCGCACTGCAGCGTTTCATAAAAGTCGCATCACACATTAATTGTGCAATGCAACCATACAGGGAGTCATTTGATTTGCAAATTTTTGTGTGTAGCTTCCAAGGAGCTGGACTTGTATGTGCCATATGAGGTTTTTGGTGTCATATGAGACTAGAGGATAATTGTGTTCATAAGTGGCACTACACTGGGGCATGCTTGGGCACTGCCCCCCCCCCCTTCCCCCAGAATCAATGTGCCGCTCCCCCAGTAACATACAGTTAGTTACTTTTTTCAAAGCTCCAGCATAATAATCCTGCCTTAAAGAGGAGCTGTTAGGTATAAGGTCTCAGAGAAAAAAAAACACATATATCAGTAGCTAAATATTGGCTGTACTTACATTACATATGCATTTCACTGTCCACGTTTGTACTTCACAGAATTTTTATATAGTATTTGCAGAGAGTGATGCTCCTGACAGCTCATGGCAGGTTCCATGTTTGTCTGTCTCCTATGAAGCCAAATGTGTCGTCATGTCCTCCCTGCTTCCTGTAATGGACAACACTACTGTGCAGTGAATATTAATTAGCCATGTGGCTAGGAACAATAGCGGACTCATGCAGTATACTCTGCCCTGTGATTTTTCAGTGCTGTGAGCTGGGCTGCATTACAAACTGCTGTAACATGAGCCTGTAACTTCTCACTAGCAGCCGAGGGGAGGACCCAAGGTGGGAAGAAGCAGCCCCAGAATGCTTTGCAGTATGTTATGCGGCCTCTCATCCTTTTAAGAGCTTGGGAATAACAGCCTTGCTGTTCAGCACACATCAAAAGTAAGAGAGATTTTTAACTTCAGTATTGCCTTTTTGGCTTCCTTCTAAACTGTTTAAAGCAGTAGGATCAGCCACACTATGCCAGGGAAAAAAACACATATATAAGTAGATAAATACTTGATCTACTTATATAACACATGTATTGTACTGTCCACGTTTTGATTTCAGTGAATGTTATATAGTAAATGACGAGAATTCTGTTCCTGGTGGGGGCCATGTCTTTTGCCCACAGTTAAGGCTAACTCGTGATGTAATTTCTGCCCTTTACTTTTTTTCTTGTCTCCTCCAATCACTGAGTCGCCTCAGCCTTGCTTGTAAACACAAGTGAGTAGGGGGATCAGGTTTCAGATAAGCAGCTGGCAGGGAAATAAAGGGAAGAGGAGGAATAGATTATAGATAAAAAGAACACCCAGCATGCAATTCTTTGGCACGACTACTAAAGGGCCAGGGCTCCTTAAGTATGTGATAACTCCAAATCATAACAGCAGAAAAAGTTTTGAAAGTTTTGAATGCAGGATTAGCATCTGTATCACTTAATACACTTAGACCAGTTGCTGTTGAAATTTCATTTTTATGGTGACGATACCGCTTTAACACAGGAGAATAGAGGTTTAAATTAGCTTTTGCAGCCTGACAGTTACTCTTTAAGACTTCCTGTCTGTAAAATACAAGCTGTAGTCTCCAGCAATGCTTAGCTACTAAGATAAGGAATTACGCACACAGTGTTTCTCTCCCTCCTGCCTCTTCCCCTCCCCTTGCTTGTAGTTGTGAGACAAAGGGCCCTTTTCCACTAGATGCGTTTTTGTCAAAAACGCAAAACACATGCATTTGCTGATTCTGAAGTGCAGCCTGTTTAAAATAATAATCCTGGGTGGCCTTTTCCACTGCTGCGCTCCGATTTTGAAAAAAAAAACGCAAACGCATGTTGGTGCAATTATGATGCATTTTGCGTTTCAATGTAAAGTATAGAAACGCATGAAGAATGCATAGAAATGCGTTTTGCATTTTTGTATTGATTTAAAGAGACACTGAAGCTAAAAAAAAATTATGATATAATGAATTAGTTGTGTAGTACAGCTAAGAAATAAAGCATTAGGAGCAGAGACATAAGTCTAATATTTGTTTCCAGTGCAGGAAGAGTTAAGAAACTCCAGTTGTTATCTATGCAAATAGCCATTGAGCTCTGCGACTATGAAAGTCTTGGAGAGCTCTGACTTCTGATTAGGTTATCTCAGCTGTATTGTGTATTTCTTTTGCAGAAAACAGTTCAGGACAGGTCAAAAGTTCACTGCCTGTTCTGCAAAAACTTTTAGAATGCTGAGAAGTGTGTACACTGCAAGTATTAGAGAATGATGCAATGTTATAAAAAAAACACTATATAACTGAAAATAAAATATGAGAATTTTTTTTTTTTGGCTACCAATGTTCTAGTAATTACCCCTACTACACAACCAATTCATGATATCATCATTTGATTCCGCTTCAGTGTCTCTTTAACCACTAGTATCTGTTTTCAAAAATCAAGACAACACTTGCCAATCAAAAAAACGCGTTTTGCAGTGGAAAATGGCCCAAAGGCTGGGGGCTGGGATGATTTGTCTGTGTTATGTCCATGCAGGAGCAGCTTGCTAGCAAGTAAGGATTAAAGCAAGGTAACTGGTGGGAGCAGCAAACAGTCATTTTATAAGTTTCTACTTTTTTGGTAAAATGGATATATAAGAATTAAAGCTCACCAAACAAATATCAATTTTATCACCCAAACGTGCCCCACCAGCCAGCCATTGTGCCCCCTTTGTGCCCTCTCCTCCCCTCCCACCCCCAAAAAAGAAAAAAAATGTGAATCTGGAGCTGCCACTGATTGTCTTTGGAATTGCGTTATTGGAAATCTAAGTTGTGTTTGTGGCTGTTTCGGACACAACATAGATGTTCATAGGAACTGTATGAGCAGGCAGAGGCGCCAAAAGGATAAAATATTCTAAAATGCTTAAAATGAGACACACACGAGTGTTGAGTATATTCAAAACAACAAAAATGTATTTATAAACCCCACAAAGTGCACTCAGAGGAAGTACCTCTGCCTCCTCTCATTTTAAACATTTTCGAATATTTTATCCTTTTGGCGCCTCTGTCTGCTTATACAGTTCCTGAGTCCACCCTTAGTGGAGGGTGTTGCCCCTTATTTCCTATCTACAGAGAGCAACTTCTTAATCCTGAGTGGGGACAGGTCTAATCTTCTCACCTGCTGATATAGTGATTACCTGGACGGTAACCCATGTTTGTTAGTATAAATACATACTTACTTATCATATCCATATACCAGTACATATTAAACTATATTGGGCTCTCCGTGTCTCGATTCTGTGCTCCTAGCAGCGGTTCCGATGTCTCTGAGCCCGTACCGCTCACTCTGGGAGGGTGACATCAGCGGCGATGAAAATCGACGTCATGTCAGAAACACATGTCCACAAACACGACAGAGATTCCCTGTAAATCAGATTAGACGACTGATCAGAGATAACACGCCTTATCAGAGTAGCGTAGTGAGCGCTATGGGCTCAGGGCAGAGTGGAGCTCTCATCATTGCCAATTAGCAGGCATAAGTTCATAGCACTCACTATGCTACTCTGATAAGGCATGTTCATTTTGGTAAGACGTGCTATCTCTGATAAGGTGTGTTAACGGCCATGCTATGTGTTAGCCCGGTTTAGTGAATCAACCCCATGGAATGCGTCTCACTGTACACCTATGATGCAGAATGGAGCGCACACTATCCTACAGACTTCTGGGTAATTTAACCCCCCATAACCCGCGATTGTCACACGCCCCCTGGTGGCCGGACTGCACATTGCCTTCCAATCGGTTTCAGCACACAGATTACCCAATCTCGTGAACGCAATTGGTGTGCAGAAATCGCCAGAATTCGGCTGCAGACAGACCAGAGGGAGGCGTGCGGTCTATTAAATACCAAATACTAGGTTGCCACCACCTCTTTTTGATGGGAAGAGAAGCCCCAATCTGCCTGATACTAATACCTGCAAATAGAACGATTAAAAAACACCTAGTTCTGACTAATAACAACAATTCTCAGTAGCGATCTTCAGAAGCTAGAATTCCTTCTGTGTGTGGCTGAATACTAGGGGTAGCTGAACAAATAAATTACTTTTAGAAGTATTTTATTATAAATGCAATATAAATAATTAATATATACAGAAAATCATTAAAATCAACAATTATGGGGACAATAGTAGCGCAGTATGAAAATAAAAATAGGGGAAGAAATAAACGGATACTTAAGCTCAGGTGAACGTGTCCTTTTGGAAACGAAATGCTAAGTCCTTGGTTTCAGTGTCAGGCGACTCAGCATCAAAGTCCAAACAAGCCAGATGCCAATATGTCCTCAAGCTGGCAAGGATATAATCGGGATGATCTTTCAAAATGGAGGACATTGACTTTGGGTCCTCTGCCATTTTTATACCCCTGACACAGTAAGAAGGAATGAGGGCAGAAACCACCCACTCCCTTAGAACCTGAAATGAGCCCTCCTTCTTCTCCTGGGGACCAAAAATCATATCTAACAGTACATGGGCTCTATCTCATAGAACCGTACAGGTCAGGGCAGATTTAATAACATTTTCAGGTCAGTCCGGATTTATCCAGCACAATGATACCAAACACGGGGGGCAGGACCCCTGTGGTATCACCAGGTTACTTTGGACCTGCCTAACTGACAGTCCATAACTCAGAATGTTCTGAAATCTTCTCAGTACCAGTGCCAGGCAAGGTCCGACACATTCTGCGAGTTTGAAGGGCCTGGCAGCTTTGCAACACAGGAAATATGACAAATATAGCAGTTTATAATTTATCTTATAACTAACAGTTTAGCAGGAGTTTAAATTTTCCAGCTGGAGAGATTGCTGGTCCTTTGAAATCCTCAGCTCAGAGCTCAGGAGACAATTCCTGCTGAGAATGGTTCCAGCTTGGCTATACTAAGATCCACATTATGAGCCTCTGTTAGCCCTGATGTCTGGAAACTTGATTTATGAGGGCCCTTAACACAGCTGTGTGCCTGGGCACTTCCTCTGAGAAAGTGCCTTAATGGACCTGGCCATTTGGTGTTAGGGGAGCAAAGTGGTCTTTTAAAAGAAACTGTGTCATTAAAAGAAAAAATGTAATTCTGATCGCTGCAATGACTGCGCAAATCTAACCGGGAAGCGATCAGAAAACTGCACGGTTCTTCCCGAATCGTCTATGCTTCTCACGGCTGTTCTGTAACAGCGATCACACCTGTTTAATCAGCGCCTCATTACCATTTCAATTACGAACAGCTTGCCACTCGGAATTACTGGAACGCCCATCCCTATTTCCCATTCCTTCCTGCACATTTTGGGCAAAGCACCAATCCCCAGCTCACAACACCTCTGCCAGTAGCCCCGTGACTTCGATCCAAAGGTTCAGTAAAAATGCACACTCCCATAGTAAATGCCAGAAGTTTGCATTGGCCAGGGTGCATTTAGGGCCACCCTATTGTTAGTCCCACTCAGTGCCGGATTTACCATAAGGCACTGTAGGCACATGCCTACAGGCGCCTGATGATAGAAAGGTGGCTCACTCCCAACCCCAAGTACCTCCCTCCCTGCTTCCCTATACAGAGTCCTGAGCAGAGCAAAAATGAGAGGTTTCTCATCCAGGTCTTGGCATTCCAGTGACCAGATCTCCCTTCGGATTGGGCCCCTCTAGCTACCTAATACTGAGGAAGCTATGGCTACCCAACACTTAGGAGCACCCGTAGCTACCTATGATGGGCGAGGAACTTAAGGGACAAGGGACAGCTGGGTCAGCCAGCACATTTGCAGTGCAGTTCGGTGGGTGTTTGTAGGTTTATTAATGGTGAAGTCAAGGGTGCCAGGACATCTGTGCCTATAGGCTCCTGTCATGTAAATCCGGGCCTGCATGCATGGAGGGCTGAGTCTAGGGTGCCAGGACATCTGTGCCCATAGGCTCCTGTGATTTAAATCCAGGCCTGGTCCCACTGAAATGTAGCCAACATACTTGTGGCGAGGTACGCCTGCTGTAGAATATAACATGAATAGAATTAATTGCTGTTAGCTGCTGGTGATGTCTGCGTGGGGGTCAGCAGTGCGTCCTTCCACTCCACATCATCAATGTCTGCCACGCATGCATCCCATCGCTCCTTGAGCCTGGAGGAGAGAGGCGCCAAGATGTCCGGAATCCAGGATGTGTATATAGATGAGCTCAAACCTTTCATATCTTGTGTATGTTGCCCTCCAATGCGGGGGTGTTCTGACAAGTCTAGTCTAAGACCAGGGATCTGGGCCACCATACAGGGCCTAAGTTGCAAAGACCTGTAGAAGAAATGCTGGGGCAGATCAAAAGTCTGTTTAGGTTCCCAGAACTCTCTAAACTTCCCTGTATGAATACCTGGCCAGGGTTTGACACTCCTTTATCTACCCATAATTCAGCATCTGAGAAGGCATCAAGATGTTCAAACCACCTGTCATACCAGAGAACACATGACTGCATAAGCCTTGTGTACCTAAGTGTTTTATAAATTGCCCCCGATCTTAATTGCAAGTGAGAGGAGTACGGTAACTGATCTAAGAGACTGTTCCTTAAAGGGGACCTGAACTCTCGCACAGGACAGAAGGATAATATAGATAAATGCACCCTGTATGTATTTAGAGAGTTTAGCCTAATTCCCCCTCATCTGTGACTAATAAAAAACTGTAATTTGATCTCTCAGCTGTGTCAAGTGACTGCCACAGCAGATCGGCTAATTTGAAAACACAGGATGTTAACCCAATGTCTGCTTTCATGAAAACAGAAAGTAGACACACTGTTATTGTTTTTTTTTGCAGGATTTATGTCAGCTGTAACACTGAAATGTTTTTCTTTAAAGTGACACTGAAGCAAAAAAAAAAAAAAACCTTCTAACAGTGTTAATTATTAAGAGAAGATTCAGCGTTTAACAAGTTTATGACGGATGGAAAAAAAGCTGGTTTTCAGTCTGTTTGTTTGTATGCGGATTGATCTAAAACGTTTACCTGATGGAAGGAGCTCAAACAAGGTTTCCAGGGTGAGTGTTGTCCTCGATAATGTTTTTGGCCCTTTCTATACAGCGAGTCTTATACAAGAGTTCCAGTGATGGTAGCTCAGTGCTGAAAATGACTTCTGCTGTTTTAACAACTCGCTGCAGGGCTTCTTGTAGCTTTGGTGCAGCTGTTGTACTAGGCCGTCATGCAATTGCTCAGAACGCTTTCTATAGTGCATCTGTAGAAATTAACCAGCAGCTTCTGTGGGAGGTTAGCGATCCTTAGTGTCCTCAAAAAGTGGAGGCGTTGTTGTCATTTGCCAGGTACAGCTAAAGCATTTTCAGCCCAGGACAGGTTCTCTGTGATTCCCAAAAACAGACAGCAGGAAACTCTCTTCACAGCCTTTGCATTAATCATTATCGGTATGTGAGTGTGAGTGGTCTTTTTGGTGGTGCTAAAGTCCAGAATAACTTATCGGTATGTGAGTGCTAAAGTCCAGAATAACTTCTTTGGTATTTTTTGTATTTAATAACAGGTTGTTGTAATAACATTTTGTTTAAAGTTTACCTGAGGAGGCACCCCCCCGCAGATCTTCGGGGATCCCAGAAACAACCAGTGGTGGGCCGAAATTTCACATCGAAATTTGCAATTACAGAGAAAATCGTAATTCATTTTGTATGTAATAGTAATAATTCATCATTTTGCGTAATTGTCGCTTAGTTTCACGAAATGTTGTGACAACTTTTGCGCTTCATAGCAAAGCCCCCATATATGCTATTGCTACCAAAATTGCTATGTGAAGAAGAATACTGGGTACAAGAGATTTTTTTTTATTCAAAAAGACCTTGTAGTATTTGAGAAAATCGATTTTGAAAATGCAAAAGAAAAATGGTTTTTATAAACTGTCATTTTTCTGAGTTTAAAAAAACAGTTGTTATTTGCATTGAAATTACGCAAAAATTACGCAAAATTTTATGCAAAATAAAAAATGACTATGCGAAATAAATTGGATTTACAAATCGTGATTACGTAGAGGCGTAATTGCAAAAATGTGCGTGAAATGTTGCGTAATCGTAATTAGCTGATTTCGATCATCGCTAGAAACAACGCTTCTGCGTGTCTCCCAAAGTGCTCTGAGAAGAGAGGGCTTAGTTTACAAACCAATATACAGCAATATATAGATAAAGGGAGTGCTTATGATGCTGAAAGGATAATTAGCATAAACTGTGTATCCTGAATAATGTCGTACATTGTACTAGGTGTTGTTACAGTTATCCTTTAAGTAGGTGCAAGTTCTTGATTGAAATTGGGTTTCTTGTAGTAGGGCTATATTGGTTTCCAATTTATTACATGACAAAGAACCACAGAGCATTGACTAGGAGCAACCAGGTCTTTCAAAGTTCATGATGTGATGGTGAGTTTTTCATATGGTAAGTGCGGAGTAGGGGAAATGAAAGGTAACATTGTGACATCAAGGAGGAAGATTTAAGAGGGCCATGCCCCAACACTTTTCTTCCCTTGAAACTCGCCGAGAGTGTCATAGGTAGAGGGGAAGTCATAGAGTACTTATATTGCCCCTACAGGTGCCATAGAGTTAAGCATGAGGTAGGTCATAGTGGCTCTCATGGAGAAGTTTAGAAAAACAAACATAATACAAATGTAAAAAACAGATAAATGGAATTGAAAACCAAGTTTCGTAAAACTGACTATGTTTCTTTGTTACCTGACAAGAGAACAAGGATTGGCATCCCAATCAGACGTGCTCCACAGAAAGTGGTCAGAACCTGGGAGATTAGCATATATAGTGTGTGTGTGAGTTGGGGGGGATGGGGGTGAGGTTTATCTATCAGTGGTTGGCTACTAATCAAAGCCTAACAATATAAATGTAGGAGTCTGGGCCGTTTTAGTTCAGAAAAAAGGTAATGAGTATAGGAGTGTAGCGACCTTTGTTGAAGGGGAATGGACAGGTTCTGTCATTAGTTGATAATTTGGGTTCAGTACGATGAGTGGTCTCAGAAGGAGGTGAAGAAATGCACTTTGGGAATGGGAGTGAATGAGTAATGGTGGCCACTAATGATCCAATCTTTTTCATCCAATCTTACCAAATCTATGTAGTATAAGAGTAAATTGAGTGAATATAATGAATGGATAATATATGCAGTTCCCTTATATTACATAGAAATGGTCTGATTGGATGAAAAAGATTGGATCATTAGTGGCCACCCTTAGAGTTGGAAGAAGGTGCAAAGGGTTAGTGCTGTGTCTGGGGAAGGGAAGGTTTGTGTTCCTCTGTCTTGGGTATTGCCAGTCCCGTGAGTCTAATTATTTTGAGGATCACTGATGCCATATTCTTCCTTTGTGGGCATCTGTCTGATCAGTGTATTGATTGGTAATCAGGACTGGAGAAAATACAACATCAGTTTGACCTCTAGGGTTGTACAGGTGTTATTATTATTTCACCAGGCTATTCATGGGCAAAACACCAGAGTGGTCCAATAAATAGCTAATGCTTGCACAACTGCTTCAGGTTCAAGTAGAAATGGTTCAGCTAGATTTCACTTGAGTGGTGACGTCACCCTGTTGGGGTTTGAGAGACGATAGAGAGAGGATCTTGAGGAGGCGAAGATGACATCTGGTTGCTGAAGGGAATCCATGTGGTGCAGATCAGGGGAAGGGAGGGGCAGGCACAGGAAGGAACCAGTAATGGTGCCTGAGGAGGAGTTTATTGGGGAGATGATTTTGGCTACAGGATATCACGTGATGGATGTTTGGATGGAAAGATGGTTAGCTGGTATGCAGGGACCAGAGCAGCGATTTTCTATGCCTACATCAGCCGAGGCCGTGATTGAGTTATGGCAATTTTACAATGAAATTAGAAATTACCTTTGAGTGAAGTAGAATGTTAGTGACAGGTCTTCTTTACCAAAAAGAACAATGACACTGAATCCATCAGTAGAGAGATGAAGATGGATTCCACCAAACTAGATGCAACCCCAGACTGTCCTGAAGCAGGCACCATTCTCTGCAGGGGCGTGACTAGAAATCACTGGGCCCCCCTGTGAAACTTTGAATGGGGCCCCCTTCTGCCAAGGCAAAGCACCTTCCCCCCCCCCCCCCCCCCCCACTTTCTGCACAAGTAAACTGAGAACCAATGTTATTCAATTGGCTAGTGATCACTTGAATGTGTTTTTCCAATGCAGATAAAAACAGACAGCGGTGGAGCACTGCATGCATTTTCTTTATCAATTACATTAGCTTCTGTGATAGAGCGTACATGTTTTTACACATACAGACACACATGGTGTGCAGAAAATGCATATAGAAAACTGACAGATGAGTGTGTTCCTAGCCTCAGCTTATTACACTCACTCTGTCCGTCTCTGATGGAGCAGAACTGTCTCTGCAGACTCATCCAGCATCACTACAGTACAGAGCACTTGGGAAGGGGTAGAGTGGTTGGGGACAGGGCACTGTACACAAGAACAAAACAAGAGAGAGAAAAGCCACCAACCAGTAAATGCTGCTCAAAAAACTGCACTTTATTGACAAAATAATTTTGTTATACACACTGTTTATGCAGAAGTATGTCAGGAGTTTCTGACATAAAAGTTAGATTGCTTTGCAATATATAGTGCTGCTGCTGTACACGACAGCGTGGAAGGACCGCCAAAGAATAGTATAGGTTGTTCAAATTCCCCACTACATTAGTCTATCAAAATGAACCAAGGCTTGGTTCTTTGGTAACGCCCATGATGCAGACATGTGAGGAGACCTATAGAAGTATATTAAATAAGGTCATAACCGCTCACTGTAAGACAAACAGGCGTGGCCAAATTCTCACACAGGTTAATTAAACCGAGTAACTACCCATCAACTGTGTCTTGGTTGGTGCCTGTATCCCCGGCCGTGAGGAGACCATTTATTGAACTAGCCAAATGTCATAACCACTCACAGAGGGCATAGACAGGCATGACCAATATGATCAAATGAATTTGAACCAACGGTCTATATATAGTTATAGCAACGAATACCAGATATGATAGACTATGTCGTAGTAACCCATAGTGGAACACATAGGAAGCACCAATCCTAGTCTTCGTGAGGGACCAGTAAGGTTAAAGTATCCACTGATATAATTGAACCACTCACTGAGGATGGTGTGTGCTACCAATATGATCAAACTAATTATCTATTCATAGAATATATAGGAGCCAACAAATAAACATCATGAATGGGAGCCATAATCAGTTATAAAGTGTCAAGTCTGAATAGGATCAAAAAGTCACTGAAGAAGCCAGCCTGAATTTTAGCACATTAATTCCATGCAAACAGTCATTGTAGCAGTATAGTAGCTGCTCCTTACGCGTACGTTAAAAAGGGGCGCTGGGAAAAAAGGGCGCCGGGTTTTTAACGATAAGCATGGATAACGTTTAAAATTGTATTGTACTGTATTTCGTTTAAAATTAATGTTTTTTAAAGTTATAAATCATTAAATAATGTGCATTAAATCGGCAATTGTAAAAACGTTAATCTTTCGTTTAAATAGTGAAACGTATAATAACGTTTAAAAAAAAATTTACTAAGTAACCCTCCCTGTACCTACCCCTAACCCCTAGACCCCCCTGTTAGTGCCTAAACCTAAGACCCCCCTGTTGGTGCCTAAACCTAAGACTCCCCTGATGGTGCCTAAACCTAAGACCCCCCTGTTGGTGCCTAAACCTAAGACCCCCCTGTTGGTGCCTAAACCTAAAACCCCCTGTTGGTGCCTAAACCTAAGACCCCCCCTGTTGGTGCCTAAACCTAAGACCCCCCTGTTGGTGCCTAAACCTAAAACCCCCTGTTGGTGCCTAAACCTAAGACCCCCCTGTTGGTGCCTAAACCTAAGACCCCCCTGTTGGTGCCTAAACCTAAGACCCCCCTGTTGGTGCCTAAACCTAAAACCCCCTGTTGGTGCCTAAACCTAAGACCCCCCTGTTGGTGCCTAAACCTAAGACCCCCCTGTTGGTTTTTTCGTTTAAAAATAATGTAAAAAAAATAAATAAAAAAAAAAATCTGTTTTTCGTTTAAAAATAATGTTTGGGAAAAAATATTGTACTGTTTTTCGTTTAAAAATAATATTTAAAAATGTATAAATCATTAAATAATGTGTAATCATGAGAAGCAGTAATAAAACATTAAGTCTCCGGGCGCCGCTTTTAAAACGTTAGTTTTCTCCGGCGCCCTTTTTTCCTATCGGGCGCCCATTAAACGATATTTATTATAGGAGTGAATGGCGGCGCCCGATTTGTCCACTAGCCTCAGGCGCCCGAATTTACTGTTTCCGCTCCTTACTAGAAGGGATTCACAGACCAATTCTTGCTGTAATGCACAGACTTTTAGTGCCCAGAGTCTCTTGTAAGGATAGAATTATACATTTCCAACACATGTATTGCATCCAGATAATAAAGCACTGATCATTGTGGCTGCACTGAAGCAAAATCCTCCAAAGCTGACATGCTGCACAAAAATCACATAGCAGCCCGTACGCTCAACTCAGGGGCTAGATAGCATATACTTCAGCCACTAAACTGTGCACTGTTCCAGAAAGATTGTGAGACACTTGTCCATAGGCTGTAAGGCAAAACAGCAGTAAGTACTGCAAGACGCGGCTTGTTGCTTGGTCTCTGTGCAGTTATCAGTTGGTTGTTAGAAGACAAATGTCCCTTTTACAAGCTCAGACTGTAGTGCAGATCAGCGGTGAATATCACTATAAGCGGCTGTCATTTAGGCCTCTGCATGATAATAAGTGCGTATGGTAAATTTTAAGCTGATGCAAGTACACTGGCAGCACTTATCTTATCTGGCGTCTGTGCTTTGCATAGAGTGCGTAGATTGCCGCGATATAGCGGCTAATAGCGGCTGGTAACGGCTGGCAGCAAGTTGGCTAGTGCAGGCTTCCACGCATAATAATGGCGGTGGCTCCCATCAGTCAGTCAGCGGCTCCCAATGCAAAAAGAAGGCGTAGCATGACGTCTACGCGTTTCGCCCCGCCCACCGGAGCTTCATCAGGACGTGCTACGTCATCACGAAATTATTTTGTCAATAAAGTGCAGTTTTTTTAGCAGCATTTACTGGTTGGTGGCTTTTCTCTCTCTTGTTTTGTTCTTCTGATTCTTTACCAGTGCTGGTACCTGCACTATATACACGCTGCAATATAATTACCCATTATTATTATTTTTATCACTGTACACAAGAGCCTGCTGCACACTGAATAGGGACTGTCTACAAATATTTGTCTACCAAACTTTGTATGATTCCTTATCAGTGGCTGAGCAGACTAAGTTATTAAAACAATTGTGCAGAGAGCAGAAAGTGTTTTTTTTTTCTCTCCATGCCCTTTGTTGTCAGTCTCTCAGGACAGGGAAAAAAAACCCTTCTCCCCCATGGGGCCCCCTGCGGCTTCTGGGCCCCCCAGCAGCTGCATCCCTTGCAGGGTCTATTGTTACGCCCCTGATTCTCTCCCTGTGATGTCATCCCTGGACAGATCTTTCACACCTACTGAATCCTCAGGCAGGTTTTACACTGCGGATTGGCATTAGCGTTACGGTGCGGTGTGCCTGCTGCACCTCACTGCCAAAAACAGGCTGTCATAATATAGCAGCCAATTGTGATATTGTATATAATACAGAAGCATTTTTTTTGTTCATTTTCTGTCTGCTGTGTACTATTTCAGATGTGTATGTATGTTAAAAAGCCAGTCTGGCAGCTGGCTTTGTAAATAATTGTCACCTGGCTGAAGGAAGCTGCTAATTTGATGGTCTATATGGCAGTGTGTAACGATTGTGGAATTATCTCCGTGATCAGCGCACAAGATGTGCGCTGACATGGCGGAAGTCCTCCACAAGCGTATAAAAGGAGAGAACCCAGCTTTGGTGCAAAGCACCAGTAGAGGGAAATTCCCACCGGCAGAGGGAGCTTTGGAGTGCAGAGGAATAAACCTGAACGATGGGAATTGTCCGAATTGCAACAATGCAGAGCAAGATAGCCCTTAAAGAGAGAGAGCACAGAGACAGGATGTATGTGTGTCCACCAATCTAGTCGCCACCCAGCGACGATGAACACACAACCGTGAAGACCAAGTGGGAAAGCAATCGCAAGAGATGGAGATTGCCAAGCGACACAAGACTGAGCAGGGCAGAGCACGAGAGTAGCAAAGGCACAGCAAACAAGAACAATAAGGAAAATAACAAACACTAACTAAACGTGAACACCGCACTCATTTGCAACAGCGAACGTGTTTTAAGCACGATCACCGCACGTTAGGTGCCCAGGGATAAGCGTGCCACCCTAACTAACCAATGACACTCAAACACCAAACAGAGGACGCGAACGCTTGCTAAACGGTTACCTCACCGAGCCTACCGCAAGCGTTCGTATCAGACAAGACAGACAGACCAACGGAAAACAGGTATAGGTCAGATAAGATCCACCGCTCTTCCGCCAGAGCGAGTGCGATCCGGGTTCAGGAACAGAACAGGAAGGATCCACTGCTCTTACCGCCAGAGCAAGTGTGAACCAAGTAGAGAAACAGAGCTAGTAGGATTCACTGCTCTTTTCCACCAGAGCAAGTGTGAACCAAGTAGAGAAAAAAAAGCTAGCAAGATCCACTGCTCTTTTCCACCAGAGCAAGTGTGATCTAAGTAGAGAAATAGAACTAGCAGGATCCACTGCTCTTTTCCACCAGAGCAAGTGTGATCCAAGTACAGAAACAAAGCTAGCAGGATCCACTGCTCTTTCCGCCAGAGCGAGTGCGATCCACACGGTAAGACGGTAAAACTCCCAGACATAAACTAGAGAGATCCACTGCCACTAACGCTAGGGCAAGTGCGATCCAGGTTCTGGACCAAACGATTAACCATCACCAATCGCTGGCGACAGTGCAATCACAAAGATAAGACAGTACAGGCAAAACAGATAATACAAGCTGACTGCACTAATGGGAAATGCCTAGTGCAGTCCCAAGGAATTACTCTAAGATAATCTTAGCAAACGACAGCAAGGCTGACACTCTGTGAGTGTTTGCAGGTAGAAACCTTCATGACCAGCAAAGCATTCTGGGAGCAGAAGGCTTTTATACTGCCATCCATCAAAGGAGGCAGCTAGTCGATTTGCATGACAAGTGTATGCAAATTCCCCAGTAGCAGAGCAAGTCTGAAACTTGCAAAGTGAAGACAGATCTCTTTTCCAGAGACCTGCAGCCTTCAGACTCAAGGAATGGTCAAACAGCTGTAAACAGCTGTCTGCCTGTGCAGACAGCTGAACGGATCATTACACAGTGTAAAGTACATTTGCATTCAGTTTCCTCTGGACACTGCGGCCTCCAGCAAGGAAACAGTTAATTAGATAACGACCCACCTCTTTGTCCTCCATCCTGAAAAGGTGCTGCATTGCTTTGAAGCCTATTCATGTAAACAGCTACTTGTTGTTCTGAATATTGGACTAGATTCTAAGTGGGACAGGAAACCCTTGAAATTTGCATGTCACAGCAAGCCCAGATGTGGCAGGGGGCTCTGTAAACGGTGATGTCACTATCTGGGGAAATTGCATTAGTTTTGGGACTGAACATTAAGTGCCCCGGGCTACAAATCGGCCTATAAGAGCCAGCATAGAACACTCAAACCTCGTACTTTTGCAGGAGCTAGCAACACACTAGAAGTGCCCCGGCTACTGGTCGGAAACCGTGGGCTCCTCGCAAACAACACTCTGTATGCTGGTAACGTTTTATTCCCATTTTTATTTTGTTTATGAGCAAACTGTCTTGTTGTGTGTCCTTGTATTTTTTACTTTGTTTTTGTAAATCTTTTGTATATATTACCTTTCTGCACTGTTTCACTTTTTTTCTGGAATATTAAATATTTATTTAATAAGTTTGACTTCTGATGTACTAGCAAAACTCATAGTCTTGGAGAGACTGCAGTGTACTTTGCATTACAAGTTCAGTGCCTGACTGTGCCTTGCTACTGTGTTATTGTATTGTGTGTGTGGCGTTCACATATTTTGGCCTAAGCGTGCAGCTGACCCAAATACGAAAACGCTGAACTGAATGCAGACTACTTGACAGCAGAGTGGGATTTGTTGGAGGGTCTAGCAGCAGCTAGTGGTGGCAGTGAGAAGTGTTTTTGAGGGGTGACAGCCTTGTGTTAGCTTGAATAAGTACAGTACAGACCAGAAGTTTGGACACACCTTCTCATTCAAAGAGTTTTCTTTATTTTCGTGACTATGAACATTGTAGATTCACACTGAAGGCATCCAAACTATGAATTAACACATGTGGAAGTATAGTACATAACCAAAAGTGTGAAACAACTGAAAATATGGCATATTATAGGTTCTTCAAAGTAGCCACCTTTTGCTTTGATTACTGCTTTGCACACTCTTGGCATTCTCTTAATGAGCTTCAAGAGGTAGTCACCTGAAATGGTCTTCCAACAGTCTTGAAGGAGTTCCCAGAGATGCTTAGCACTTGTTGGCCCTTTTGCCTTCACTCTGCGGTCCAGCTCACCCCAAACCATCTCGATTGGGTCAGGTCTTGTGACTGTGGAGGCCAGTTCATCTGGCGCAGCACCCTGGTCAAATAGACCTTACACAGCCTGGAGGTGTGTTTGGGGTCATTGTCCTGTTGAAAAATAAATGATGGTCCAACTAAACGCAAACCGGAGGAAATAGCATGCAGCTGCAAGAAGCTGTGGTATGCTGGTTCAGTATGCCTTCAATTTTGAATAAATCCCCAACAGTGTCACCAGCAAAGCACCCCCACACCATCACACCACCTCCTCCATGCTTCACGGTGGGAACCAGACATGTAGAGACCATCCGTTCACCTTTTTTGCGTCGCTCAAAGACATGGTGGTTGGAACCAAAAATCTCAAATTTGGACTCATCAGACCAAAGCACAGATTTCCACTGGTGTAATGTCCATTCCCTGTGTTCTTTAGCCCAAACAAGTCTCTTCTGCTTGTTGCCTGTCCTTAGCAGTGGTTTCCTAGCAGATATTCTACCATGAAGGCCTGATTCACACAGTCTCCTCTTAACAGTTGTTCTAGAGATGTGTCTGCTGCTAGAACTCTGTGTGGCATTGACCTGGTCTCTAATCTGAGCTACTGTTAACCTGCGATTTCTGAGGCTGGTGACTCGGATGAACTTCTCCTCCGCAGCAGAGGTGACTCTTGGTCTTCCTTTCCTGGGGCGGTCCGCATGTGAGCCAGTTTATTTGTAGCGTTTGATGGTTTTTGAGACTGCACTTGGGGACACTTTCAAAGTTTTCCCAATTTTCGGACAGACCGACCTTCATTTCTTAAAGTAATGATTGCCACTCATTTTTCTTAGCTGCTTTTTTCTTGCCATAATACAAATTCTAACAGTCTATTCAGTAGGACTATCAGCTGTGTATCCACCTGACTTCTCCGCAACGCAACTGATGGTCCCAACACCATTTATAAGGCAAGAAATCCCACTTATTAAACCTGACAGGGCACACCTGTGAAGTGAAAACCATTTCAGGTGACTACCTCTTGAAGCTCATCAAGAGAATGCCAAGAGTGTGCAAAGCAGTAATCAAAGCAAACGGTGGCTACTTTGAAGAACCTAGAATATGACATATTTTCAGTTGTTTCACACGTTTTGGTTATGTACTATACTTCCACATGTGTTAATTCATAGTCATGAAAATAAAGAAAACTCTTTGAATGAGAAGGTGTTGTTCAAACTTTGTACTGTATGCTTTCCCTCGCGATCTGGTCCAACCGCCAGTCGGGAACCGTTTCTGCAGGCTTGCCATGGGGCCGGTTCCTGACACAGGCCTTCAGGGAATACTGTGTTACTATGCAGTCGTCCCCTTCTGTCATCCGTCCAAGCAGGAATTGACGCTCACTTCCTGTTTGGCAATTGATGACGTGCACTGAAACGTATTTCTAAAATACGTTTTCACGCATGTGCAACGCAGATAACTGCTCAGTGAATAATGGCGCACAGCGCCTATGCATAAGAATGGTGCCGCATTAAAAAGATATGCTTATCGCTATTTATCGTTAGTACTGCATAATAATGGCGCACAGGGAAAAAAGAAGAAAAACGGCACACAGTAGTGTTATTTATCAATAGTGCCATTCATATGCCAAACAGCAGACGTTATTGTGCACAGTAACGTTATTTATCAATAGCGCCCTACATAAGCCAAACTGCAGAAGTTATTTAACTGCAAAACAGTGAATGGATTTAATGTAACACTGTCAAGGTTAGGGTTAGGCACCACCAGGGGAGATTTAGGGTTAGGCACCACCAGGGAGGTCTTAGGGTTAGGCACCACCAGGGGGGTGCTTAGGGTTAGGCACCACCAGGGGGGTGGTTAGGGTTAGGCACCACCAGGGGGTGGTTAGGGTTAGGCACCACCAGGGGGGTCTTAGGTTTAGGCACCACCAGGGAGGTCTTAGGGTTAGGCACCACCAGGGGGGTGCTTAGGGTTAGGCACCACCAGGGGGGTGGTTAGGGTTAGGCACCACCAGGGGGTGGTTAGGGTTAGGCACTACCAGGGGGGTGGTTAGGGTAAGCCACCACCGGGGGGGGGGGGAGAAGGGGGTCCTTAGGATTAGGCAGCACCAGGGGGGTCTTAGGGTTAGGCATCACTAGGGGGGGTCTTAGGGTTAGGCACCACCAGGGGTGTGGTTAGGGTTAGGCACCACCAGGGGAGTGGTTAGGGTTAGGCACCACCAGAGGGTGGTTAGGGTTAGGCACCACCAGGGGGTTGGTTAGGGTTAGGCACCACTAGGGAGGTCTTAGGGTTAGGCACCACCAGGGAGGTCTTAGGGTTAGGCACCACCAGGGGGGTGCTTAGGGTTAGGCAACACCAGGGGGGGTTTAGGGGTTAGGGATAGGTACAGAGAGGGTTCTGTGTTAACGCTAAATAACGATAAGGCTTTAATGCTAAATAACGATAAGGCTTTAACGCTAAATAACAATAAGGCTTTAACGCTAAATAGCGATAAGCGACAAACGGATTAGCGGCAACACCATGCGCCATTATTCTCAGGCGCCGTCTATCTATACTGGGAGGTGCCAAACACAGAGGACACATCGGGCTATACTGGGGGTGACTGATATTGGGGACACATCTGGCTATGGGGGGGGGGGTCTGATACTTGGGACACATTTTGCTATCTATACTGGGGGACATAATACTGGTCACATGTTTTTATCTTCTGCGGCACTTTTTATTTTTAAACTGGAATTGATAAAAACTGAGAAAAAATGATTTTTTTTCATTTTTTTTCCCTCTTTTTCCCATTAAAATGCATAGAAAACTTTTTTGGTCTAGGGATAAAATACCCGCCAATGAAAGTCTAGTTTGTCCTGAAAAAAACGATACCTAGATCATTTAGGTGTCGTGAGTAAGGATAAAGTTATGGCTGATTAAATAGGGACATAGCTAAAACGTCAAAATTGCTCTGGTGGTCAATAAGGGGAAAACAAGGTCTGGATGCGAAGTGGTTAAAGAGGTACCTAACTTTTCTTTTTCATATCTCGCATTGTAAGTCCCTTAAGCTGCTTAACAACTCGTAATCCTGAAATCTCTCTGGTGTTTCTGAGGTTCCTCTGACCTGGTTGCAATTTTTCTGTCATCTGGTATATTCAGTCAATTAAAAGCTGTGGTTACATCCAGTAATATGTCTGCATACACTGGCTGCCCTAAAATTTGCTGTACATCCCCAATATTTGTCCCCCTAGCCTGGCACTGTGTGTGTTGTGCAGTGGGGGTGGGTTGGGGGCGTGGCCTGAATAGTTTAGCAGTGATGGGGGCTTTGACCTCTGTGCTAAAATGTGGATAGGCCCGTGTGAGTTGT
Source organism: Hyperolius riggenbachi (assembly GCF_040937935.1). Classification (NCBI taxonomy): domain Eukaryota; kingdom Metazoa; phylum Chordata; class Amphibia; order Anura; family Hyperoliidae; genus Hyperolius; species Hyperolius riggenbachi. The sequence continues at coordinate 17,508,663 of NC_090647.1, read as the reverse complement.
ACAGTGAGGGTGGGTTGGGGGTGTGGCCTGGATAGTTTAGCAGTGATGGGAACTTTGTCTTCTGTGCTAGCTAGAATGTGGATAGGCCCGTGTGTGTTGTGCGGTGGGGGTGGGTTGGGGGCGTGGCCTGGATAGTTTAGCAGTGATGGGAACTTTGTCCCCTGTACTAGAATGTGGATAGGCCTGTGTGTCTGTATGTTTCTGCACAATCACCCCAGACATGATATCAGCTAGTCCTGTGTGTAATGTGTGTGAGATGCCGGCCACATCCAGATCCCCTCCATCATGGAGCTGTTTATCATGTCTCTCTCTGTCCTCCGTGTCACACAAGTCACCTGTGTCTGATTCCTGTAAGACAGTCAGTGGATCAGTCATGTTACACAGCTCCTCAAAGTGACGCATCTTCCTGGACAGCTCCTCCTTCTTTATCTCCAGCTGCCGAATGATGTCATTGTATGATTGTGACACCTGCTCTGCCTGCCTAATGATGTCACTCAGGACTCTTTCATACATATCTTTCAGTCGTCTGCTGAGCTGTGTTCCTTGCAAATGTTCAGCAAAGTCACTTCCGCATTAAAAAAAAATGTCATTTTCGATTTCAGGAAAAGTTTTGCAATTTCACGTTATTTGTGAAAAAGCAAAAAATTGACATTTTTACTGCAAAAAATCATGAAAATCACAAAAATGGGGGAAAACAATATTTTCACTGTGACAATTCTTACTGGGAAAATGCAAAAAAAAATCAATAATTTTACTGCAAAAATTCACAAACGCGGAAAACAAGCAAAAAATAACAAAACTTATTTTTCACTCAAAATCGAACTTAACGTTATTTTTATGAAAATGAATGCGAAAAGAATATTGCCATTTTGCTTATCACTACTCCTGAAGTCTCTAAGCAGGGCAGCAACTCTCTCTTTTTCACCATCTGCTTTTTTTGTACCCTTCTCCTGTGTTCCTCCAGACTCTGGACTCTTTCTTCAACCTCCTCTGTCTCTGCCATCAGTTTCTGCAGATCTTTTCTCAGCTTCTTCTTCTCCTCAGAGGCCTCATCCAGTGACATCATCGTATGTCCCACATGTCCCCCAATCACATAGCAGGACACACAGATACAGGCAGCGTCCTCAGTGCAGTAATACTCCAGGATCTTCTTATGGACGGAGCATTTCCTCTTCCCCAGGTTAGTGGTGGGATGTAGTAAAGTGTGTCCCCCTGACCTGTCATGTTTCCTCAGGTGATGGTCACACAAGGAGGTCTCACACTGCAGGCATGGTCGGAATTGCCCATTTCCGTTTCCGTCACAATTCCGCATTCCGTCATATAGAAATTCCGTTACCGATCCATTCCGACGGTATACCGGGGTAATTCCGCGGAATTCCGTTTAAGTCGGAATTCCGCCCGAAAATTTTTTCCTCCTCCTCCTCCTCCTCCTCCCTCCATCCATCTATATCATGCAGTAGGGAATTGCAGATTTTCAAAACAGCTTATACTTCCATTATGATCAATTCGATAGAAAAAGTAGCATGATTAAGGATTTGTACTTTTTGAAAAGCATGCCTATATACCATAGCTGGGATTTGAACCAAGGACCTAGTGTATAGTAGGTATCTGTCTTAACCTCTAGACCATGACCCACACTACATGCTAAAGCTGGCGGTAGCATAAACCATACTTCCATTATGATCAATTCGATAGAAAAAGTAGCATGATTAAGGATTTGTACTTTTTGAAAAGCATGCCTATATACCATAGCTGGGATTTGAACCAAGGACCTAGTGTGTAGTAGGTATCTGTCTTAACCTCTAGACCATGACCCACACTGCATAGTAGTAGGTACCTGTCTTACCCACTAGTAAGGGAGAGGCTGCAGCCTCAGGGCGCAGTGTAGGAGGGGGTGCACAATTGAGGAGGAGGAGGAGGAGGAGGAGGAGGAGGAGGAGGAGGAGGAGGAGGAGGAGGAGGAGGAGAGAGAGAGAGAGAGAGAGAGATTTTTGTGCTATTCCGGAAAATTCCGTCGGAATTATAACATTTCCGCGGAATTCCGTTTGAGAGGTATAGGAATTCCGATTGACTACCGGAATCGGAATTAACCTAATTCCAGCCGGAATCACGGAATTTATAATTCCGCGGAATTTTCCGAGCATCCCTACACTGCAGACAGCATTTAGTAGCAGGAACAGCAAAGTCACACTCAGGGCTGGATTTGTGAAAAGGCCAGTAAGGTCCGGGCACTGGGCTGAAAAAGCTGAGGGGCAGCAGGCAAGACTCGGGAGAGCAAACTGCTGTCACGGCCGCAGTTTATGCAACAGAGTATATATGCTCCTCTCACCTCCTCCAGGCAGCACTCCAGCGATGTGCATCCATCTTCTCACCCTCCAGAGTGTTGGGTGATTTTACGCAATGGGAGGAGAGTGAGATGCCAGGCAATAGTGAGAGAGGTGAGCGGCAAGAGGATGGACGTACATTGCTGAGGCACTGCCTGGAAAAGTTGAGAAAAGCATGGCTATCATTGCGCATATACTCTGCTGTGCTACCGAAAATGCTCATGAAATCGCTTACAAACGGCTCATACAAAACGCTAGTGATTGCGATTAGTGATATCGTTTTGTAGTGAGTTCCAGGCCTACTAGATTATACATAGAAGAGTTGATAGCAACCCCCATGTGCAGGAACATGGTCTGTCCTGCAGAGCTGACATATTTTTGTATCTGGAGGATGATTATACAACGGAGAGGCAGAGCTGTGTGAGGAAAGAAACTGTTCCTAGCACTTGTGGTAATGGTGCCCTAACATACAGCATTAAAAAAAAAATAGTTGCTTTTATCGATAGATGTCCTTTAAAGGAGTTATCAGGGGAAATATACAAAATGAGTTTTACTCACCTGGGGCTTTCTCCAGCCCCTTGCAACTGACTGCCCCACGCAGTCACCCCCGCTCCCCGCCGCTGTCCCGCTCTCGCTGCACGGTATTCAGGCTGACCCCAAGGTCGTCCTTACTGCGGCTGCACAAAGCACCGCTGTCAATCATGGCCACGTGGGCCGCTGCGCACTGCACAGGTGCAGAGCTACTGCACCTGCGCAGTACGCCACGGGCAACGTGGCCATGATTGACGCAAACGCAGTGAGAACGACCATGGGGTCAGCCTGAATACCGTGCAGCGAGAGCGGGACAGCGGCGGGGAGCGGGGGTGACTGCATGGGACAGTCGCTGCAAGGGGTTGGAGAAAGCCCCAGGTGAGTAAAACTCATTTTGTATATTTTCCCTGATAACTCCTTTAAAGTGGACCCAAACCAAACATTTTTTTTATTAAAAATATTTAGTTGCACCACTCTGACACATACAAAGATAAATAAACACTCCTTCAAGCCTATGAGCATTTCAGTGACTGCTTTTCACCCTTCTCTTTTCATAGCTAGGGTTATACTGGGGGCAGCCATTAGCAATTCTTCCATTGCCGGACACCATCTACCCCACTAGTTTGCCGGAAAAATCCCGGCAATTTGAAAGGAAGGGAGGGGTTCCTCCAATAAATGTAAAATATTTTATATTTGTCATCATGCAGCTGAAAAAAGGCTGCTATTTATTATTATAATTTAGAAAATAGATTTTATTTCTGAAATCTTGTATTTTTAATTTGGGTCCACTTTAAGGACGGGATAGCACTTTACCAAAATCAGGAGTTCTGATAATTTCTTTGTGACTCAGCAAAATATCTTTGTGACTCAGCAAAATATCTTTGTGACTCAGCAAAATATCTTTGTGACTCAGCAAAAATTCTTTGCGACTCAGCAAAAATTCTTTGCGACTCAGTAAAATTTCTTTGCGACTCAGCAAAATTTCTTTGCCAGTCAGTTACTGGGTGTGGCAGCTGATCACACACATGGGGCTGCTGCAGGACAGGGAGATCAGGGCAAGGGAGCTCAGGATGGGAGGGCTCAGGACTGGAGGACACAGAACTGGGGGACTCAGAACTGGAGGACTCAGGATGGGGGAGCTCAGGACTGTGATGCTTAAGAGGCTGAGCTTCGAGCCAAAGTCTGTTGAACTCATCAATGTGGAGAGGAGCACCTGATTGTAACTGAGCAACCTTTCTTCTTAGCTCAGCAGCATTTCTTTCTGCTTGAGCAGCATTTATTCGCCGTCTAGCAACGTTTCTTTCTGTCTCAGCCATCCGGGCCTGTCTCTCAGCAGAAGACATTGTTAAACCTGGAATCAGAAAATCAGATATTATTTGTCAAGTAATGTGAAGTTGCTCATACAATTCTGAATTATGAAAGCATACCTCCCAACTTTTTGAGATCAAAAAGAGGGACTCCGAGCTCAAGTAAAAAAAGAAAGTTGTACTCACCCGGGGCTTTCTCTAGCCCAGTGCTGGTTGGGAGGTCCCACGACGGCGTCCTGGCTCCTCTCCTAGGCCCCGCTCCAGAATGGCCGACCGGCCGCAGCCCGGGCGACACTCTGCCGAGTGTCGGGCTGTTCCTTCCGCGTATGACGCGGCTGACGTCACACGCCGGCCGCCTCGCGTCATCACGGCGGCCGGCGTGGCAGTATGGCGCATGCGCGCTTTAATCGCGCATGCGCAGTACTTACACGCCGGCCGCCGTGATGACGCGAGGCGGCCGGCGTGTGACGTCAGCCGCGTCATACGCGGAAGGAACAGCCCGACACTCGGCACAGTGTCGCCCGGGCTGCGGCCTGTCAGCCATTCCAGAGCGGGGTGAAGAAGAGGAGCCAGGACGCCGTCGTGGGACCTACCGACCAGCACTGGGCTGGAAAAAGCCCCGGGTGAGTACAACTTTCTTTTTTTACTTGAGCTCGGAGTCCCTTTAGGCCACACCCTTGCCACCCCTCTAACCACACCTCTAACCACACCTAACATGCCCTAATCACGCACACTATAAAGAAAAATATGTTGTTTTATAATTCAAACCAAACTGGTCCTTTCTATGCTGGTTCATTTTCCTTCATATTAGCATGTGAAAATAAGAAATATATCAATTTATAGGACTGGAATGAAGTTTAGAGTCAATTAAACGTGTACGTACAAAAGGCGCGTCGGGAAAAAAGGGCGCGGGGTGTAAACAATAAGCAGTAATACCGTTAATAAAAATATTGTGCTGTATTTCGTTTACAAATAATGTTTTACAAATTTAAAAATCATGAAATAATGTGTATGAAATCGGCAATTGCGAAAACGTTAATCTTCCCTGTTTCAAAAGTGAAACTTATAACTAGGTTTGTTAAAAAAACGATAATATATGTTTAATCGTCATAATTGTATATTATTGTGAATAAGCTTCATTTATCGTTTCTTCTTATAATAAAATCAGAAAATATTGTTTTTAACGATGATATAAATATAACTATGCTCGTAATGTGTTGTAAAACATTAGTAAGTATTACTAAAATTTTACTAAAACTAAACCTAACCCTACTCTTACACAGAACCCTCCCTGTACCTATCCCTAACCCCTAAACCCCCCTGGTGGTGCCTAAACCTAAGACCCCCCTGGTGATGCCTAACCCTAACCACCCCCCTGGTGGTGCCTAACCCTAACCACCCCCCTGGTGGTGCTGGTGCCTAACCACCCCCCTGGTGGTGTACATTCTACTGTAACTATACCTAACCATACTCTTACACAGAACTCTCCCTGTACCTATCCCTAACCCCTAGAACCCCCTGGTGGTGCCTAACCCTAAGACCCCCTGGTGATGCCTAACCCTAAGACCCCCTTGGTGGTGCCCTACCCTAAGACCCCCCCTAGTGGTGCCTAACCCTAACCACCCCCCTGGTGGTGCCTAAACCTAACCACCCCCTGGAGGTGCCTAACCCTGAGACCCCCCTGGTGGTGTATATTGTACTGTAACTATACCTAACCCTACTCTCACACAGAACCCTCCCTGTACCTATCCCTAACCCCTAGACCCTCCCCCCCCCTGGTGGTGCCTAACCCTAAGAACCCCCTGGTGGTGCCTAACCCTAACCACCCCCCTGGTGGTGTATATTGTACTGTAACTATACCTAAACCTACTCTCACACAGAACCCTCCCTGTACCTATCCCTAACCCCTAGAAACCCCTGGTGGTGCCTTACCCTAAAGGTGCGTACACACGCACTACGGCCGCCAACGACGGGTCAGTCAGACCCTCCTGCTGGGCGGACTTTCAGGCAACAGTAGCAAGTGTGTATGCACTGTTGTCGGACTGATAAGGCTGTTTATAAATGATCCGCACGGCAGATCGTTCAGAAACAGCTTTATCAGTCTGCCGACTGCCGACAGTGCGTAAACACGCGCTACTGTCGCCTGAAAGTCCGCCCAGCGGGAGGGTCTGACGGCCCCATCGTTGGCGGCCGTAGTGCGTGTGTACGCATCTTAAGACCCCCCTGGTGGTGCCTAACCCTAACCACCCCCTGGTGGTGCCTAACCCTAACCATGTTTTACAAATAGTGACTGTAAAAAATATATTGCAATTTACGTTACGTACTAATCACTTTATTTTGTGAATAATAATGTTTTACAAACATAAAGGAATAAAAATGTTAAATAATTTTATTGTGTGGATAATAATGTTTTACAAATAGTGACTATAAACGATATATTGCAATTTACGTTACGTACTGATCTCTTTATTTTGTGAATAATAATGTTTTACAAACAATAAGGGATAACATTTTAAATAATGTTTTAGTTACATACGAAAAATATGTTTAGTATTTTTATAAACGTTATTCTTCACGGGCGCATTTTCTATACTTAAATCATCACAAACACAGTTATAAAACATTAAAAATCTCCGGGCGCCGTTTGTAAAACGTTAATAATCTCCGGCGCCCTTTTTTCCTGTTCGGCGCCCATTAAACTATATTTATTATGGGAGTGAATGGTGGCGCCCTTTTTGTCCACTAGCTGCCGGTGCCCTTTTTTCCTGTTACCAATTAAACACCTTTTTCATTAGAAAAATACATAGATTTTCACAAATCTGTACATGAGTCCTTAAAGAGGGACAAATGAGGAAGAAAGAGGGACAGAGGGACAGTTGGGAGCTATGATGAAAGGAATGCAAAAGTGAATGGAGATTCCTACAACCCCACAGGAGAGACAAAACTTTACTATCAGAATCAGAATAATTTATTTCGCCAAGTACAACGGGGGTTGTACCTGGAATTATTTTTGGCACATACAGAGTCGGTGATGGTACAGCAAAAACGCAAGCAGTAATGTACGTTACATTAGTAGGGAGTACACAGTGCGTGGAACATAATACTTAGTTACATAGTTACATAGTGGAAGGTCCCGAGGAGACATCCAGTGCTATGTGAGTGGAGCGCTACCTTCTCTGCAGCTATTTGGATGCCCCCCAGAATCCCGGGAAAGGAAGCATAGAGATATAGAGAATAGAAACTTACAGGTGGACCCAGGAGAAGGACTGGAGGGGGTAATCCGCTGCCATATAAGGCACTCAAACGCTTCTGCAGCGATACTTGAATCAAATGCCCCCCCAGTTCAACCTTGGGGAAGAGAGAGAGATGCGAGAAAAGATGCAAGAGAAAAAGGAAGGAAGGTAAAGAGAAAGTGAGCGAGAAAGTGAGGACAGAGCAGAGAGAGGAGAGATAAGAGAAGGAGAGAGATAGTCCCTGGGCATTGCCGCAGCTGGCTAGTGGCCTGGTCAAATGTCCCAATGGCTGTCGGTGCAGCTGATGTGTAACAATGGGGCTGCAGGCACAGTGGTGGTGGAGTGCAGGACATCGGGTACCCTGTTGACCCTGTGGTGGAAAGGCTCTGGCAGCGGTGTAGGAGAGCATGGGTCCAATGGCTGCTGGGGCAGTGTGTTGCCGGTGTCAGTATCTGGTGGCTGAAGGGGCAGCATGGCTGAGGCTCCACGTGGCTTTGGTCGGCTGTGTGCGGCTGGGAGCAGAGAAGCTGCGTGGGTTGTCTTGCTGCAGTATTCGGCGGTTTCTGCAGCAGCTATCGCCTCCCTCCATGTGTCGTCCTGGTCTCTTTGGCAGCGGCTCAGCATCAGCTGATCACGGTGGCCGGAACAGCCCTGTTTAGCGGGTCTAGCGGGCTGGAGGTGGCGTTGGTCTAGCAGGCTGGAGGCGGCGGTGCCGGCGGAGACTGCCTCTGGAGTGGCCGGGAGAGCCGCTCTCGCAGTGAGGAGCTCCTCCACGTGGGTGGCCGGGCAGGAAGCAGCGGCGAGTGAGTTGGCTGCAGGCGGCAGCACAGCGGAGCAGCCAACAGTACCCGGAGGTCTCCTCGGGGCCCGACCAGCTGCAGTGAGTGAGTTGGCTGCAGGCGGCAGCACAGCGGAGCAGCCAACAGTACCCGGAGGTCTCCTCGGGGCCCGACCAGCTGCAGTGAGTGAGTTGGCTGCAGGCGGCAGCACAGCGGAGCAGCCAACAGTGCCCAGAGGACTAACAACTCTAATATAGTCTGTGATGAAACAAGCTTTGAGATGTCATCTTGTGACTAATTCCAGCAACAGAGTGGCATAAGCAACGTGTGACTCGGCCGTGTGACATAAGCAACATGTGACTCAGCCATGTGACATAAGCAACGTGTGACTCAGCCATGTGACATAAGCAACGTGTGACTCAGCCATGTGACATAAGCAGTGTGTGACTCAGCCGTGTGACATAAGCAACGTGTGACTCGGCCGTGTGACATAAGCAACATGTGACTCGGCCGTGTGACATAAGCAACATGTGACTCGGCCGTGTGACATAAGCAACATGTGACTCGGCCGTGTGACATAAGCAACGTGTGACTCGGCCGTGTGACATAAGCAACGTGTGACTCGGCCGTGTGACATAAGCAACGTGTGACTCGGCCATGTGACATAAGCAACGTGTGACTCGGCCATGTGACATAAGCAACGTGTGACTCGGCCATGTGACATAAGCAACGTTTGACGCGGCTGTGTGACATAAGCAACGTTTGACGCGGCCGTGTGACATAAGCAACGTGTGACTCGGCCATGTGACATAAGCAACGTGTGACTCGGCCGTGTGACATAAGCAACATGTGACTCGGCCGTGTGACATAAGCAACATGTGACTCGGCCGTGTGACATAAGCAACGTGTGACTCGGCCATGTGACATAAGCAACGTGTGACTCGGCCATGTGACATAAGCAACGTTTGACGCGGCCGTGTGACATAAGCAACGTTTGACGCGACCGTGTGACATAAGCAACGTGTGCCTCGGCCCTGTGACATAAGCAACGTGTGACTCGGCCGTGTGACATAAGCAACGTGTGACTCAGCCATGTGACATAAGCAACGTTTGACTCGGCCGTGTGACATAAGCAACGTGTGACTCGGCCGTGTGACATAAGCAACGTGTGACTCGGCCGTGTGACATAAGCAACGTGTGACTCGGCCATGTGACATAAGCAACGTATGACTCGGCCGTGTGACATAAACAACATGTGCCTCGGCCGTGTGACATAAGCAACGTGTGACTCGGCCGTGTGACATAAGCAACGTGTGACTCGGCCATGTGACATAAGCAACGTGTGACTCGGCCGTGTGACATAAGCAACGTGTGACTCAGCCATGTGACATAAGCAACGTTTGACTCGGCCGTGTGACATAAGCAACGTGTGACTCGGCCGTGTGACATAAGCAACGTGTGACTCGGCCGTGTGACATAAGCAACGTGTGACTCGGCCATGTGACATAAGCAACGTATGACTCGGCCGTGTGACATAAACAACATGTGCCTCGGCCGTGTGACATAAGCAACGTGTGACTCGGCCGTGTGACATAAGCAACGTGTGACTCGGCCGTGTAACATAAGCAACGTGTGACTCGGCCATGTGACATAAGCAACGTGTGACTCGGCCGTGTGACATAAGCAACGTGTGACTCGGCCATGTGACATAAGCAACGTATGACTCGGCCGTGTGACATAAGCAACTTGTGACTCGGCCATGTGACATAAGCAACGTGTGACTCGGCCATGTGACATAAGCAACGTGTGACTTGGCCATGTGACATAAGCAACGTGTGACTCGGCCATGTGACATAAGCAACGTGTGACTCGGCCATGTGACATAAGCAACGTGTGACTCGGCCGTGTGACATAAGCAACGTGTGACTCGGGCGTGTGACATAAGCAACGTGTGACTCGGCCATGTGACATAAGCAACGTGTGACTCGGCCATGTGACATAAGCAATGTGTGACTCAGCCGTGTGACATAAGCAACGTGTGACTCGGCCATGTGACATAAGCAACGTGTGACTCGGCTGTGTGACATAAGCAACGTGTGACTCGGCCATGTGACATAAGCAACGTGTGACTCTGCCGTGTGACATAAGCAACGTGTGACTCGGCCGTGTGACATAAGCAACGTGTGACTCGGCCATGTGACATAAGCAACGTGTGACTCGGCCATGTGACATAAGCAACGTGTGACTCAGCCGTGTGACATAAGCAACGTGTGACTCGGCCATGTGACATAAGCAACGTGTGACTCAGCCATGTGACATAAGCAGCGTGTGACTCAGCCGTGTGACATAAGCAACGCGTGACTCGGCCATGTGATATAAGCAATGTGTGACTCGGCCATGTGACATAAGCAATGTGTGACTCAGCCATGTGACATAAGCAACGTGTGACTCGGCCATGTGACATAAGCAACGTGTGACTCAGCCGTGTGACATAAGCAACGCGTGACTCGGCCATGTGATATAAGCAATGTGTGACTCGGCCATGTGACATAAGCAATGTGTGACTCAGCCATGTGACATAAGCAACGTGTGACTCGGCCGTGTGACATAAGCAACGTTTGACTCGGCCGTGTGACATAAGCAATGTGTGACTCAGCCACCTCTCTCGGTGCCTACCATCATGCTTTGCTGTATCTAGTGCAGCCTTTCTCAACCTTTTTACCCTGGAGGAACAAATGCAAACAATTTTTTGATCTCGAGGAACCCCTGCATAGAATGTCACTACACCATAACAGCTTCCTGGTCAGCACACTGTTAAACTGTAATATTGCCCACTTGAGCCATATGGAAATATGGACATTACCTTGCACATTCAGTTGTAACTGACAGCAACTGATATATTTCACTTCTGACAAAATCTTGTCAGAACTGGAAGGGATCACTGGAAGAAGAAAATGGTGAGCATCTGAGAGGAACGTATGTAATATTCATTTGCAGCTACGTCATGTGTTTATTTAACCAGTTCACCCCCAAGGGTTTTTATCCTAACGGACCAGAGCAATTTTCAGTTGTCAGCGCTCCTCCCTTTTATTCCCTAATAACTTTATTACTACTTATCACAAGAAAATGATCTATACCTCGTTTTTTTCGCCACCAATTAGGCTTTCTGTGGATAGTACATTTTGCTAAGAATTTTTTTATTCTAAATGCATTTTAATGAGAAAAACAGAAAAAAAATAAAAAAAATCATTATTTCTCAGTGTTCAGCCTTTATAGTTTTAAAATTAAACATTCTCCTGTGGATAAAACAAACACGTTTTATTTGCCCAGTGGTCCCGATAATTAAACCGTTTAGATTATGTCCCTACCACAATGTATGGCGACAGTATATTATTTTGAAATATAAGTGGTTATTTTTCTGTTTGTTCTGGCCATAATTACAAGCCCCTATGTAATAAATTAAAATTAATTTTCCCCCATAAAATATAGAATAAAAAAAGCTGAGTCCCTAAGGCAACTATTTATTATTTTTTTTAAGCTGATTTTTTTTTTTACAAGTGTTTTTTTTGGGGGGGAGGGTTGGAAGTGTAATTTTATTAATGATGTGTATATACTTGAAAATGTATGTATTTTGTAGATGTAATATACTTTTTGGCCACAAGATGGCGCTAGTGAACACTCATAGGACGTGTTCACTTTTTTTTTTTTTTTTTTTACACACTTTATTAAACTGTTACATTTCCTGTTTATGTGAATGGGCGTAGCCGCTGTTCGCGGTCACATCCATTCACTCCAGGCACTGCGATTGGGTAGAGGACTGTTCAGTCCTCTTCCCCAATCGCCCAGCACGGGATCCCGACGGTAATGGCGGCGGTAGCGGCGGACACACGGCGGTAGCAGCGGCGGGAATGCGCGACGTATTAAAACGTCATGTTGCTGTTAATAGCGGTAAGCATGACGTTTTAATACGTTAGGATGGCGGTAAATGGTTAAGATCATTTTACTCAGTTCAGGTTCCCTTTAAGCGTGCGTTAGGTTAATGCGTGCTAAAATTCGTGTTAGCGGGCGAACGCAAAAATTTGCATGTGAAAAAACGTTACACACTATAATCTCAGCAAACTCGCGCGAATCGCATAGCGCGGCCATGATAGCAGTTATCACCCTTTTGTGAATCAAGCCCCTAGTGCAGGGGTGTCAAACTCAAATACAACGTCTAATGCTGAGATGTCGACCGTTTTACCTACCCAGGAAACATACAGTAATTATAATTATGGCAGTATACATTCCACCTCATGCCAATACTAAGTCAGCAAATGAACAACTGTTTGATGTCATTAGTAAGCATCAGAACTCACACCCTGATGCAATTTTCATCATTGCTGGAGATTTTAACCAAGCAAATCTTAAGAAGGTATTTCCCAGATTTTATCAGCACGTGGACTGTAAAGCTGCGTACACACGCCATACCAGATGCAACGACGGGTCCACCGGACCCTCCAAAAAGAAGAATCGCACTCAATATACACTGGACAATAACAACCCCAGCCTAGCAGAGGAACTTAACAACTTCTTTGCTAGATTTGAAAAAGACAACAATCGGCCTCCAGTCAACTTTGGGCCCACTACAGACTCACAGCCATTAATCCTTCACATACATGAAGTGCAGCACTCACAAATATCAACACCAGGAAAGCTGCAGGTCCTGATGGTGTGCAAGGACGTGTGCTCCAGGCCTGTGCTGGTCAACTAGCGGAAGTTTTTACACAAATATTCAACCTCACTCTGTTCTTGGGTGTAGTCCGATCATGCCTTAAATCTACATCCATTGTGCCAGTCCCAAAAAATCCTAGGATAACCTGTCTTAATGATTACTGACCAGTTGCTCTATACCCTGTCATTGCCAAGTGCTTTGAACGACTGGTAACCACCACACACATCAAGGCCTCCATCCCAGCAAATTTAGATCAACACCTGTTTGCTTATCGAACAAATAGATCGACTGAGGATGCCATCTGTGTAGCTCTCCATGCTGCCCTCTCACACCTACACACCTAGAAAAGCCCAACACCTATGTTAGAATGCTCTTTGTTGACTACAGCTCAGCATTTAACACCATCGTACCTAGCCAGCTGACCAACAAACTCCATACACTAGGTCTTGCTCCCTCCATATGTACCTGGTTATTGGACTTCCTTACTAATCATCCCCTCAAACTGTCTGTCAGACTAGGAAAACAGACATCCTCCACCCTTACCCTGAGCACTGGCATGTCACAGGGCTGTGTATTAAGCCCTCTCCTCTATGCACTTTTCACCCATGACTGCCAGCCTATCCATACCTCAAACATAATTGTTACGTGTAACGATCGGTGAAGCACAGAGAGGATCTGATTACCGGTGATCTGCAGTATCACTGGGAATACAGAAATATACCAGATTATAAGTGATCTGCAGTATCACTGATAATCCGATATACTAGCTAACCTCTGTTCACCTGAGTAGAGTGTAGTGTTTGGAGTAACAGTAACACTTAGAGGAGTAGGCCTCAATGCAGTGAGGAGTACTGCACAGATTCCTTCCGAAGGCCTGAACTCTCCAAGACGGGAGGAGTCAGGCTGAGAGTAGGAAGGATAGTCTGAAAGTGACACTCTGGGGAAAGTGTCACTAACAGGACGGGGAGCCGCCTCCAACAGTAAGGTCGGTTCTCGAGGTCGGACAAGCCAGGTCGTAAACACACGGACAGATAAAGCACAGATTCAGAAGGCAGAGGCTGAGTCTAAAGTACAGGCAGGGTTCGGCAACAGGGTATCAGATATATCGAGGTACAAGATCAGGAGGCAGAAACAGAGTCTAAGGACGAGCCGGGGTTCGGCAACAGAGTATCAGAATGGCAAGGTACAAGATCAGAGTTCAGGAGGATAGTCAGGCAGGCAAAAAGTCATAACAGATAATCACAATCAAACTAGTACTTTAGCTATCAACAGAATCTAGCTAAGTGTAGGATTACAGCTCCAGCTGGTCCCGGCACACTTAAGGTTCTGACTACAGGTCTGAGTGCTCCCACGTATGTGTTCGCAACGCCAGACAACCAGCAACTGAACAGCTGGCAGTATATATACACAGGTATCCCTCCAGCACCTCCCTAAGTGCTGGACCAATGAGGAGTGGAGCCAGAGTCAGCTGACCAGCCTGGTCAGCTGACTCATTTCTAGCCGTCATATTTTCCCTGCCTGAGTGCGCGCGCGTCACTCTAAACCTAGAGGGACTATGTGTCCCAGTCTCACCAGCACCGCTCTGCGGTGCCTCAGTAATGGGGACATGCGCACTAACTGCCGCGTCCAACGCGGCGGTTATTCCGCGTTCCGCCATGCCCTGCACGGGGACAGCCGCCTCAGACTGAGTGGAGGCAGCTGCCTCCCTGTGCTCTGTCCCGCGGTGCGCGGAAAGAGCCGCCTGCCGCTGACTCATGGCGGCGGCTCTTCCGCGCTTCTTCACAGTACCCCCCCCTTTGCCTTTCTTCAATGCCATACCCTTTCCAATGCACCAGATATTGTATCGAGTTCTGTACTATGCGTGAGTCCAAAATTTCCTCTACTTCGAACTCAGCTTGACTATCCACTATGACAGGAGGAGGAGGAGTAGGACCCACATGGACTGCTGGTTTAAGCAGGGATACATGAAAGGACTTTACCCCACGCATGCTGGCGGGAAGGTCAACGGTATAAGTAACGTTGTTGATCTTTTTCGCTACCGGGAACGGACCGACAAACCTGGGGCCCAATTTGTCTGAAGGTTGTTTTAGAGTCAAGTGACGTGTGGATACCCAAACTAAGTCTCCTGGTTGGAATTTCCACTCCAAAGAGCGTCTCATGTCAGCTTGACCCTTCTGACTTCGGAACGCCTTTTCCAAACCATCTCTCACCCTCCACCAAATGTCTTTAAAAGACCTTTGCCAGGCCTCCAGAGCTGGAAACGGAGTGGCGGCTACTGGCAATGGTGAGAATTTGGGCATTCTTCCAGACACTACCTGGAACGGAGAGAACCCAGTGGAAGAACTCTTTAGATTATTTTGTGCAAATTCTGCGAAAGGCAGAAATTTGACCCAGTTACTCTGTGCTTCTGCAACGTAGCACCTCAAAAATTGCTCCAAAGACTGATTGATTCTCTCCGTTTGACCATTGGTCTGTGGGTGGTAGCCCAATGAAAACGACAGCTTCATGCCCATTTGTTGGCAGAATGCCCTCCAGAATCTAGAAACGAATTGGACTCCCCGATCCGACACTATGTTTTCCGGAATGCCGTGCAGCCGGAACACATGTGTGATAAACAAGTCGGCCAGTTCCTGGGCCGAGGGGAGTCCTTTCAAGGGCACAAAATGGGCCATTTTACTGAAGCGGTCGACTACTACCCAAATGACCGACATACCCTCTGACCTGGGAAGCTCACCCACAAAATCCATGGACAAATGAGTCCATGGCTCACTCGGGGTGGGTAAAGGCTGCAAGGTACCCACAGGTGCCAGCCGGGAGGGTTTACTTTTTGCGCATACTGCACACTCCCTAACGAACTCCTTGCAGTCTGCTGCTAAAGAAGGCCACCAAGCACACCTGGATACCAGATCCTGTGTTCTACGCCCCAGGGTGTCCCGCATTCTTGTGAGAATGAAACATCTGCAAAATGCGGAGACAAAAGGGTAAAGGCACAAACATAACCCCTTCAGGTTTCCCTTCAGGGACATCCTGCTGAAAGGGACTCAGGGTCTCTGTCCAGTCCTCCCAAGTCTCAGTTGCCGCTAGCACTAGCCTCTGTGGGATAATGGACTCTGGGGCAGAGGGCTGAGCTGTCTCCGGCTCAAAACATCTGGACAGGGCATCTGCCTTAATGTTCTTGCTGCCCGGGGTGTACGTAATAATGAACCTGAACCTTGAAAAGAACAATGACCATCGAGCCTGTCGGGGACTTAACCTCCTAGCCCCCTCGATGTATTCCAGGTTTTTGTGATCTGTGTACACTGTAATCGTATGCTCTGCTCCTTCCAGCCAGTGACGCCATTCTTCAAAGGCAAGTTTAATGGCAAGGAGCTCTCTGTTGCTGATATCGTAGTTTCTCTCCGCCGGAGAGAACCTACGAGAAAAATAGGCACAGAGATGTAATCTTCCCTGCAACCCTGACCGCTGAGACAGCACAGCCCCTACCCTGACCTCCGAGGCGTCCACCTCGACAATAAAGGGGTAAGAAGTGTCAACGTGCCTCAGGATGGGTGCTGAGCAAAATAAGTCTTTTAGAGTAGAGAATGCTTGTAGGGCTTCTGGGGTCCAGTGGTTAGTATCTGCCCCTTTTTTCGTGAGACTAGTGAGTGGTGAGATAACAGTGGAGTACCCCTTTATGAACCTTCGATAATAGTTAGCAAAGCCCAGGATACTCTGCAAAGATTTTAACCCCACGGGTTGGGGCCACTCTAACACAACAGAGACCTTGGCAGGATCCATTGACAGGCCCGAGGTGGAAATGATGTACCCCAAAAAAGAAACAGATGTCACCTCGAAAATACATTTTTCTAATTTTGCATATAGCATGTTCTGCCTCAGTTTATCCAGTACAATTCGGACATGTGTTCTGTGCTCAGAGAGGTTGTTGGAAAAGATAAGTATATCGTCCAGGTATACTAACACGAACCTGCCCAACATCTCTCTTAATACCTCATTAATCAATTCCTGGAAGACGGCCGGGGCGTTACACAGCCCGAAGGGCATCATCAAGTACTCATAGTGCCCGTTGGGCGTGTTAAAGGTCGTCTTCCATTCATCGCCCTTTCTGATCCTCACCAGGTTGTATGCGCCCCGTAAGTCTAATTTTGAAAAGACTTTAGCGTTGGTAACTTGTGTAAAAAGGTCATCTATCAGGGGCAAGGGGTAGCGATTCTTTATCGTGATCTTATTTAGGCCCCGGTAATCTATGCACGGCCGCAGACC
Organism: Hyperolius riggenbachi; assembly: GCF_040937935.1. Taxonomy (NCBI): domain Eukaryota; kingdom Metazoa; phylum Chordata; class Amphibia; order Anura; family Hyperoliidae; genus Hyperolius; species Hyperolius riggenbachi. Next base: position 17,491,518 of record NC_090647.1, on the reverse strand, counting down.
CCCGTCTTTTTTTTTTAACAAAAAAGAACCCTGCACCTGCGGGCGACCGGGATGGTCGAATGAACCCCTTTGCTAAATTCTCACGAATATACTCTTGCATGGCCAGTTTCTCTGGCCCGAACAAATTGTAAAGATGACCCCTAGGGGGCATACAACCAGATTGGAGATCAATGGGGCAATCAAATGGGCGATGCGGCGGTAACTTGTCAGCGGCTTTGGGACAGAACACATCGGCATACTCAGAATACTGTACTGGAACCCCTTCCAACTGAACCCTGGTCTGGCCCAATGTCACCTTCCCTAAGCACTGCTGGCGACAATGATCAGACCAGCTGGTTAACTGACCTGTGGCCCAATCAATCTGGGGAGAGTGGAGGCGCAGCCATGGCATACCAAGTATAATGGTGGACGTAGACATGTGTAACACAAAAAACTGTAATCTCTCCCAATGTAAAACCCCCACTGTGATCTCTATCTCTGGTGTCTGAGACAGCGGATGATTCCTCTGCAGAGGAGAATCGTCCACTGCCGTAACCTGAATGGCTGGTTCCACCGCAGTGAGCGGTATACCCAATCTCTTAGCAAAATCAAAATTCATAAAATTAGCCGCGGAGCCTGAATCAATGAAGGCTTCCATGGCCTCTGTCTTATCCTCCCATGTAACCGTACAGGGAAAAAGCAACCATTTTTCTTCGAGGGGTATGCATCGGGCGCCTAGGGTGTTACCCCTTACAACTCCTAGGCGGTAGCGTTTCCCGGTTTACTTGGCTTTGTAGGGCAGTCTCGTACCCTATGCCCAGCTTCACCACAGTATAAACATAATTGTTCCGACATTCTCCGTCTTCTCTCCACTTGGGTCAACTTTGACCGACCGATCTGCATCGGCTCAGGTGGAGGCAAGACCGAAGAAGATGAGACAGAAGGAGATGGAGTTACTAGGGGTGCAGCGGGAGGCGCCGCGTAAGATGTCAACCTGACACGATGACTGCCCCTAGTCTGTCTCTGATGGCGTAGCCTACGGTCGATTCGAATGGCCGATGAGATGGCCTCATCGACTGCTTTGGGCTCGGGTAAACTTAACATCAGGTCGGAGACCTCATCCGACAACCCAGACAGGAAGTAATTCAACAGGGCATAGGTGTCAAACCTGGCTGTAACTGACCACCTACGAAATTCGGCCGCATAATCCTCGACTGGACCCTTGCCTTGCCGTAAAAGCTTGAGCTTTCGCACAGAGGTCGCAGCAAGGTCTGGGTCGTCGTAAATTACTGCCATGGCTTTAAAGAATTCCTCTACCGAGGTCAGAGCTGTGTCTCTAGGAGGCAGATTATATGCCCAGGTCTGAGAGTCACCGGCCAATAAAGTCTTGATAAACGTGACTCTCTGGGCCTCAGTACCAGAGGATCGGGGTTTCAATTCAAAATATGATAACACTCTACTCCTAAAATTGCGGAAGTCAGATCTGTGGCCTGAGAACTTCTCGGGTACGGGCATATGTATGTCCATGCTAGGAGGGGACCGCACCTCATCCACTGATGTCTGGAGGGTTCGTACTGACCCTGACAGGGCCTCAATCAATGAATTGTGTTCACCCAGCACCCGATTGACATTATCCACCGAAGTGGCAAGTTCCCCCAGAGGACCAGTGCGTGGGTCCATTTTGTTTTATGGTCTGGCGTTCTGTAACGATCGGTGAAGCACAGAGAGGATCTGATTACCAGTGATCTGCAGTATCACTGGGAATACAGAAATATACCAGATTATAAGTGATCTGCAGTATCACCGATAATCCGATATACTAGCTAACCTCTGTTCACCTGAGTAGAGTGTAGTGTTTGGAGTAACAGTAACACTTAGAGGAGTAGGCCTCAGTGCAGTGAGGAGTACTGCACGGATTCCTTCCAACGACGTGAACTCTCCAAGACGGGAGGAGTCAGGCTGAGTGTAGGAAGGATAGTCTGAAAGTGGCACTCTGGAGAAAGTGTCACTAACAGGACGGGGAGCCGCCTCCAACAGTAAGGTCGGTTCTCGAGGTCGGACAAGCCAGGTCGTAAACACACGGACAGATAAAGCACAGATTCAGAAGGCAGAGGCGGAGTCTAAAGTACAGGCAGGGTTCGGCAACAGGGTATCAGATATATCGAGGTACAAGATCAGGAGGCAGAAACAGAGTCTAAGGACGAGCCGGGGTTCGGCAACAGAGTATCAGAATGGCAAGGTACAAGATCAGAGTTCAGGAGGATAGTCAGGCAGGCAAAAAGTCATAACAGTTAATCACAATCAAACTAGTACTTTAGCTATCAACAGAATCTAGCTAAGTGTAGGATTACAGCTCCAGCTGGTCCCGGCACACTTAAGGATCTGACTACAGGTCTGAGTGCTCCCACGTATGTGTTCGCAACGCCAGACAACCAGCAACTGAACAGCTGGCAGTATATATACACAGGTATCCCTCCAGCACCTCCCTAAGTGCTGGACCAATGAGGAGTGGAGCCAGAGTCAGCTGACCAGCCTGGTCAGCTGACTCATTTCTGGCCGTCATATATTCCCTGCCTGAGTGCGCACGCGCGTCATTCTAAACCTAGAGGGACTATGTGTCCCAGCCACACCAGCACCGCTCTGCGGTGCCTGAGTAATGGGGACATGCGCACTAACTGCCGCGTCCAACGCGGCGGTTATTCCGCGTTCCGCCATGCCCTGCACGGGGACAGCCGCCTCAGACTGAGCGGAGGCGGCTGCCTCCCCGTGCTCTGTCCCGCCGTGCGCGGAAAGAGCCGCCTGCCGCTGACTCATGGCGGCGGCTCTTCCGCGCTTCTTCACAGTACCACCCCCCCCCCCCCCGAGGAGTGGACTCCGGACAACTCCTACCAGGTTTCTCGGGATGTAAGGCGTGAAACTCCTTCCTTAATTCGTCCGCATGCATGTGGTTCCCAGGTACCCATTGCCTTTCTTCAATGCCATACCCTTTCCAATGCACCAGATATTGTACCGAGTTCTGTACTATGCGTGAGTCCAAAATTTCCTCTACTTCGAACTCAGCTTGACTATCCACTATGACAGGAGGAGGAGGAGTAGGACCCACAAGGACTGCTGGTTTAAGCAGAGATACATGAAAAGACTTTACCCCACGCATGCTGGCATGAGGAAGCTGCATACAGAGAAGAAGTTACTTGTTATTAAATACAAAGTAGACCAAAGAAATTATTTTGGACTTTAGCACCACCAAAAAGACCACTCACCTACCGCTAATGATCAATGCAGAGGCTGTGGAGAGAGTTTCCAGTTTCAAATTTTTGGGAGTCACAATCGCAGAGAACCTGTCCTGGGCTGACAATGCTTTAGCTCTAACTGGCAAAGCACAACAACGCCTCTACTTTTTTTTAGAAAACGTAAGCCCCATCTACACGATACGATTCTTTGTACGATTCGATTATGATTCTATTTACGATCCGATTAAATCCGACATGTCCGATCGGGATTCGATTCAATTCAATTTGATTTGCCATTGCAAAGCAATGGCAAATCGAATTGAATCGAATTGAATCCTGATCGGACATGTTGGATTTAATTGGATCGTAAATAGAATCGTCATCGAATCGTACAAAGAATCGTATCATGTAGATGGGGCTTAAGGAGCGCTAACCTCTCACAGAAGCTGCTGCTTAATTTCTACAGATGCACAATAGAAAGGGTTCTGAGCAATTGCATGACGGCCTGGTACAACAGCTGCACCAAGGCTACTAGAGAAGCCCTGCAGAGAGTTGTTAAAACAGCAGAAGCCATTATCAGCACTGAGCTACCATCACTGGAACTCTTGTATAAGACGCAATGCGAAAATTCGCGCGAAAACGCCTGTGCTAACAGTTAGCACTCTTTTGTGAATCAAGCCCTATGCGTGAGAAGGGCCAAAAACATTATCAAGGACAACACTTACCCTGGACATGCCCTGTTTGAGCTCCTTTCATCAGGTAAACGTTTTAGATCAATCCACACAAACACAAGCAGACTGAAAGACAGCTTTTTCCCATCCGCCATACACGTGATGAACTCTGAATCCTCTCTGAAATAATTAACACTGTATGCAAATTGTTTCAATATCTGTAATACCTGGCATACTTGTATAATTTCTTCTCTTCCTTGTTACTATCACTATGTTCCCTATATGCACCGCGGGGTTGTCATGAAAAGTAATTTCATTGTGTTACATAATGACAATAAAGTGCTTGAATTTTAAATCTTGAACGTGGGCCAAAATTGTAGACTGGGACCTAGTCGCGGGCCAACCTAAATGTCTTCCTCCCTTATAAAGTTCCCAGGGGTCTAATGGGCCTCCTTCAGCTCCTATACAGTTCCCTGGTGTCTAGTGGTACTCCCTCCCCTATACAGTTCCCTGGTGTCTAGAGCAGGGATGCTCGGATGTAAATCCGTGATCACGACTTACCAGTGGATCACAACCATTTTTTTCGCTATTCGCCTCCGGTATTCGATTCCGTGGACAATTTTCAATCACTAAATGTAACACACTTACCTTCCAGCGGCAGGTCCCGCGGCGTCTCCGGCATGGTCCAGGCAAGCGGCGAGACTGCCACGCTGGAATCCTCTGACGGTATCCCCGGTAGAGTTGGGCCGAACGGTTCGCCGGCGAACGTAGTTCGCGCGAACTTAGGTGGTTCGCGTGCGGGTGCCGCACGCGAACGTTTTGCGGAAGTTCGGTTCGCCCCATAATGCACCTGAGGGTCAACTTTGACCTTCTACATCACAGTCAGCAGGCCCAGTGTAGCCAATTAGGCTACACTAGCCCCTGGAGCCCCACCCCCCCTTATATAAGGCAGGCAGCGGCGGCCATTACGGCCACTCGTGTGCCTGCATTAGAGAGAGTAGGGCGAGCTGCTGTCTGTCTCTAGGGAAAGATTAGTTAGGCTTAGCTTTTCCTGGCTGCATACCTGTTCTGTTCAGTGAGCCCTCAGCCCACTGCATACGTGTACTGTGATCCTGCCACTGCATACCTGTTCAGTGATCCTGCCAGTGCATACCTGTTCAGTGATCCTGCCACTGCATACCTGTTCAGTGATCATGCCACTGCATACCTGTTCAGTGATCCTGCCACTGCATACCTGTTCAGTGATCCTGCCACTGTATACTTGTTCTGTGAACCCGCCACTGTATACCTGTTCTGTTCAGTGGACCCGCCACTGTATACCTGTTCTGTGAACCCGCCACTGTATACCTGTTCTGTTCAGTGGACCCGCCACTGTATACCTGTTCAGTGATCCTGCCACTGTATACCTGTTCTGTGAACCCGCCACTGTATACCTGTTCTGTTCAGTGGACCCGCCACTGTATACCTGTTTAGTGAACACGCCACTGCATACCTGTTGTGTTCAGTGAACCTGCCACTGCATACCTGTTCTGTGAACCCGCCACTGTATACCTGTTCTGTTCAGTGGACCCGCCACTGTATACCTGTTCTGTGAACCCGCCACTGTATACCTGTTCTGTTCAGTGGACCCGCCACTGTATACCTGTTCAGTGATCCTGCCACTGTATACCTGTTCTGTGAACCCGCCACTGTATACCTGTTCTGTTCAGTGGACCCGCCACTGTATACCTGTTTAGTGAACACGCCACTGCATACCTGTTGTGTTCAGTGAACCTGCCACTGCATACCTGTTCTGTGAACCCGCCACTGTATACCTGTTCTGTTCAGTGGACCCGCCACTGTATACCTGTTTAGTGAACACGCCACTGCATACCTGTTGTGTTCAGTGAACCTGCCACTGCATACCTGTTCTGTGAACCCGCCACTGTATACCTGTTCTGTTCAGTGGACCCGCCACTGTATACCTGTTTAGTGAACACGCCACTGCATACCTGTTGTGTTCAGTGAACCTGCCACTGCATACCTGTTCTGTGAACCCGCCACTGTATACCTGTTCTGTTCAGTGGACCCGCCACTGTATACCTGTTCTGTGAACCCGCCACTGTATACCTGTTCTGTTCAGTGGACCCGCCACTGTATACCTGTTTAGTGAACACGCCACTGCATACCTGTTCTGTGAACCCGCCACTGTATACCTGTTCTGTTCAGTGGACCCGCCACTGTATACCTGTTTAGTGAACACGCCACTGCATACCTGTTCTGTTCAGTGGACCCGCCACTGTATACCTGTTCTGTGAACCCGCCACTGTATACCTGTTCTGTTCAGTGGACCCGCCACTGTATACCTGTTCAGTGAACCCGCCACTGCATACCTGTTCTGTGAACCCGCCACTGTATACCTGTTCTGTTCAGTGGACCCGCCACTGCATACCTGTTCTGTGAACCCGCCACTGTATACCTGTTCTGTTCAGTGGACCCGCCACTGTATACCTGTTTAGTGAACACGCCACTGCATACCTGTTGTGTTCAGTGAACCTGCCACTGCATACCTGTTCTGTGAACCCGCCACTGTATACCTGTTCTGTTCAGTGGACCCGCCACTGTATACCTGTTCTGTGAACCCGCCACTGTATACCTGTTCTGTTCAGTGGACCCGCCACTGTATACCTGTTCAGTGAACCCGCCACTGCATACCTGTTCTGTGAACCCGCCACTGTATACCTGTTCTGTTCAGTGGACCCGCCACTGCATACCTGTTCTGTGAACCCGCCACTGTATACCTGTTCTGTTCAGTGGACCCGCCACTGTATACCTGTTTAGTGAACACGCCACTGCATACCTGTTGTGTTCAGTGAACCTGCCACTGCATACCTGTTCTGTGAACCCGCCACTGTATACCTGTTCTGTTCAGTGGACCCGCCACTGTATACCTGTTCAGTGAACCCGCCACTGCATACCTGTTCTGTTAACCCGCCACTGTATACCTGTTCTGTTCAGTGAACCCGCCACTGTATACCTGTACTGTTCAGTGAACCCACCGCATCAGTGCGCATACCTGTGCAGTTAAGTGAACCCACCTACCTACGTGAGTGCACGCAGTGTGATATACCACTCCGTGCATACCCGATATGGACAAAACAGGTAGAGGAAGAGGTAGTGCCAGAGGCAGAGGAAGGCCACCCGGCAGGTCTGCGCGAGGTCGTGTAAATGTAATTTCGTGTGGACCTGGCCCACAGTACAGTGCTCGGAAGAAGGCATGTCCCATCACCTCCCAAGATTGTCAGGACGTGGTTGAGTATATAGCGACACAGAACACCTCATCTTGCTCAGCCACCAGCGCTACTACTAGCACCACTTCCGCTGCATTTGACACTTCGCAAGAATTATTTAGTGGTGGTGAAATCACTGATGCACAGCCATTGTTGTTACAGCCAGATGAATTTTCGCCAGCTCATATGTCTGCGTTACGCGGCAACACTATGGATGTAACGTGTAAGGAGGATGAAGGACCTACACGTTTGGATTTTTCTGAGGCAAGCGAAGCTGGGCAGGATGATTACGATGATGACGATGATAGGGATCCTCTGTATGTTCCCAATAGAGGAGATGAAGAGGGGGACAGTTCAGAGGGGGAGTCAGAGAGTAGTAGGAGGAGAGAAGTTGCTGAAAGAAGCTGGGGCAGCTCTTCATCAGAAACAGCTGGTGGCAGTGTCCGGCACCATGTATCACCACCTATGTACAGCCAGCCAACTTGCCCTTCAGCATCAGCTGCTGAGGTCCCCATAGTGCCCACATCCCAGGGTGGCTCAGCGGTGTGGAAATTTTTTTATGTGTGTGCCTCAGATCGGACCAAAGCCATCTGTTCGCTCTGCCAACAAAGATTGAGCCGTGGAAAGGCCAACACTCACGTAGGGACAAGTGCCTTACGAAGGCACCTGCAGAAAAGGCACAAACAGCAATGGGATGGCCACCTGAGCAAAAGCAGCAGCAGCACACAAAAGAAAAGTCACCCTCCTTCTCCTCTTCCTCCTTCAGGTGCATCATCTGCTTATGCCGCTTTCTCCCTTGCACCTTCACAGGCACCCTCCTCCACTCCGCCTCTGCCCTTGAGCGGTTCCTGCTCCTCTGCCCACAGCAGCAGTCAGGTGTCCGTGAAGGAAATGTTTGAGCGGAAGAAGCCACTTTTGGCCAGTCACCCCCTTGCCCGGCGTCTGACAGCTGGCGTGGCGGAACTGTTAGCTCGCCAGCTGTTACCATACCGGCTGGGGGACTCTGAGGCCTTCCGTAAATTTGTGGCCATCGGAACACCGCAGTGGAAGATGCCAGGCCGCACTTATTTTTCGAGAAAGGCCATACCCCAACTGCACCGTGAAGTTGAGAGGCAAGTGGTGTCATCTCTTGCGAAGAGCGTTGGGTCAAGGGTACACCTGACCACGGATGCCTGGTCTGCCAAGCACGGGCAGGGCCGCTACATTACCTACACAGCCCATTGGGTGAACCTGGTGGTGAACGATGGCAAGCAGGGCGCAGCGGACCAAATTGTGACACCTCCACGGCTTGCAGGCAGGCCTCCTGCCACCTCCTCTCCTCCTGCTACATGCTCTTCGCTGTCCTCCTCCTCCTTGGCTGAGTGGCAGTTCTCCTCTCCAGCTACACAGCCCCAGCTCCGCAGGGCCTATGCTGCATGCCAGGTACGACGGTGTCACGCCATCTTAGACATGGCTTGTCTCAAAGCGGAGAGTCACACTGGAGCAGCTCTCCTGGCTGCTCTTAAGAAACAGGTGGATGAGTGGCTGACCCCGCACCACCTGGAGATAGGCAACGTGGTGTGCGACAACGGCAGCAATCTGCTTGCCGCTTTGCATATGGGGAAGCTGACACACATACCCTGCATGGCACATGTCATGAATCTAGTGGTTCAAAGATTTGTGGCAAAGTACCCTGGCTTAGCGGATGTCCTGAAGCAGGCCAGGAAGTTCTGTGGGCATTTGAGGCGGTCTTACACAGCCATGGCACGATTTGCAGAAATTCAGCGGAAAAACAACATGCCGGTGAGACGCCTCATTTGCGATAGCCCCACTCGCTGGAATTCGACCCTGCTCATGTTCTCCCGCCTGCTAGAACAGAAGAAAGCCGTCACCCAGTACCTCTACAACTTGAGTAGAACGAAACAGTCTGGGAAGATGGGGATGTTCTGGCCCGACAACTGGACACTGATGAAAAATGCATGCAGGCTCATGCGGCCGTTTGAGGAGGTGACCAACCTGGTGAGCCGCAGTGAGGGCACCATCAGCGACTTAATTCCCTACGCTTACTTCTTGGAGCGTGCTGTGCGTAGAGTGGCGGATGAAGCTGCGGATGAGCGTGACCAGGAACCGTTACGGCAGGAACAGGCATGGGACCAATTTTCATCAGACCCAGCTGTTTCCTCAACACCTGCGGCAGCACAGAGGGGGGAGGAGGAGGAAGAAGAGAGGTCGTGTGCAGAAGACGAGTCAGACTCAGAGGATGATGAGCAAGGTGTTTCTTTGGGGGAGAAGGAGGAGGAGGGGACGGCGGCAGGAGAACAACCGCAGCAGGCGTCGCAGGGGGCTTGTGCTGTTCAACCTTCCCGTGGTATTGTTCGCGGCTGGGGGGAGGAGGTTGACTTACGTGACGTCACTGAGGAAGAGCAAGAGGAGATGGAGGGTACTGGATCCGACTTTGTGCAGATGTCGTCTTTTATGCTGTCCTGCCTGTTGAGGGACCCCCGTATAAAAAACCTCAAGGGGAATGAGCTGTACTGGGTGGCCACACTACTAGACCCTCGGTACAGGCACAAAGTGGCGGACCTGTTACCAACTCACCGGAAGGTGGAAAGGATGCAGCACATGCAGAACCAGCTGTCAACTATGCTTTACAATGCCTTTAAGGGTGATGTGACAGCACAACGCCAGCAAGGTACCACTGCCACTAATCCTCCTCCCGTGTCCACGCAGTCAAAGACAGGACGCTCCAGCGATCTCATGGTGATGTCGGACATGCGGACGTTCTTTAGTCCAACGCCTCGCCGTAGCCCTTCCGGATCCACCCTCCACCAACGCCTCGACCGGCAGGTAGCCGACTACCTGGCCTTAAGTGTGGATGTAGACACTGCTGTGAACAGCGATGAGGAACCCTTGAACTACTGGGTGCGCAGGCTTGACCTGTGGCCAGAGCTGTCCCAATTTGCCATCCAACTTCTCTCCTGCCCTGCCGCAAGCGTCCTCTCAGAAAGGACCTTCAGCGCAGCTGGAGGCATTGTTACAGAGAAGAGAAGTCGCCTAAGTCACAAAAGTGTTAAGTACCTCACCTTTATCAAAATGAATGAGGCATGGATCCCGGAGGGCTGCTGCCCGCCCCAAGACTAAGTCAGTCCCCGCACACACAGCATCTCTGCCTGCACGCCGTGTGACTGGCTGCCTGGCCTGCCCCAAGAAGACTAAGTCGCTCCCAGTCCCTCCACACAGCATGTCTGCCTGCAGGCCGCTTCACTACCTTCTCCGCCACCACCAACAGGGTCCGGGACTCCAGGCGGATTGCTGAATTTTTTAGGCCGCTGCTAGCAGCGGCCGCTGTAATAATTTTTCGGGTGCGTGTACATGACTGCCTAATTTTTCTGGCTGCACTGCGGGCAGCTGCAACAACAAAAGAAAAGGCATGTACATGCGCCCATTCCCCTTCGTGATCATTACCTTGCCGTGGTGAAGGGGCTTGCGTATCACAATGAAGCAATGACCGGCGCCTAGATGAGTGTCTCGGGGGGGCACACAAAAGATAATAAGGTCGTTGCTTCATTGTGGTCAGACCAAATTTGATCAGCTGGACAGTCACTGTTCTGTCATTCAGCTACATCAGCCAGGCCGACCATATGGGCTGTAAAGCCACCAAAACCTGCACTCTTGCCATGGTGCGCACCAGTCCAGCACGGCCGTCACTACACAAACAGCTGTTTGCGGTGCGTTACACGGTGAGTTTGTTGTGTCAGTGTGAAGCAGTACCTTAATTACACTACCTGATTGATGTGTACACATGCAAGATGTTTTAAAGCACTTTAGGCCTGTCATTTAGCATTCAATGTGATTTCTGCCCTTAAAACGCTGCTTTGCGTCAAATCCAGATTTTTCCCGGGGACTTTTGGCATCTATCCCACTCCGCCATGCCCCCCTCCAGGTGTTAGACCCCTTGAAACATCTTTTCCATCACTTTTGTGGCCAGCATAATTTTTTTTTTTTTCAAAGTTCGCATCCCCATTGAAGTCTATTGCGGTTCGCGAACTTTAACGCGAACCGAACGTTCCGCGAAAGTCGGAGGTTCGGCCCAACTCTAATCCCCGGCTCCCCTCTGTCTTCTGGCCCGCGCGTGACCCGAAGGCCGCATTGCGCACGTGCGAGTCTGAGTGAGCCTTATAGGCTCAGGAGGAGGGTTTAGGTAGTCAGCAGGGGGATGTCATTAGTGACATCACCTAAAAGGGGAAGTGACTGCTGAATTAGGAGTTTGTATATAAGGCCAGGAGCTTCAGTTGCTCACTGGCCTTGATACTAATCATTTCGCTGGTTCTTGGCCTAGCTAGCTTCTTGAGCTACATCATATATGGTGGTACTCACCATATATGTGTACTCCAGTTAGTCAGTCATTGTTAATTGATCATTGATAGCTGTAAATTGTAATTTACTAGGAAATCATATCAATTGTATATTTATCTGTGTACCGACCTTTTTCCTGTCTTGACCTTGCTCCTGCCCAGTCCCTCTGTACGACTGTCATCTGATTTGCGTTACCGACTCGGCTTGCCCTTGACTCCGCTACTGTCTGATCCTTGCAATACGACTGACATCTGATACATGTGTATGACCCTGCTCGAATTTAACTACGATTAATCTTAATGATTTTGTTTCTCGACATTGTAACTTGTGCACAAGTTCTGACCGGACTTAAAGACTACGCATTGAACTGTTGTGTGTTTATCTGTACGTTATCTCGTCACGCACCAGCGTGATACTAAAATTCCCTTCGGCAGACAGTGGATGCGAAAATCCAATCGCATTCACAGTCATGAAAATGGCGCAGACGCCGTGGTTAGGTTGTGATTAGCGGAAATGGGCGGTAATGACTTCCTTGGGCCAATCAGAAGCCTCCAGCCAGGTCCTAGCAGCCAATCATAGGAGGGGAAGCTATGCCCTCCCCTCCTGCATATAAATTGATGGCCATGATGAAAAGCTCCATGCTTGCTAAGACTGTGGCACTAAGAGGATCATCTCCAGGCCATTTGTTGCTAAAGCAAGCAAATTTTTGGTTGTAAACAAAGCATTTTTACTCCTAACAGTGCTCTTATACTGTACACTACACTTGCATTCAGCTAGCTAGCCAGTGAGTCATTACTTCAGTTAGTTGTAGTCAGTGTAGTCATAGTAGTGAGAGAATAGTGTGTTTAGTGCACGCAGGCAGGTTCAGACTGATTCTACTGATCACTTGTATTCAGCTCATTAGCCAGTGATACACTTCAGTTACTACTTACAGACAGTCACACTGCCACTGCTGTTCATTCACTAAGTTTCGTGAGTGACCAGGTACTGCTCACTGCTCATTTGTATTATTCAGCCTGATTGTCGTGTTCTACTACTGTATTCATTTTTTTTCCTTTACTGAAAAAGTAATAAAAGCCACTGTTATATTCTGTCTGTCCCCAGGCCCACACAGGTATTGACTGTAAAAAGCAGCACACTTTCTCCACCTTGAAATATTTGTCATCCAACATGTCTGGAAGGGGTCATGGGTGTGGCAGGAGAGGGAGTGCCATTGCCTCTGCTAGTTCTGGGACTGGTCCACGGCCAGGGAGAGGGAGCTCAGCTGTAGCGGGTGCAGCAGAGAGGCGTCTATCCGCAGCAATGCCTGGGCCGAGTCAGCCGACACCAGTGTCACCCATTTTCAGCACCTTGGCTCGACACCGTGTGGTCATTCAGGTGCTTGACTCACAGGCATTGATGAACATGATGACAGAGGAGCCGCCCATCGTGAGTTTCTCACAGACCTCCGCTGTGAGCAGCACTCCCAGCAGCAGCCAACACCCCACGCAAGTTGTGACATCCATCCCAGCAGCCAGTGGTCAGCAGCCCTCCCCGGACGAGAGCGTTGTGTCCCTCAGTCCAGTGTCTGTGCAATTGAGGGCTGCCGTTGAGGAGATGATGGGGCCTGATGTGAAGGAGGAGGTTGGGCTCGGGCCAGCATCCCAAATTTATGTTGAGGACGATGAGGGGTCTGTGTCTGGGGATGTTGGGGCGGCAGAGGTGGTGGGGGGGTCAGGAGAAGAGTTCTATGATGATGATGATGATGATGATCGGGACCATCTGTATGGGCCTAAACACCCCCCCCCCCCCCCGCCCGCACTGGTCTCTCTCTCTCTCTCTCTTTTAAATTACCAGCGCACATGCTGCGCACGCACCCACCTGCGCATGCCACGAGTGTCACACGCCCCCTGATGGCCGGACCACACAATGCCTTCCAATCGGTTTCAGCACACAGCCCATGCAACCTGTGGTCGCAATCGGTGCGCAGAAACCGCTGGAATTTTGGCCGCATACAGGCTAGAAGGGAGCTTTTGAGTTACAGTAACACAAATTACACAGTATTTCCGGGTATAACTGCCACCACTCCTACAGAAGGGTAGGAGGCCTAACTGCACTGATACCTGCAAATAAAATGGTTAAAACACACCCTGTTCTATCTAGCTATCAACAGTAGTAGCGACTCTTCAGAAGCTAGGGTTCTGTTTGTGCGGCTGAATAGCAGGGGTAGCTAGACAAATAAATTACTTTTTAGTTGTTTATTATAAATGCAATATAAATAATTAATACATACAGAAAATCATTAAAATACGAATACGTAAGTTCATGTGGAAATATGTCCTTTCTGGGAAAACACGTGAAGTTCTTTGTTCCAGTTCAGGAGCAAAGGTCAGACAAAATGGCCGCTACTCGTCCTCCCAGCAGCGGCATGCTCCCATGAAGATGGAGTTCGGAGGACTAAGGGAAGAGTCCCTGGCAAATAGTTTTCAATGATTACCATTTTTGGGTGGGGTCTCAGGTTCAGCCCAGGGGCTGGACAGGGTGCGGTTAACCTCCTGGGTGGGTTCCTTGTGCCCACCAGATATGACATTTTCATCTAAGCTTAAGCATAACAGTCACAGATTCATATTCCTCAGAATATGACAGTTCATATGACATCAAACTTGGTTGCTGTCGCATGTGCGGTTCCGAAGTAGCAGAATACCTCGGTGTAACGAGCGCAGCCGCGGCGGACTGTATCACCACCGCGGCTGCCTCTGGGCCCCTGCCCGTCCCTCCGGCGTCTAGGACGCCGGGGACGGGACTTTCTTTCCCCTGCAAAGTCGCTGTCTCGCGCGGGCGCGCGCATAGACAGGACCTTTATGCGGGGAGGAGGCTCGTCAGCTGACCGGCTGGTCGGCTGACATCAGAGGAGACTCATGGCGCCCCGGATTGGCTGGCAGCAGGGGGCATGCCAGTGAGGTCTCCTCTGCTTCTTAAGCCCACGGGCTTCAGTCTAGCGCTGTCTGCTGTCATGAATGCTAGTGTGTTAGCGCTCAGACCTTAGATTAGTTCTGGTGTGTTTTGATCTGGGAGGAAACCAGGGATTTCACACAACACTAGGACTTTTGTTATTTTGTATATTGTAGTGAGGTTCCTGTTGATGATAGATGTATATGCAATAATTGCGATATACATGTATCTATAGTTAGCTCATTTAATTGTATTCATTATTACTGATTTCCTGTGTATGACTCTGGCTACAATCTGACTCTGATCTTGTTACTGTCTCTGTACTTCTGCCTATCTGCCTCATAGTTGCTGAACCTCTGCCTGATTTCCGATTACTCTTCTGCCTCACGATTCTGTATTGATACTGTCCTCTCTGTTGCCGATCCTTGCCTGTCTGACCATTCTACTCACCAGTGGGCCCTCGCCACTGGTGAGGTGTTAGCTTCACCAGCCCTCTGGTGAAGTTATTCTTTAGTGCAGTACTGTTTGTATCTCCTAGACTGCAGTACAGTCTGAATCACCTGCTCCACAGGTGACCGTTGAGAGCCGTACTGTTTGTATCTCCTAGACTGCAGTACAGTCTGAATCACCTGCTCCACAGGTGACCGTTAGGCCGTACTGTTTGTATCTCCTAGGTTGCAGTACAGTCTGAATCACCTGCTCCACAGGTGATCATTAGTGCCATACTGTTTGTGTCTCCTGCTCCTAGCCTGCAGTACTGTCTGAATCACCCGCTTCTTTGGGAGATTCTATCTCTTCTGTTGCTATATCTCCAGCTTGCTGGGGCTTGAACTCTACTACGGTCAGTGTACCGATAGTACCTCACCAGCCCCTCTGGTGAGGTCTCGTCAGACTATTAGTTACTGTTCTCTATTATAGTTGGTAACTGATAGCACCTTGCCAGCTTCGCTGGGAAGGTCTAGACAAGTAATTCAGTTACTGTATCTGATAGTACATAGCCATTCCCTCTGTAAGGTTTGGTCGTACTTATCAGTACGCTCGCAGCTAGTGCCCACAAGCTCCACTGACGAGCACTTGTGATATATTTGTCAGTAGTTCCTAGCCAGCCCCCCTGGTAAGGACTACTTAGCCTATTCTTTGTATTCCCTCTGTTGGCACCTTCTCTATCCCTCTGGGAAGGCCTGTTTTTAGCTGTACAGTAGGTGTGTTGATAGTGCCTTACCAGCCCCACTGGTAAGGCCTTGCTACTATTAAAGTTACGGTTGCACCAAGCACTACACTCATCCTTGAAGCTATACTGGTATTATTGGTGATTCTGCAGATCACACATAATCAGGTATAGGCCCAGTGTTGATCGGATACCTCATTATCCTATTCGAGTTTGGTCGAATTCGGATAGTAAACTATCCGAATTCACTTGAAGTTCAATATCCGAGTTAATCGAATATCCGATTCGACCTCGGATATCCGACGTCACTATCCGAGTCTGTATTCGAGTAAAATATTCGAGCTGGCCTTAAATAGCTTTTAAAACTTGTATTGGAGGTCAATGATGCATGAAACCACCTTTTTTATGAAGAAAAACATCAAGTGATTAGGTGGTGATGTAGCAGTTATAAAAAAGGTATCAAAAATATTAAATTAACTTCATGAAAAGTGTTTGCATGAGAAGGTGTGTCCAAAATGGTTGTAAGTTGGAAGTCTTCATTTACGTCGTCTTCATTTTCTTCTTCTATATCTTCTTCTTCTTCTATATCTTCTTCTTTTTCTATATCTTCTTCTACTCGAATCTTCTTCATCTTCTACTTCTTGTATCTTCTTCAATTATCTTTTTCTTCTTCTATATCTTCTTCTTCTTCTATATCTTCTTCTTCTTCTATATCTTCTTCTTCTTCTTCTTCTGTATCTTCTTCAATATCTTCTTCGTCTTCTTCTTCTATATCTTCTTCTTCTTCGTCTTCTTCTTCTTCTTCTTCTTCTATATCTTCTTCTTCTATATCTTCTTCTTCTTCTTTTTCTTCTTCTTCTTCTTCTTCCTCTTCTTCTCTATCATTATATTATGTGTCTTGGATTTCCTTTCTTTTGTAATATTTTTTTTTACTTCATTTGTGGAAAAATTTTATTTTATTAACACCATAGTTATATTTGTGTTGATGGCATAATAGGTAGTGGCACATTGCAAGCCACAGCGCCTTTTTCTGTGTACCCTGGCGGTGGTAAAACACAGACATCAGCAGGAGGAGGAAGTAGTTGCAACTATTGTAGTGTGGTAATAGCTGGTAGGAGAGTGGGTGGCAGCAGAAAATAGTTCTTCTTCTGTTCTCCCTGGCAGTGGTAGCAGCACACAGACAGCAGAAGTTCAATGCAGCTACAGGAGGAGGAGTAGTGTGTGTCAGGCAGTGTGATGTGACTGACATAATAGGCCCTGGTTCCTAGCGGTGGTACCAGGGCCGTAAATAAACAGCATGAGGTTCCAGACAGCGGTCGTGAAGCCCACATTGTGTCCAATACACAATTGGGACAGCACAGTTTTCAACCCGGTCACCTCTAAATTAATTACAATTTTTTCTTTTTTCAAATTAATGCAGCTATTTTTGAGCGTAATAGCTGGTGGCGCATGGGCAGCAGCACCTTGTAATGTGTTCCTTGGCAGTGGAGACACAGACAGCAGGAGGAAATACAACAGCAGGCAGCGTGAGGAGGATGAGTGTGTGGCAGACTGGCAGCAAGCAGCAGGAGGGCAGGCAGCGAGACATAATAGGCCCTGGTTCCTACCAGAGGTACCAGGGCCGTAAATAAACAGCATGAGGTTCCAGACAGCGGTCGTGAAGCCCACATTGTGTCCAATACACAATTGGGACAGCACAGTTTTCAACCCGGACACCTCTAAATTAACTACAATTTTTTTTTCAAATTAATGCAGCTATTTTTGAGTGTAATAGCTGGTGGCGCATGGGCAGCAGCACCTTGTAATGTGTTCCCTGGCAGTGGAGACACAGACAGCAGGAGGAAATACAACAGCAGGCAGTGTGAGGAGGATGAGTGTGTGGCAGACTGGCAGCAGGCAGCCGGAGGGCAGGCAGCGAGACATAATAGGCCCTGGTTCCTAGCGGTGGTACCAGGGCCGTAAATAAACAGCATGAGGTTCCAGACAGCGGTCGTGAAGCCCACATTGTGTCCAATACACAATTGGGACAGCACAGTTTTCAACCCGGACACCTCTAAAATAATTTAATTTTTTTTTTTTTTCAAAATACTGCAGCTATTTTTTAGCATAAATAGCTGGTGGCGCATGGGCAGCAGCACCTTTTAATGTGTTCCCTGGCAGTGGAGACACAGACAGCAGGAAGAAATACAGCAGCAGCAGCAGGTGTAATGTGTGTGTGCCACTTCATGTCCCCCTCTCGCCGACAACAGGGGCCAGGAATTCGCCTTCCACCCAAGCCTGGTTCATTTTGAGAAAAGTCAGTCTGTCTACAGACTTGTGAGACAGACGAGATCGCTTCTCAGTGACTATTCCACCGGCTGCACTGAAGCAACGCTCTGACAGTACGCTGGAAGGGGGGCAGGAGAGCACTTCCAGGGCGTACTGCGCAAGCTCGCTCCAGATCGGCAAGTGCTTGACCCAATAGTCCATGGGATCAACAGGGGCAACGCTGTCAAGCCCGCTGAAGGACCCCATGTAGTCAGCCACCATGCGGGTCAAGCGCTGTCTGTGACTGGAGAAGGATGCTGCTGCAGGCACCTCCTCTCTAGTCCCTGGCAGCTCTACACTCATGTAGAGCTCGTTGGTCAGAGACAGCAGGTCTGTGGTGCGCGTGCGCTTGCTGCTGGTGGATGCAGGCACCTGCTGCTGCCTCTGTGCTGGCTGGACAGTGGGGGTGGATGGCTGAGGGAAGGCTTCCTCCAAGCGCTCAACATGGGACAGCTGCAAATCCCTCATTTGTTGCGCACGGTCTCCTCCTGCAGGCAGGAACTGGCTGAGCTTCCCCTTCAGACGTGGGTCCAGCATCATGCAGATCCAGATGTCCTCCCTCTTCTTCATCTGGATGACCCTTGGGTCCATGCGCAGGCACCTCAGCATGTGCGCTGCCATTGGGAAGAGTCTGGCCACGTCTGCTGGCACATCATCGGCAGCCCCAGAGCCGACAGTGCTGTCCTCCTCTTCCTCTGCCTCCTCCACCTCATCCTCTCTCCACCCCCGCACCAGTCCAGCTGCGCTCTGCTGCTCCCCCTCATCAGCAGCAAGGTCAGGGACCTCCACCAACTCCAAGCCCTCCTCCTCAGAGGTGGCCTGTGAAGCTGCCTGCAGCTCCTGCTGGTCCAAGGCTGCCGCTCCCTCTTCCAGCAGTGCATACAGGGCCCTGTCCAGCACACACACCATGGGGACCCACTCGCACACCATTGCATGGTCCCTGCTTACCATGTTGGTGGCCTGCAGGAAGGGTGCCAGCACTGAGCACACCTGCTGCATGTGCCCCCAGTCCTCCGTGGAGATGATGGACGGGAGGTTGGTGGCGGCACGCCCAGTTGCAGTGATGGCGGCAACTGTTGCTCGTGCAACGTACTGGCTGACAGCCTGCCTCTGTTCAACCAGAAGCTCCAACATCGCCAGGGTGGAGTTCCAGCGAGTTGGAACATCGATCATGAGCCGGTGCTGTGGCAGGGGCAACTCCTTCTGCACCTCTTCCAGGCTCGCTATGGCTGCAGGCGAGTGCCGGAAATGACGCACAACCTTCCTTGCCGCCTCAAGGAGTCGGTCCTTCCCCTGGTAGGTCCGCAGGAACTTTTGGACTACCAGGTTCAAGACGTGCGCCAGGCAGGGGATGTGGGTCAGGTCTCCCCTGCTGATTGCAGCAACCAGGTTTGCCCCATTGTCGGACACCACCTCTCCGACTCTGAGGCCTCTGGGGGTCAGCCAATTCCTCTCCTGCTCTCGGAGTTTGGCCAGGACATGGTTCGCTGTCAGTTTGGTCTTCCCCAGGCTGACCAATTCCAGCAGCGCTTGGCAGTGGCGGGGCTTCACGCTACTGCTGAGGCGGGGGGTTTGGGCTGGTGTGCCGGAGGATGGAAGCGGATCAGAGGAACCTGCTGCAATTCCGCTGACCCTGTATGGTGGCACTACCCACTGCGTTGTTGCTGCTGCTGCTGCTCTGACAGTGCCTGATGCTGCTCCCCCCTCCTCACCCCCTTCCACCAAGCTGACCCAATGCGCGGTGAAGGACAGATAGCAGCCTGTCCCAAACCGGCTGCTCCATGAGTCCATGGTGACGTGGACCCGTTGACCCACTGCGTGATCCAGCCCTCTCCCGACATTGGCCATCACAGAGCGGTGAAGTGCAGGGATGGCCGTGCGTGCAAAAAAATGTCGGCTGGGGATTGGCCAATCGGGGGCTGCACACATCAGGAGCGCACGCATGTCGCTCCCCTCCTGCACAAGGGAATAAGGCAAGAGTTGGGAGCACATGGCCCGTGCCAGCAAGCCGTTCAGTTGACGCACGCGACGGCTGCTGGGAGGCAGAACCCTGACCACTCCCTGGAAGGTGTTGCTGAGCAGGGTCTGGCGACGCCTTTTGCTGGCACGGGAATCACTGGAGGGAGCAGAGGAGGCCACTGAGGACTGGCTGCCAGAACAGGCCTCAGTGTCGGCGGCAGGAGTTGCAGAGGGAGGAGGAGCAGTGCGTTTCTGACGCACTCCTGCTGGTGCTGCTGGAGGAGGTGGAGGAGGGCAGGTGGCTGCTGCCTACGGCTTCTCAGTGGTGGCGGGTCTGCCACTGCCACTGCCAGCTTCCTTCAACTTCATGAACTCCTCATGCTCATGAAAGTGTTTCCCTGCAAGATGGTTCACCAGAGAGGTGGTGCCAAACGCAGAGGGCTCCTTCCCTCTGCTGAGCTGCTGGCGGCACTGGTTGCAGGTGGCATACTTGCACTGCACATATGGCAGGGTGAAAAAATTCCAAATTGGGGAGGTGAAGTTTCCCCTTCGGCTCGAAGGTGCTGCTGCCGCTGGTCTCCCTGTGGTGGTTGGGGGGGGGGGGTTCTTGGTGCGGCTGGTGGCACTGGCAGAACTCTCCGGATCAGCACGCTATGTGGCCTGCATACCACGCCCGCTTCTGATCCTGCCTATGTCTGCGATGCTGATCCTTCTAGCAGGGCCCACAGACGCATCCTCCTCCTCCTCAAAGCTGATGACATCCCCAGGATCTGCCACCCAGTCTCTGTCCTTCACCCTGTAATCATCATCCTCCCCCTCCGCAAACATGTCCTGCTGGGATGACCCCACAAACTCCCCTTCTGCATGCATGGGCTGATGGACACTCACCATTGTCTGACTGTCCAAAGCATCATCCCCCAAAGTGCCCATCAGCATTTCTTCCTCCTCCAATTCTGCCGCAACAGCACTCCATACCATCGCTGTGCTTGGGGATAAGAAGGTGCTCAGTGACAGGGTGCTGGTGTTGCCCGCTGGGGCTAGAGAACTGCACTCCTCATCCTGCTCCCCAGGCAGTGCTGGGCGGCTGCTGCTGCTCTTGCGAACAGGAGTGGTGGCGGGGGTGGAGGTCTCGGTTCCAGAGCTAATGGTGGCCTGATTATCCACCATCAGTTCCACCACAGAGTCTGTGTCCTTCTCCTCAATAGGACGGCTACGACCTGGCGGTGGGAGGAACATCTGGGCCACACGCTGCTGCTGCTGCTGTGTCTCTGCAGCGTGACTCCCAGCTGTTGGGCGGCCAAGGCATCCTCGGCCAGTGGCTAATGGCGGAATAGCCACTGGTGCAGACGCAGAACTGCGCATGGTGGTGGTGGTGGCGCGGCTGCCACGACCACCTCTCTTGCCGATGCCCTTGCTGCCCTTGCTGCCCCTGCCCAAACCGCGGCTGCCAGTGCCAGACATCGTATATTTTTAATATTATACAAATGAAAAAAAAAAGTTATGTATGTAAAGGCGGGTGGGACAAGTGGGGTACTTTAATGGGGTGGGACTGGTGGTGGTGGGTGTGTGAGGTGACGGACAGGTGTACTCTACAGCAGAGATCGGTGTAGCGCTAACGAGAGAGTGCGCAGTGCGCACACAAAGACCCTAGCTGACGCTGACTGACGGTGTCCCTATACACAGACTACAGTACAGTACAATTCAGCAAATACACAATACAAGTAATATAAACAATAGGACGGGTGTAGCACTAACGAGAGGGTGTGGACAGCGCAGACGTGCACTGCGCACACAAAGACCCTAGGTAACGCGGTGACGGACGGTCCCAATACACAGACTAGAGTACACTACAGTACTAACTAAACAATAGAAGAATCTAGCTAAACAATAGAACAGGTGTGACTAGATTACAGAGAGCAGATACAGGACAGGTATAGCAGTAAAGCTGGGCCTTGCTAACTACAAAATAGTACAATAATCTATCTAACACAAAAGTAGTACAGTACAGTAGGACAGGTGAGAGCACAGGTAACTAGAGACTAGAGCACAGAGCAGGGCAGGCTGCCTTGCCTAGGCACAGGGCCTAGCTGCTGCAGCTGCAGCAGCACCAGGGACAGTCTCCCTCCCTAGTCCCTAATCACACAAACTAAACAGCCTAAAATACAATCTATCTACAATACAAAGCAATACAGGTGAATATCAAGTGTTGGAGTGTAAAAACGCTTGGTGTTTTGAGCAATAAATGCACTTGCACAGACAAAAAGCACTGGAGCAGTCTCTCAGTACAGTAAGTCACAAGCAAGGACGAGTGAGGCAAGATGGCGCCCGCTATTTATAGAGGGGGGCTTGGCCAGGCTCCCCCTCTGTGATTGGCTGCAGTCAGAGGGCTGGGAGCCCTCTGATTCGCTTGTGAGGACTCGAGGTGACGTGACGTGACGCTATCCGAGCTGATGACGCTATCTGAGCTCGGATAGCTAGGATATCTCCGGATAGCTGATTGCTATCCGAGTGCGCTTGGATAGCACAGCCCGGATAGCTAATACTTTTCGAGCTCGGTATTCGAGCTCGAATAGTGAAAAAAGAGCTAGGATATCCGAGTATCTCAGATATCCGAGCTCGGATGAGCACCACTGGTTATAGCGTCTGCGTTATTTGGTGATTCTGCAGATCACCAAATAATCAGACGTCTGAGTTGCGGCACTAAACCGTTACACTCAGGTTCTGGGTATGCCAGGGGCCTCAATTTAATATTAAAATATTTACTAGATCCGGACCAGCAGAATGAGATAACTTTCCTACCTCTCATATGAACGGTATTCCTTAAACAGGCTAAAAATCATATACAGCATTCATTTTCTCTCTGCTTAAAACGGAGTCCAGCAGTCTTGTCTCCTGCTTTGCGGGAAGCTCTTTTGGCTGGGGTCACCAAATGGTACCTTTTCAGATGGCAGGTTCACACTTAACTGTGATCTGCCTGTGGAAAGAAAATCCTTTGTTCTTTGCTAATTAAACAAACCTTGGGACAGTCAAAGACAAAAGGGGCTTCACGAAAAGAGTTTCTCTAGCAGCTATGAAAGCCGGAGACATCAGGCTCACAGTCTGCTACCACCTAGACATAAAACCTTGATCTGGCAACACAATGACAATCGGTGCAGGAAACCGACAGTCTCCCAGTGACTGACTGTACCAGATTTGAGGCCTCTGCCACTAAGAGTATAATGCTGGGAATACACGGTACTTTTTTGAGCCATTAAGATGGCTCGATTGATAATTTCCGACTTGTCCGATCTCCCACCCGATCGATTCCACGCTTGATTTCGCATAGGGAACAATGGGAAAAGATAAGAAAAACAAATGGAAGATAAGAGAATCGGGCGCGAAATCGAGCGGGGAATCGATCGGGCGGCAGAATCGACCCGCAAAAACGCACCGCGTATTCCCAGCATAAGAAGGGCAGCAATGTAAATATTCCCCTTGAAAATCAATAGGTGAGTTTTGATTGGCTGTTCTAGGCTTTATCCACTTTCCTGAGTATTAATCCCACTCATCCAGTGACCAACTGTGTCAAGTTTGAGAACCCTGCCAATAACAGGATGGCTGAAATCAATTTAACAAATCTGATTGACTGTTTATGGCTCCACTCCCTTTAGTTAATTTGGACCCCAGTCACCCAATGACTGTTTTAGATTTGAGGCCTCTGCCATTAACAGTGTAAGAATGGTAGCAATAAAATATTCCCCTTGAAAATCAATAGATGGATTTTTATTGGCCGTTGTAGGCTCCACCCACATTTCTGAATATCAATCACAGTCACCCAGTGACCAACTGTGTCAAGTTTGGGAACCCTGCCATTGACAGTGTTAGAATGGCTGCAGTTTATATTTTCCCAGGTAAAAAAATTTAGTTGTTGGCACCACCCACTTTTTCTAACCTTGATATACAGTCACTCAATTACCAAGTTTATGAGCTTTGTGGTCCATGGTATCAATTATTTGTATATTCCAATTTCCCATTAAAATTACACAAATCTGATTGGCTGTTTGTGGCTCCGCCAATTTAGTCGCGACCCTGCGACGGTGAACACACATCAGCAGAAACAAAAGCAAGAACGCGATCGCGAGAAAAGCGATCGCCAGAAGTGACACAAGACTGATCAGAACAGAACACAAGAGTAGCAAAGGCACAGTAACCAAGAATCAGAACAATAAGGAACACAATAAACGCTACCTGAACGTGATCACCGCGCGTTACGCACAACAGTGACAAGAGCGTTTACGGCGCGGTCTCCGCACGTTATGCGCAACAGAGACAAGCACGCCACCCTAACTAACCAACGACACACAAACACGAAACAAAGAACGCGGACGCTTGCTTAACGGTTACCTCACCGAGCCTACAGCAAGCGTTCGTATCAGACAAGACAGAAAAACGGGAAACAGGAATAAGAGAGGAAAGATCCACTGCTCTTTCCGTCAGAGCAAGTGCGATCCGGGTTCAAGAACAGGAACACAGATCGGAATGATCCACAGCCGCTACTGCCAGGGGCTAGTGCGATCCAAGCAAGACAGGCAGATGAGATAGCCGGTAGCAACCGCTGCTTCAGCTATACTCCAAGAAAGCAGATCAGAAGGATCCACAGCCGCTACCGCTAGAGGCTAGAGCGATCCAGGCAAGACAGATCAGAAGGATCCACAGCCACTACCGCTAGAGGCTAGTGCGATCCAGGCAAGACAGATGAAACAGAAGGGGCTACCAGTAGCAACCGCTGCTCTGGTTAGCACCCCAGACAGACAGAAAGATTTCCTGACAACGACCGTTGGCGACAGGACAATTGCAACAGAGAGGCAATACAGACAAAACAGATAAACCTAACTGCACTAGGGAAGCTGCCTAGTGCAGTCCCAAGAATTACTCTAAGATAACTTTAACAAACAACAATGGTTAATACTCTAGGAGAGTTCATCAGAAACAAACCATGAAAGATGACCAGCCAAGGACTCTGGGAAAACATAGCTTTTTATACTGCCAGCCTACAAAGGAGGCAGCTAGGTGATTTGCATAACCAATGTATGCAAATTCCTCAGCAGCAGAGCAGATCAGAAACTTACAAAGGAAAGACAGGTCTCTCTTCCAGAGACCTGCAGCCCACAGACTAGAGGAATGGTCAAACAGCTGTCTGCCTGTGCAGCCAGCTGAGCGGATCATTACACCAACTGTGCAAAGTTTGAGATCCCTGCCATTAACAGTGTAAGAATGGCTGCAGTTTATATTTTCCTAGTGAAATTTGTTTCTGGCTCCGCCCACTTTTTGTAACCTTGACACACAGTCACTCAATGGCCAAGTCTGTGAGCTTTCAGGTTCCTGGCATCAAAAATGTGTGAATGGAAGCAGTTTATCCACCAAGGAAATCTGATTGGCTGTTTGTGGCCCCGCCCCTTTAGTGAATTTGGACCCCAGTCACCCAGTGACCAACTGTACCAGGTTTGAGGCATCTGTTATTAACAGTGTAAGAATGGCAGCAGTTTAAATATTCCCCTTAAAAATCAATAGGTGAATTTGAATTAGCTGTTGTAGGCTTCACTTTCTTGAATCATAATCCCAGTCACCCAGTGACCAAGTGTGCCAAGTTTGAGAACCCTGCGATTAACAGTCTAAGAATGGCTGAAGTTTACATTTTTCCATTAAAAATGAATGGCTGAAATTTGATTGGCTGTTTTATGCTCCGCCCACTTTTCCTGGATTTGTGACCAACTGTGCCAAATGTGGGGACTCTGGCTTGAATACTGTGAGAATGGCAGCCTTATCCATTTTTTCCATTGATATGAATGGGTGAAATCTGGTTTGATGTTTGTAGGTCCGCCCAGGTGTGCAGGGGGGACATGAGACCCCCAGAACATATCATCCCAGTTAGTAAGGGATCTGCATACCAAGTTTTGTTCAAATTGGTCAAGCCGTTTTCGAGTGATCGCGGCACATACATCCATACATCCAATTTTATATGAGCACTAGCTGATTGCCCGGCGTTGCCTGGGTATGTATTTGGCTGGTGTTGGCTCTGCATACTTTTTCTAACCCTAACACACAATTACTCAATGACCAAGTTTGTGAGCTTTGCGGTCTTTGGTATCAATAATTTGCATTGCAATGAAAAAATCCAATTGGCTGTTTGTGGCTCCACACCCTTTTTTGAATTTGAACCCCAGTCACCCAATAACCAACTGTACCAGGTTTGAGGCCTGTGCCATTAACAGTTCAAGAATGGTAGCAATTAAATATTCCCCTTGAAAAGCAACAGGTGAAGTTTGATTCACTTTTGTAGGCTCCACCCACTTTTCTGAATATTAATCCCAGTCACCCAGTGATCAACTGTGCAAAGTTTAAAAACCCTGCCATTAACAGTGTAAGAATGGCTGCATTTTACATTTTCCCAGTGAAATTTGTATTTGTCTCCACCCACTGATGACCCGGAGTTGCCCGGGTATGTATTTGACTGGTGTTGGCTCCGCCCACTTTCTAACCCTTACGCACAAACACTCAATGACCAAGTTTGTGAGCTTTGGGGTCCTTGTATATTCCCATAGAAATTAAACAAATCAGATAGGCTGTGTGTGGCTCCGCCCCTCTCCAGCATTTGAACCCCAGTCACCCAATGACCAACTGTAGCAGGTTTGAGGCATCTGCTATTAACAGTGTAAAAATAGCAGCAATTTAAATATTCCACTTGAAAATCAACAGGTGAATTTTGATTGGCTATTATAGGCTCCACCCACGGCCCTGAATATTAATCTCAGTCACTCAGCGACCATCTGGGCAAAGTTTGGGAACCCTGCTATAAACAGTGTAAGAAGGGCTGCAGTTTACACTTTCCCAGTGAAATTTGTTTTTGGCTCCGCCCACTTTTTGTAACCTGGACACACAGTCACTACTCAATGCCCAAGTTTGTGAGTTTTGGGGTCCTTGGCATCAATAATTTGTATTTTCCCATGAAATTAAACAAATATGATTTACTGTTGGTGGCTCTGTCACCTTTTCTGAATTTGAACCCCAGAGACCCAATGACCAACTGTACCAGGTTTGAGGCTTGTGCCATTAACAGTGCAAGAATGGCAGCAATTTTAATATTCTCCTTGAAAAGTGACATGTGATTTTTGATTGGCATTTTTAGGCTCCACCCACTTTTCTGAATATTAATCCCAGTCACCCAGTAACCAGCTATGCTAAGTTTGAGAACCCTGCCATTAACAGTGAAGAAGGGCTGCAGTTTACAATTTCCCAGAAAAATCTGTTTTTAACTCCACCCACTTTTTGTAACCTGGACACACAGTCACTACTCAATGACCAAGTTTGTGAGCTTTTGGGTTCCTGGCATCAAAATTGTGCTAATGGAAGCAGTTTATCCATCAAAGAAATCTGGCTGTTTTTGCCTCCGCCCCTTTACTGAATTTGAACCCCAGACACTTAACGACCGACTGTAGCAGGTTTGAGGCCTCTGCTATTAACAGTGTGAGAATGGCTGCAGTTTCAATATTCCCCTTGAAAATCAATAGGTGAATTTTGATTGGCTCTTGTAGGCTCCACCTACTTTTCCGAATAGTAATCCTAGTCACCCAGTGACCAACTGTGTGAAGTTTGAGAACCCTGCCATTAACAGTATAAGAAAAGCTGCAGTTTACATTTTCCCATGTAAAAAGTTGTTTTTGGCTCTGCCCACTATTTCTAATCTTGACATACAGTCACTTAATGACCAAGTTTATGAGCTTTGGGGTCCTTGGCATCCATAAGTTGCATTTTACCATTGAAATTAAACAAATCTGATTGGCTGTTTTTGGCCCGCTCCCTTCAGAATTTAAACCCCAGTCTCCCAGTGACTGACTGTAGCAGATGTTAGGCCTCTGCCATTAAGAGTGCATGAATGGCAGCAATGTAAATATTCCCCTTGAAAATCAAAAGGTGAATTTTGATTGGCTGCTGTAGGCTCCACCCACTTTTCTGAATATTAGTCCCAGTCACCCAGTGGCCAACTGTGTCACGTTTGAGAACCCTGCCAATAACAGAATGGCTGAAATCAATCTAACAAATCTGATTGGCTGTTTGTGGCTCCACCCCTTTAGTGAATTTGGACCCCAGTCACCCAATGACTGACTGTATCAGGTTTGAGGCCTCTGCCACTAACAGTGTGAGAATGGTAGCAATGTGAATATTCCCCTTGAAAATCAATAGGTACATTTTGATTGGCTGTTGTCGGCTCCACCCACATTTCTGAATATTCATCCAAGTCACCCAGTGGCCAATTGTATAAAGTTTGGGAACCCTGCCATGTTACAAATTTAGTTGTTGGCACCGCCCACTTTTTCTAACCTTGACATACAGTCACTCAGTTATCAAGTTTATCAGCTTTGGGGTCCTTGGTATCAATACTTTGTATATTCCCATTGAAAAATAAACAAATCTGGCTGTTTGTGGCTCCACCCCCTTTCTGAATTTGGACCCTAGTCACCCAGTGACTAACTGTACCAGGTTTGAGGCATCTGCTTTTAACAGTATAAGAGAATGGAAGCAGATGAAATATTCCCTTTGAAAATCAAACGGTGAATTTTTATTGGCTGTTGTAGGCTCCACCCACCTTCTTTATCTCAGTCACCCATTGACCAACTGTGCAAAGTTTGAGAACCCTGCCATTAACGGTGTAAGAATGGCTGCAGTTTATATTTTCCCAGTAAAAGTTGTTTTGGCTCCGCCCACTTTTTGTAACCTTGACACACAGTCACTCAGTGACCAAGTTTGTGAGCTTTCAGGTTCCTGGCATCAAAAATGTGTGAATGGAAGCACCAAGGAAATCTGATTGGTTGTATGTGGCCCGCCCCTTTAGTGAATTTGGACCCCAGTCACCCAATGACCGACTGTAGCAGGTTTGAAGCCTCTGCCATTAAAAGTGTAAGAATAGCAGCAGTTTAACCACTTCAGGATTCGGCGTACGCTTAACTACGCCCCTGAATCCTGAAGTGGATTGCATGGAAACGGCCGCTCGTATGAGCGGCCGTTCCATGTCAGCTCACGGAGCGTGTCTCCGTGAACACCCTGCGAGCCGCCGATCGCAGCTCGCA
Source organism: Hyperolius riggenbachi (assembly GCF_040937935.1). Classification (NCBI taxonomy): domain Eukaryota; kingdom Metazoa; phylum Chordata; class Amphibia; order Anura; family Hyperoliidae; genus Hyperolius; species Hyperolius riggenbachi. The sequence goes on along the minus strand of NC_090647.1, from coordinate 17,462,565 downwards.
GGGTAAATGTAAACACACGGGGAAGATCTTCCCCGGTGTTTACATGTAAACGGCGCTGCTGCGCAGCAGCGCCGTGGCAGAGATCGGCGATCCCCGGCCTCTGATTGGCCGGGGACCGCCGGCACCTGATAGGCTGAAGCCTATCCTATCCGGCGCAGGACGGAGTTCCGTCCTGCGCCGCTCACAGAGGGAGGGAGAGGGAGGGAAGGGGATGGAGGCCAGGGAGCGCTGCGGAGGGGGGCTTTGAAGAGGCCCCCCCCCGCAAGCGCATGCAGCCGGCGGCGATCAGACCCCCCCAGCAGGACATCCCCCTAGTGGGGAAAAAAGGGGGGGAAGTCTGATCGCCCTGGCTGCCAGCTGATCGGTGCTGCGGGCTGGAGAGCCCACGCAGCACCGATCAGGCAACCCCCCCCCCCTGGCACTGAAGTGGTTAAATATTCCCCTTGAAAATCAATAGGTGAATTTTAATTGGCTGTTGTAGGCTCCACCCATTTTCTTGAATCTTAATCGCATTCACCCAGTGACCAACTGTGCCAAGTTTGAGAACCCTGCGAACAACAGTCTAAGAATGGCTGCAGTTTACATTTTCCCATTTAAAATGAACGGCTGAAATTTGATTGGCTGTTTTATGCTCCACCCACTTTTCCTGGATTTGTAACCTCGGTCACCAAGTGACCAACTGAGCCAAGTGTGGGGACTCTGGCTTGATTACTGTGAGAATGGCAGCCTTTTACATTTTTTCCATTGACTTGAATGGGTGAAATCTGATTTGCTGTTTGTAGCTCCGCCCACGTGTGCAGGGGGGACCCGAGACCCCCAGAACATATCATCCCAGGTAGTAAGGGATCTGTATACCAAGTTTCGTTCAAATCGGTCAAGCCGTTTTCGCGTGATCGCGGCACATACACACACACACACACACACATACACATACACACACACACACATACAGTACATATATCTGATTTTATATGAGCATTGCATGGTATAGTGACATGCTACAGAAGGATCTTGACAGCATGTCTATATGGACAGGCCTACAACAGATGGAATTTAATGTTGATAAGTAAAAGGTCATGCATCTTGGATGTGCCGAGATAAGAACACCCGAGAGACAAATGACCTGCCTATATGAATGACATTACATTACATCCAGGGGTTCCCCTTGTGCCACCTTCTGTCCCCGAGCCTAGAGTATAGAAGCTGGTCACCTCCCTGCCAGAGTCCAGCACTGTGCGACCATTCTCTCCACTCACTGCTCACTCTAGTGCTAGATTTATCTCCTGCATGGCAAATAATGAAACAAAACATGCAGTAGGTGATTCCGGGCACTAGAGTGAGCAGTGAGTGGAGAGGATGGTCTCAGGGACGGCAGGGAGGTGACTAGCTTTAATCTGCAGAAGGAAACACAGGGGGACACAAGGAGGCACAATGTGGAACAGGAGGAGTCACACAAAGGGACATAGTGCAGACACAAGAGGGTAGCAGTGGAACAGTGTCCCAACTTACAAATGGATTCAGAATAAGAACAGCACTCAGCGCCTCTGAAGATGCTCGTCTAGAGCGAAACGGTCATAAGGTGGACCGCTGCTCCCACACTGCCCCACTGTTCCCATGCACTGTGACGTTTTCAGAAAGTTTGATACTAATAAATCCTTTTGAAGAAGAAGACTTCTTTGTAGTGCCGCATATGCAATTCTTCTTCAACGAAATTATCATATGCATGTTCTTTGCCATATATCCTGAGCACACAATAGGAAACATACCCTAAGGCTACTTTCACACCAAGACGTTGCATTTTAGGGGACGTTAAGGTCGCATAACGTGCCCCTAACACAACGCATGGTGGTGTTGAAGTTGGACGTCAGATTGAGCCGCGTTATGCACCTCTAAAAGCAGCCGCTCCAGGTTAGTGATGGGAAATCCGGATCTTTTTAAGGATTCGGATCATTCGAATCAGATCATTGAAAAGATCCGGATCTTTGAACCGAATCATTTGAATCATTTTACTAGGGAAGCAGACTGGGTGAAATGACTAGCAGGACAGGACTTTCCCTGCACTGTACATTCTGTATGTTCCTGTTTCTTCCAGACAGACATCCACTGTGAACCGAATCTTTCATTGTGATGATCCGGATGATTCGACTCACAAAAAAGATCCGGATCAAATGAACGATTCGTTCATGATCCGGACAACACTAAGAGTCCCACCAGCGTGAATATTAATTATGCACAGTGGGAGACATGGCAGCGCTTTCAACCAAAACTCATACCTGAATGGTTTAACTGCAATGGTGAGCAGAGCTCCAGAAACTGGACTATATTACACACCCAGCATACACTGCAGGCAAAGAGAGGGAGGGGGAATTAGTGATTAGTCTGCACCGGTGGGCAGAGCTCCAGAAACTGGACTATATTACACACCCTGCATCACTATAGACCAGGGGGGGGGGGGGGGTGTTAGCTTCAGTGATAATAAGTGCACAAATTATGACCTAATAGACTTCCCCACGGCGGTGACGTACCCCCTTGCAGTGTATGCTGGGTGTGTAATATAGTCCAGTTTCTGGAGCTCTGCTCACCATTGCAGTTAAACCATTCAGGTATGAGTTTTGGTTGAAAGCGCTGCCATGTCTCCCACTGTGCAAAATTGAATGTAAGTATACTAGTGGCTACAGGGGTGTAGCAATAGGGGTTGCAGCGGTAGCGACCGCATCGGGGCCCTTGGGCCAGAGGGGCCCTGAAGGCCCCCCCCCCCTCAACTAAAGTATTAGCTTTCTATTGGTCCTGTGCTCAGAATAATCACTTCTATAGATACATTGAATAGTGGTAATCATTAACAAACGGTTCCCCGCCCCCTTCTTGCACCTCTGACACTGTAGTTGCCATTGGCAGGTTTTGGTGCGCCGTATCCATTGTTATGTATAGAGTACTTGGGGGGCCCCATTGTAAAACTTGCATCGGGGCCCACAGCTCCTTAGCTACACCACTGAGTGGCTAGCTGCCTTCACTGTTTTAAATTCACTCTCAAATTTTTAGATTAGAATTTAGCACATAAGTTTGCATTAGAGGCATGCATTTAGCCCTAGGGGGCTCTGCATTGCCTCTGATGGCTTACAATTCAGGTGCATCCTTGAGCGCTTATCATTTGTCTGTTTTGCTTGTCTTATGAAATGTGTATACCATTTATGAATAGCAGCACGAGGAATTATGTTTTTATTGCTAGGTTAGAGGTAGGTCTTCCCCAAGGGGGTACGTCACCGCCGTGGGGAAGTCTATTAGGTCATAATTCGTGCACTTATTATCACTGAAGCTAACACCCCCCCCCCCCCCCTGGTCTATAGTGATGCAGGGTGTGTAATATAGTCCAGTTTCTGGAGCTCTGCCCACCGGTGCAGACTAATCACTAATTCCCCCTCCCTCTCTTTGCCTGCAGTGTATGCTGGGTGTGTAATATAGTCCAGTTTCTGGAGCTCTGCTCACCATTGCAGTTAAACCATTCAGGTATGAGTTTTGGTTGAAAGCGCTGCCATGTCTCCCACTGTGCAAAATTGAATGTAAGTATACTATTGGCTAGCTGCCTTCACTGTTTTAAATTCACTCTCAAATTTTTAGATTAGAATTTAGCACATAATTTTGCATCTGTTTTGCATTGGAGGCATGCATTTAGCCCTAGGGGGCTCTGCATTGCCTCTGATGGCTTACAATTCAGGTGCATCCTTGAGCGCTTATCATTTGTCTGTTTTGCGTGAATATTAATTAGCCAAGTGGCTAGTCACTGAGCATGTGCAAACAAACTTACGCAGCTCTATAGGGGTATAATGTACAGCATGCTGCACTTTCATTTAACATGCAGCGTTATACCCTAACGCAACGTGGGCACTGTGAACAGCCCATTGATTTTACAGTGCTGTGAGTTAGGCTGCGTTACTTGCTGCTGTAACGCGGGACTTTAACATCCCACTGTGAAACCAGCCTTACAAAGAAATATCCCAGAAGCTACCGTAAAGTCCTGACACCAGTCGCTTTGTTGTTGATTTCTGCAGAATAATAACGAGCCTACAGTCCCTATCTCGTTCCTTCACCGGCATACCTCCCAACTTTTTGAGATGAGAAAGAGGGGCACTTAAGTCACACCCCTGATCACGCCCCGTCACACCCCTAGTCACACATAACAAAGATTTTATAAGAAAAATATGCTGTTTTATAATTCAAACCACACTGGTCCTTTCTATCCTGGTTCATTTTCCTTCATATTAACATTTTAAAATTAGTAATACCGGTATATCAATTCAAGGGATGTGAATAAAGTTTAAAGTCATACACACACATTTTTTAGTAGAGAAATATATATATATTTACATAGAAAGAGGGAAAAACTCCTGAAAGAGGGACAAATGAGGAGGACAGAGGGACAGAGGGACAGGGCTCCCAAAGAGGGACTGTCCCTCCAAAAGAGTTGGGAGCCATGCAGCGGTGAATACCTGTACTAAGTTGTCAGGTTTGAATGGATGCACCGGCAACTGTACTGTGACATAACATAATAAGTAAATAGTATAAAATAACCATGTAAGGCATATTTATACCAGCACTATTAGCACATTACTGTACCAGCATGTAATGTCTTCCTCAAACCTTCAACTATACTCAGCTAGTTCTGCTAGTTGGATAGTGGGCTGTGTGCTAGTATCCAACGTACAGGGTTGTGACATATGGTAACATTTATATCTGTGTATTTGTTGGAGACAACAGAAAAATAACTAAAAAAAAAAATCCACTGTAATGCAAATACACGACAATTATTTTACAACAACTCACTCTGCACCTGGATTTATAAAGCAGTAACACACCTTGTCTTGCAGGGGCTCTGGAGCAGATGTGGAAGTGTGGTCAGGTGTCTAGGATTTGCTCTCCACCAACAGGAAGTGCAGCCTACTGTGATAGCTTCCTACAGACTTTCTGTTTTGAAATTGTCACTCTAGAGAGAAAAGGAAAGCTGCTTAGACACAAAGACATTATAATATACAGCATATGAGTTTATCCTATAGTGGACAGATGAGCCAACATCAGCAGCTCCATGCAATAACAACAAACCTCTTCCTGTGCCCAGTAGCCCAGCAGTGTAAAGCGAGGTAGTGTAGCTGTTGTGCTCGCAAATCACCTCCAGGAACCCTTCCTCCTCTGGGCTGTGGCAGGTTACTTTTATAGGGAGGTGTACTTGGCACTCAGTACCAGTTCTGCACACAGAGCCCAGGAAGGGCATGACACTGGCAATGGCACAACTTCTGATTGGCAGGGCAGCCGTGTGATTGCTAAACATCACCGGGAAAAGCCAAACATGATATCTCATCACCAGACTGTAAAAATAAACTCAAAACGAAAATGAAAGTTCCTCCGTAAAGAAAAAAAACAAACAGTTGTTTAAAAAGATGTTAAAAGGGCAGTATCCAGGTATGGTAACATATATAAAATACAACTCTGATGAATAAGCACATGAAAGAAGTAATAAGTAATAGGGGTGTGATGTGTGTTATGTGTTTGCACAGATGAGTTACACACACATTTTAAAACAATATACAATACACTTTAACTGGGAGAAGCTGCCCAAATGAAACCAGCACTCCCTAATTTTTACTTCTACATCATGATCTGTCAAGATGGCTGACACTGCTAATGAACCGTATTTTTCTCTATATAAGACACATTTTTCTCTCCCAAAAGTGGAGAGAAAAAGTCACTGGGCCATATGCAAATCCCCTTTTCTCCTGAGTTTTCTCCTTGGTGATATTTTTAATATGTCTTTTAAACCACCAGCAAGCAAGAAAATACAATAATTTTGATAGTACCTGTGATGCTGTACGGTTCCCGAGAAAACCGCTTATGCGTCATGTGTGCGATAAACGCAAGTTTTTTTGCAAAAATAGTCAAAATGACATTTTTGCTTGAAATCCACTGTTTTTTTTTTTCTCTCCTTCCTGGCTTTGGCAGCAAACACTGTTCCTAATTACCTAGCTTCTCTCACCTCAGTGTGACAAGCGGGTTTCCTGGCATACAGGACCCCCAACCAGGCAGAGAGAGAGAAATCTCACATCTACACTGCTCTTTTTTAGACTGCTAAGCATTGACCCAGCAGGTGTCCAACACATAGCAGCCTTTTGGCATGAGTTGAAAGAAGACAGGAGTGATCCTTATCAAGCCAACTGGAGGCTCCCAAAAGTTCAACAAACCTTACAAGCTATATTTAATAATAGGCACAGTTTTGTAATATTTTTGGTGTTACAAAGATACCAGGTTATTCAAATCCGCAGCGTGTGTTGAACTGCACGTGACACTGGTCCTGAGAGATTTTCAGCCCTCTGGATCTTTCGGAACCAGTGCCAGTAAGGTGAAAAGGGAGGACGGTGCTATTAGCCATCCAGACTCCTCGTGTTTGGTATTAGCAGATTCACACACTTACGCTGATTATGAATATTCATTTGGGTTCTTGATGTTACCTACTGGCATGCCGAGAGCGGGCAAAACATGAATTGGCCCAAAATCTCTCCCTGCCTAAGGGGGCACTGCCTTATCCAAATTGCACAAGGCTGGACTTGTATGTGTCATAACTCCCCCCACCTACAGTGAGGAACAAAACTCCCATGACACAAAGGTCCAGTGTCCATCATCTAAAATCCTGGCCTAACAACATCTTGGCAGCCAGCGGGACACTGGCCCACAACCTCCATCTTACATTAGTTCTCACAAAGGCCTCTGGCTGCATGGCAACTGCCATTTTGGACTTCCTCCAAAGACTTGCGATTGCCGCATGGACTACCAATAACTGTATATTAAGACATTCTATTTCTTTTTATCTCTATTCTCTTTCTATCAAACCAATCTGTTCTGCCGGACAGGTATATCTACCTGTGGGCTAAAGTATGCTGTATGTGTATATAGTTTTAGAATAAATCTTGTGCCTGTTCTGGTCATCTGATTGCTGCTATAATGAATCTGGCCTCTGAAGAGTCAGAGTCATACTACCGCATTGTTTTATTATTTGCGTATAAATTGTTGATTTGCTAGCTAGGTTGTAAATAACCGGTTTCTTCCTTCTAGGAGTAGCTAGTTGGAGACTGTCTGCTCCATGCCTTCAATCAGATAGTGGTGGCAGTGAATTTACCCGATTTCCAGCACGAAATCGATATTTTTAGTTTACCGATTGTATATACAATCGGGATTGTACATGTATGGGCACCTCCAACCAATCTTAACCATTTGCTATGCACACAGTGAATTTGCCTCCAGCAGTCTCTAGTGTATGAGACCTGCATGGCAACAGTGGCCTAGTAATACGGGATTGCGGAGTGATTGTCCCATTACATATTGTCGGCAGCTGCGCGACCAATCTCTATTGTCAGTCTGTTCACTGTACTTCCTGTGTATGCTAACGGGAGCAGATTAGACGGGATTGGCACACTCTGTCACATTAACCTTCTCCCTCTGACGATCCAGCAACCGGTCTTCGCTGTCTGTCTGCACCTGTACTTCCTGCGTACGCTAACGGGAGCAGATTGGACGGGATCGCTAGGCTGGATTGTCACAGTACCCTTTCACCAACTTTTGTGTACTTTTTGTAATTTTTGTAATTGTAAAATGCTGAAAAGTTAGTTTAAAGAGAAGATGAAAATTATCTCCTAGGAGATAACTTAGGAGAAAAATTGCATATGGGCCACTGTGTCTTGTATGCTAAATACAGGGAGTACCCAACTCACGAACACCCACCAATACAAATCGCCAACCTGCCATGACGTTGGGACCCCCTGTACTGTGTCCTCCTTTTAGTGGTGTAGCTAAGGAGCTGTGGACCCCGATGCAAGTTTTTCATTGGGGCCCCCCAAGCACTCTATACATAACAATTGATACGGCGCACCAAAACCTGCCACTGGCAACTACAGTGCAAGAGATGGAAGAAGGGGATGGGGAACAGCTTGTTAATGATTAACAATATTCAAGGTATCTATAGAAGTGATTATTGTGAGCACAGGACCAATAGAGAGCCAATACTGCAGTTGAGGGAGGACCCCTTGGGGCCCCTCTTGCCCAAGGACCCTGATGCGGTTGCAACCTCTGCACCCCCTATTGCTACGCCCCTGCCTCCTTTGTCCTCCGTGGCCTCCTCCGCTCAGTGCAGAGTTATTAGCAGCAGACATGTCACTCACCTAATCCAAGGGCGCCACTCCCCCATGGCCCACCCTATTCAAAGAGACTCCGACCAGTACTGCAAAGTACTTAAAGATGCATACCATTCTGTACCTTGTGCTCTCCTCTTTCATTTGATGCTTGAATCTACACCAAATAGTTTTCATTTGATTTCAATTTAATAATAGCTGCTGCCATCTTGGCTATGTTATAACCTCCAGGTCACCCCTGTCTTCTTTGTTAGAGAAGTGCATCACTGAATGAAGCAGGAAGTGACACGCATGCAAGAGGCTCCTCCAGAGGAGTCATAGCACGACTTTGTATGAAGTCGTCTGGCCCCATGCATTTTATAGCGGCAACACCAGGGGGAATTTGGATAAAACAAGTGGCTGGTAAGTGTGCTGACACACTCAATTGTTTGTGGGTATGCTTAAAGGCCATGAGAGGTGCTTGGAGTCCCTTTAAAAATCTCTCTAAGGAGGAGGTTTGTTTTATATCCTATATTTATATATAAAGCGGATGGTTTGCACTCAGCAACTTCCAGGTCACTGGAAGATGATGTCAGAGGGGTGTGGCAGAAGAGAGGGGAGTTTCAAGTCCCCCAAATTAACCCACCTTGTGTGTGGCTGAACCAGACATCACCGGGCCATGGAAGTCATCTCCACCCCCTCCATACACTTTCTACAAATCATCACCAATCATGAGCTCACTCAAGATGCAAGTACAAGGATGAATGCCCGATGCAAGGCTACAAAGTGCAAGCACTCAAAAAATATGCACGCATGCAAAAAATGCAAATACAAGGAAGAAGTTTGAGAGCATAGATGCAAGAAATGGAGGCATACAAGAGTGCATGCAAAACTATATGGATGCAAAAAATACAAAATATGAGAAAGATGGGCAAACACATAGATAAGCCAGATGAAAACAAGCTTGACTGGAGTTGAAAAAAATACACTTTATATGACATAAACAAATTGATGCTTTACATCATAAAGCCAGTTACTACAAGGAGGCACTTAGTAGTGACACAGACTGCAATAAAAACCACTAGCAATATAAGCACTGAAAAAATGTGCAAAAAAACTTGATGAGGGATGTCAGGAGTCTCACTCCACATGCTGCATATCAAAGATATACAGGAGATAGGACAGCAAATAAGTGCTGACTCCACAATTAAGAAATCTGACATTAGTTATGACCTTATGGCCATTACTGCCACAATGCCCAATGGGCATAAATGTGCTAGTGTTTAGTAAAATATGTGCTTAATTTCCTTTTAGGCTAGGTGCACACTTAGCAGAAAAGCTAGCGTTGCGGAAAACGCTGCGTTTTTGCCGCTAATGGAAGTCTATGGGTCACAGGAAAAAACGCATATACATTTTATATGCTTGCGTTTTCAAAAATGCTGGTTTTGTTGCATAATATTCAAAAACGCATCAAAAACGCACATAATGAAAGTCAATGGAAACACAATGGTATGCATTTCTCATGCGTTTACTATGCGTTTTTAAATGCGTTTTTGTAACAAAAAAAATGTGATGTATTTCCACTTCCTGTTGCCCTCCTATTAATTTGCATAAAACACAATTGTAAAACACATAAAAAAATACAAACGCATTAAAACGCACACAAAATGCTTGAAAAACGCATCTGCAGTAAAAAAAAAAAAAGCTAATGCAAATGCATGTAAAAACGCAGCAATAACGCACATAAAACGAACACACACAAAAATATGCACATGACCTAAAACGCAGCCTTTCATGTTATGTTATGCACCTACCTTAAAAGTCATCCCTCCTTGCAGATCTGCATAAAAAGGTCATCACCATTGCACACAATATTTACATTTTGGGCAGTTTTTCCCAGTGAAAGTTGCTTTCAGTTTCGTTTAGAGTTTATTTATAAAGTCAGCTGACAAGTAGGAAGGAATGATCTGTGTGTGGCTGTAATATTCAGCATCACCACAGCTTGGAATGGTAAGTGATACTGCATCCTCTATACGGAGAAGTATTAGTTACAAACACTGGTCAGGAAAGGTCATAAGTTATGCCTGTGAAATGTTTTTCCAGGGACATCTGCCTGTATTATATGCTGCTGGCAGAGTTGATCTAGAGTTGATCTAGCAATAAAAGTCCTATCCAGCAGATTCAGTGCACTCCTTGATACATAGATCACACAAATACACATAAGAAAGTCAAGGAACCAGAAACCAGATCCCTTTCATAAAATCCTTTACTGTCAAAGCAACACTCCCACATGGCATGTCAGGGGGAGATGGAGCCAAATGCCCATTAATTAAAGAGAACCCGAGGTGGGAATTACTTTTACTATTGGGGCACAGAGGCTGGTTGTGCGCACTAAGACCAGCCTCTGTTGCCCCATCGTGTGCCTCCATGTCCCCCCTGCTCGCCGCTATACCCCCCGCATTGCTGGCTGTGTCGCCAGCTCAATGTTTACCTTGCGCTGTCAGTCAGCGCCGCTCCCCCGCATCGGCGCCACCCGCCGCGTCACTTCCCTCCTATCAGCGGGTGATGCGGAGGAGGCAGGGGAGCAGCGCTGACTGACAGCGCAAGGTAAACATTGAGCTGGCGACACGCTGCGTGTCGCCAGCAATGCGGGGGGTATAGCGGCGAGCAGGGGGGACATGGAGACACACGATGGGGCAACAGAGGCTGGTCTTAGTGCGCACAACCAGCCTCTGTGCCCCAATAGTAAAAGTAATTCCCACCTCGGGTTCTCTTTAACCTGAAATAATACTAAGTAAGTTCTACTTCATCTACATCCTTTCTATAAAAGCCAGTGATATTAACATTTGGTAGATGGTCACTGGACACAACCTGAAGATGTACAAGCAAGAATCATTCGTCTACCACCGTCTGTCACAAACATGGTTTTCTCTGAAATTACGAATCAGCTGATTTCGACGCGTGGCTCTGAGAGCCGAGCGCCGAAACTGGGAGCCGTCATAGCTGCAATGCTATGCTGTGCGCCCCACGTAGCGGTAACTCAGGGCTCTGGCAGCTGCCAGACCCCGAATAACATCTCCCTCCAAGTTGTGACAACTCGGAGGGGGAATAGTATTTACCGCCGCCTCAGAGTTTAGCAGCAGCATGGTGAGTCGTCATTCGGCTCTCCCCGCGCCAAACTGAGTGGCGCCGATATGACTTGCACCCTGAAATTAACCCATGTTTGATATCTATGAACACCAGAGATGGGGAGGAATCCACAGGTATTGTATTATCTTATATATATTATTGTATATATATTGTATTATCTGCATAATTTGATGAACTCCCAAAGAGTTATGATGATGCCAGATAATTCCAGATATATCTCTTTTTCCTCTGAGAGGTGTGGAACTGGATCATGTCATGTGGTAGAGTCTGCCCATCTCTCATTACACTCTCCACCCTCAGCAGAGAGAGGGTTAATATGTCTAGACACACAGACTGTCAGGGCCCTCCAATGCCAATCAAGCATTTGCTAGCCCAATAAGGCCTAGACTTTTATCTTTGGATATTTACCCACAGAACTTTCTATATTCTTTTCAGACTTACAATTCCCAAAGGACATGGTAAATTCATACACTGCTCAGACTTTATCCAGTTACTATTTCCTATTATTTTGCTATATTAATCTGTTCAATGTTACATACATTTCCGTCATTTTTGTGCGATCATATATGCATTTATTTATTATAAAATAAATGACTAAATATTGTTTGTCTAAGTACTGGTTCTGAATATCTTTTGCAAAGAATCCTGCCTTTCAGAGAGAACGTTACTGTAGCTGTTTTATTGTTATATGTTATATCTTGAGAGGTTGTTCAATAACCCTTTTTCCCACAGGACTAGCTACAGTTAGAATTGCGTATTCACACGCAAATGCGAATTTGTGGCAGTTTACCTGATCGATCACAGATTGTATCAATTGTGCATACAATAGAAATTGTATTGTGTGTGGACTCACCAACCAATCCAAAAGGTTACTTTGCCTGCATTGCTGAATGTCTACAGAATTCCCTCAGACTGGTTTCAGACTGCTCATTGGCATTAGCGGTGGGGCCCTAGGCCTGCACAGCACCGCCAAATACAGGCCTTTGGGGATTACTGCATTAATATGTGGTAATCCCCTTCTGGCCAACATCCAAACAGGAAGTGATGCTCGCTTGCGCTCACTTCCTGTTTTGGAAATACGGAAGTGCACAGAAGTGTATTCTAAAAATATGCTTCTGTGCATGTGAGCTACACCTCTATCTTTTTTTTACAAACCCCTGCATCGCCATAGACTTACATTACTTCCAGTGTGCCGCACGTTGACTTCAAGTCACTTCCTGCTTGGCTGGTGGCCAGACGGAACACCGTGTACTAACGCAGTGTTCCCTGAAGGCCTGTTTTTGGCGGTGCAATGTGGTGCGGCGGAAGCGACAAACTCATCGTTTACGCTGGTTTGTAGTGTGAAACCAGCCTCAGGATCCTAGCAATGCCCTTGAGAATGAGTTTTTTTTCCGTTTGATTTTGTTTTTTGTGGACACCAGTACCAAATATTCTCTCCTGAAACTCTCTGGCAAGCGCATGACCCAGCAGCGTTCATACTACCACTCAACTAACAGCCTAAACCTTAACCCGACCCATTGTACTATGATTAATCTGATGGCCAATAACACATTCCAACATTATTAAACTGAAACTAATAATGACACAACTTATTAAATATCGGCCATAGCAATAATCACCCAAAAAACAAATCACAAAAATAAATGAGAACAGTCAACATAAGCGCATAAATTAACATAATATCCAAAAACATCTGAATACAACATTTGAAATTGTCCCTTTGCTAGCCTGAATTGAGGTGGTTAAAGGGAGTAACACCACAATAACTGCACAAAACCATTGACTCCCAGCCACACCTGGAGCTCGGGAGCCCTTTGGGCTTACCTGCTCGGCCTTTGAACCCGATGTTATACTATACCATTACTCTCCTCCACCAAATCAGGAGGCTTTTCCTCATAATCCTTCACCCGCCAACCTATGTTCCCCTCCAATCCACTATATCGACCTCCACTAGCAAAGGGACTAGCATGCTGTGACAATCTACCAAAAAACAACATGGTAGAATCCCGTAGACACAACCAAGACAGGCAAACCAATTCTCTGTCTACCAAAACATCCTAAGCCCATAAGGTTAACCTAACCGTAACACGTGTACCACTGGACCTCAACAATTGCTATAGCTATTGGCAGTCTGACTGAAAATAATAATCTATATATATAAAATCGGATGTATGTGTGTATGTGTGTGTGTGTGTATGTGCCGCGATCACTCGAAAAAGGCTAGACCGATTTGAACGAAACTTGGTATGCAGCTCCCTTACTACCTGGGATGATATGTTCTGGGGGTCTCGCGTCCCCCCTGCACACGTGGGTGGAGCTACAGACAGCAAATCAGATTTCACCCATTCAAGTCAATGGAAAAAATGGAAAAGGCTGCCATTCTCGCACTATTCAAGCCAGAGTCTCCACACTTGGCACAGTTGGTCACTTGGTGACTGAAGTTACGAATCCAGGAAAAGTGGGAGGAGCATAACACAGCCAATGAAATTTCAGCCATTCATTTTAAATGAGAAAATATAAACTGCAGCCATTCTTAGACTGTTAATCACAGAGTTCTCAAACTTGCTACAGTTGGTCACTGGGTGAATGCAATTAAGATTCAAGAAAGTGGGTGGAGCCTACAACAGCCAATCAAAATTCACCTATTGATTTTCAAGGGGAATATTTAAACTTTTGCCATTCTTACACTGTTAATGACAGAGGCTTCAAACTTGCTACAGTCGGTCATTGGGTGACTGGGGTTCAAATTCACTAAAGGGGCGGGGCCACAAACAGCCAATCAGATTTCCTTGGTGGATAAACTGCTTCCATTCACACATTTTTGATGCCAGGAACCTGAAAGCTCACAGACTTGGTCATTGAGGGGCTGTGTGTCCAGGTTACAAAAAGTGGGCGGAGCCAAAAACAACATTTACTAGGAAAATATAAACTGCAGCCATTCTTACACCGTTAATGGCAGGGTTCTCAAACTTTGCACAGTTGGTCACTGGGTGAATGAGATTACGATTTTGGAAGGTGGGTGAAGCCTACAACAGCCAATAAAAATTCACCTTTTAATTTTCAAAGGGAATATTTAAGCTGCTACCATTCTCTTATACTGTTAATAGCAGATGCCTTAAACCTGGTACAATTGGTCACTGGGTGACTGGGGTTCAAATTCATAAAGTATTGATACCAAGGACCCCAAAGCTGATAAACTTGATCATTCAGTGACTGTATGTCAAGGTTAGAAAAAGTGGGCGGTGCCAACAACTAAACTTTTAACATGACACAATTGGCCACTGGCTGACTGGGATGAGTATTCAGAAATGAGGGTGGAGCCTACAACAGCCAATCAAAATGTACCTATTGATTTTCAAGGGGAATCTTCACATTGCTACCATTCTTACACTGTTAATGGCAGAGGCCTCAAACCTGATACAGTTGGTCATTGGGTGACTGGGGTTCAAATTCAGAAAAGGGGGTGGAGCCACAAACAGCCCATCAGATTTTTTCATTTCAATGCACATTATTGATGCCAAAGACCACAAAGCACAGTCACTCATTGGGTGACTGGGGTCCAAATTCACTAAAGGCGTGGAGCCACAAATAGCCAATCAGATTTGTTAGATTGATTTCAGCCATTCTGTTATTGGCAGGGTTCTCAAACTTTGCACAGTTGGTCACTGGGTGACTAGGATTAATATTTGGAAAAGTAGGTGGAGCCTACAAGAGCCAATCAAAATTCACCTATTGATTTTCAAGGGGAATATTGAAACTGCAGTCATTCTTACACTGTTAATGGCAGAGGCCTCAAAACTGGTACAGTTGGTCGTTAAGTGTCTGGGGTTCAAATTCAGTAAAGGGGTGGAGCCACAAACAGCCAGATTTCTTTGCTGGATAAACTGCTTCCAGTCACACAATTTTGATGCCAGGAACCCAAAAGCTCACAAACTTGGTCATTGACTGACTGTGTGTCCAGGTTACAAAAAGTGGGTGGAGTTAAAAACAGATTTTTCTGGGAAATTGTAAACTGCAGCCTTTCTTCACTGTTAATTGTAGGGTTCTCAAACTTTGCACAGCTGGTTACTGGGTGACTGGGATTAATATTCAGAAAAGTGGGTGGAGCCTAAAAATGCCAATCAAAAATTACATGTCGCTTTTCAAGGAGAATATTAAAAGTGCTGCAATTCTTGCACTGTTAATGGCACAAGCCTCTAACCTGGTACAGTTGGTAATTGGGTCACTGGGGTTCAAATTCAGAAAAGGGGACAGAGCCACAAACAGTGAATCAGATTTGTTTCATTTCATGGGAAAATACAAATTATTGATGCCAAGGACCCCAAAACTCACAAACTTGGTCACTGATTGACTGTGTGTCCATGTTACAAACAGTGGGCGGAGGCAAAAACAAATTTCACTGGGAAAATGTAAACTGCAGCCATTTTTACACTGTTTATGGCAGGGTTCCCAAACTTTGCCCAGATTAATATTCAGGGAAGTGGGTGGAGCCTATAATAGCCAATCAAAATTCACCTGTTGATTTTCAAGTGGAATATTTAAATTGCTGCCATTTTTACACTGTTAATAGCAGAGGCCTCAAACCTGCTACAGTTGGCCATTGGGTGACTTGGGTTCAAATGCTGGAGAGGGGGGAAGCCACAAACAGCCAATCTGAGTTGTTTAATTTATATTGGAATATACAAATTATTGATGCCAAGGACCCCAAAGCTCCCAAACTTGGTCATTGAGTGTTTGTGCGTTAGGGTTAGAAAGTGGGCGGAGCCAACCCCAGTCAAATACATTCCTGGGCAATGCCGGGTCATCAGTGGGTGGAGACAAATACAAATTTCACTGGGAAAATGTAAACTGCAGCCGTTCTTACACTGTTAATGGCAGGGTTCTTAAACTTTGCACAGTTGGTCACTGGGTGACTGGGATTAATATTCAGAAAAGTGGGTGGAGCCTACAAAAGTGAATCAAACTTCACCTATTGCTTTTCAAGGGGAATATTTAATTGCTACCATTCTTGCACTGTTAATGGCACAGCCCTCAAACCTGGTACAGTTGGTTATTGGGTGACTGGGGTTCAAATTCAGAAAAGGGGGTGGAGCCACAAACAGCCACTCAGATTTTTTTCCTTTCAATGCAAATTATTGATACCAAAGACCGCAAAGCTCACAAACTTGGTCATTGAGTAATTGTGTGTTAGGGTTAGAAAAAGTATGCAGAGTCAACACCAGCCAAATACATACCCGGGCAACGCCGGACAATCAGCTAGTCTATATATATAAAATCGGATGTGGGTATGTGCGTGCGTGCGTGCGTGCGTGCGTGTATGTATGTGCCGCGATCACTTGAAAACGGCTTGACCGATTTGAACCAAACTTGGTACACAGATCCCTTACTACCTGGGATGATAGGTTCTGGGGGTCTCGCGTCCCCCCTGCACACCTGGGCAGAGCTACAAACAGCAAATCAGATTTCACCCATTCAAGTCAATGGAAAAAATGTAAAAGGCTGCCATTCTCACAGTAATCAAGCCAGAGTCCCCACACATGGCACAGTTGGTCACTTGGTGACCGAAGTTACAAAAAAGGAAAGGTGGGCGGAGCATAAAACAGCCAATCAAATTTCAGTCATTCATTTTAAATGGGAAAATGTAAACTGCAGCCATTCTTAGACTGTTAATCGCAGGGGTTCTCAAACTTGGCACACTTGGTCACTGGGTGAATGCGATTAAGATTCAGGAAAATGGGTGGAGCCTACAACAGCCAATCAAAATTCACCTATTGATTTTCAAGGGAAATAACTGCTGCCATTCTTACACTATTAATGGCAGAGGCTTCAAACTTGCTACAGTCGTCATTGGGTGACTGGGGTCCAAATTCACTAAAGGGGTGGGGCCACATACAGCCAATCAGATTTCCTTGGTGGATAAACTGCTTACATTCACGCATTTTTGATGCCAGGAACCTGAAAGCTCACAAACTTGGTCATTGAGTGACTGTGTGTCAAGGTCACAAAAAGTGGGCGGAGCCAAAAACAGCTTTTACTGGGAAAATATAAACTGCAGCCATTTTTACATCATTAATGGCAGGGTTCTCAAACTTTGCACAGTTGGTCATTGGGTAACTGAGATTAAGATTTTGGAAGGTGGGTGGAGCCTACAACAGTCAATAAAAATTCACCTTTTGATTTTCAAAGGGAATGTTTAAGCTGCTACCATTCTCTTATACTGCTAAAAGCAGATGCCTCAAACCTGGTACAGTAGGTCACTGGGTGACTAGGGCCCAAACTCAGAAAGGGGGCGGAGCCACAAACAGCCAATAAGATTTGTTTATTTTTAAATGGGAATATACAAAGTATTGATACCAAGGACCCCAAAGCTGATAAACTTGATAATTGAGTGAGTGAAAAAGTGAGCAGTGCCAACCACTAAATTTTTAAAATGGTAGGGTTCCCAAACTTTACACAATTGGCCACTGGGTGACTGGGATGAATATTCAGAAATGTGGGTGGAGCCTACAACAGCCAATCAAAATTTACCTATTGATTTTCAAGGGGAATATTCACATTGCTACCATTCTTACACTGTTAATGGCAGAGGCCTCAAACCTGATACAGTCAGTCATTGGGTGACTGGGGTCCAAATTCACTAAAGGGGTGGGGCCACAAACAGCCAATCAGATTTGTTAGATTGATTTCAGCCATTCTGTGATTGGCAGGGTTCTCAAACGTGACACAGTTTGCCACTGGGTGACTGGGACTAATATTCAGGAAAGTGGGTAGAGCCTACAGCAGCCAATCAAAATTCACCTTTTGATTTTCAAGGGGAATATTGCAACTGCAGCCATTCTTACACTGTTAATGGCAGAGGCCTCAAACCTGCTGCAGTCGGTTGTTAAGTGTCTGGGGTTCAAATTCAGTAAAGGGGCGGAGCCAAAAACAGCCAATCAGATTTCTTTGCTGGATAAACTGCTTCCATTACCATAATTTTGATGCCAGGAACCCAAAAGCTCAAAAACTTGGTCATTGTGTAGTGACTGTGTGTCCAGGTTACAAAAAGTAGGTGGAGTTAAAACAGATTTTTCTGGGAAATTGTAAACTGCAGCCCTTCTTCACTGTTAATGGAAAGGTTCTCAAACTTAGCATAGCTGGTTACTGGGTGACTGGGATTAATGTTCAGAAAAGTGGGTGGAACCTAAAAATGCTAATCAAAAATCACATGTCGCTTTTCAAGGAGAATCTTACAATTGCTGCCGTTCTTGCACTGTTAATGGCACAAGCCTCACACCCGGTACAGTTGGTCATTGGGTCACTGGGTATCAAATTCAGAAAAGGGGACAGAGCCACAAACAGTGAATCAGATTTGTTTAATTTCATGGGAAAATACAAATTATTGATGCCAAGGACCCCAAAGTTCACAAACTTCGTCATGGAGAATTGCCTTTGTGTCCAGGTTACAAAAAGTGGTGGGAGCCAAAAACAAATTTCACTGGGAAAGTGTAAACTGCAGCCCTTCTTACACTGTTTATTTCAGGGTTCCCAAACTTTGCCCAGACGGTCACTGAGTGACTGAGATTAATATTCAGGGAAGTGGGTGGAGCCTATAATAGCCATTTAAAATTCACCTGTTAATTTTCAAGTGGAATATTTAAATTGCTGCCATTTTTTCACTGTTAATAGCAGAGGCCTCAAACCTGCTACAGTTGGTCATTGGGTGACTGGGGTTCAAATGCAGGAGAGGGGGTGAAGCCACAAACAGCCAATCTGATTTGTTTAATTTCTATGGGAATATACAAATTATTGATGCCAAGGACCCCAAAGCTCACAAACTTGGTCATTGAGTGTTTGTGCGTTAGGGTTAGAAAGTGGGCGGAGCTAACACCAGCCAAATACATTCCTGGGCAATGCTGGGTCATCAATGGGTGGAGACAAATACAAATTTCACTGAAAAAATGTACACTGCAGCCATTCTTACACTGTTAATGGCAGGGTTTTTAAACTTTGCACAGTTGGTCACTGGGTGACTGGGATTAATATTCAGAAAAGTGGGTGGAGCCTACAAAAGTGAATCAAACTTCACCTATTGCTTTTCAAGGAAATATTTAATTGCTACCATTCTTACACTGTTAATGGCACAGGCCTCAAACCTGGTACAGTTGGTTATTGGGTGACTGGGTTTCAAATTCAGAAAAGGGTGTGGAGTCACAAACAGCCAATCAGATTTTTTCATTTCAATGCAAATTATTGATACCAAAGACCGCAAAGCTCACAAACTTGGTCAGTGAATAATTGTGTGTTAGGGTTAGAAAAAGTATGCAGAGCCAACACCAGCCAAATACATACCCGGGCAACGCCGGGCAACCAGCTAGTAAATAATAAAAAAAAATGAAACCACCACTACTTAAAGAGAGTCTGAAGCCTTATAAAAATCATCTTTTTTATTAGACACTAGCTGATGACCCGGCGTTGCCCGGGTATGTATTTGGCTGGTGTTGGCTCCACCAACTTTTTCTAACCCTGAAATACAATTAATCAATTACTTAATGACCAAGTTTGTAAGCTTTGAGGTCTTTGACATCAATAATTTGTATATTCCCATAGAAATTAAACAAATCAGATTGAATGTTTGTGGCTCCTCCCCCCTCCAGCATTTGTACCCCAATCACCCAATGGCCAACTGTAGCAGGTTTGAGGCCTCTGATACGAACAGTGTAAAAATGGCAGCAATTTAAATATTTCCCTTGAAAATCAACAGGTGAATTTTGATTGGCTATTATAGGCTCCACCCACTTCCCATAATATTAATCTCAGTCACCCAGTGACCATCTAGCCATGGTTTGAGAACCCTGCCATTAACAGTGTAAGAAGGGCTGCAGTTTATATTTTCCCACTGAAATGTGTTTTTGGCTCTGCCCACTTTTTGTAACCTGGACACAAAGTCAATCAATGACCAAGTTTGTGAGCTTTGGGGTCCTTGGCATCAATAATTTGTATTTTCCCAGTGAAATGAAAAAAATCTGATTGGCTGTTTGTGGCTCTGCCACCTTTTATGAATTTAAACCCCAGTGACCCAATGATCAGCTGTACCAGGTTTGAGGCATCTGCTATTAACAATGTAAGAATGACAGCAAATGTAATATTCCCCTTGAATATCAACAGGTGAATTTTGATTGCCTTTTTTAGGCTCCACCCACTTTTCTAAATATTAATCCCAGTCACCCTGTGACCAACTGTGCAAAGTTTGAGAACCCTGCCATTAACAGTGAAGAAGGGCTGCAGTTTACAGTTTCCCAGGGAAATCTGTTTTGACTCCACCCACTTTTTGTAACCTTGACACACAGTCACTCGATGACCAGGTTTGTGAGCTTTAAGGTTCCTGGCATTAAAATTGTGTGAATGGAATCAGTTTATCCAGCAAAGAAATCTGATTTGCTGTTTGTGGCTCCACCCCTTTAGTGAATTTGAACCTCAGTCACTTGATGACTGACTGTAGCAAGTTTGAAGCCTCTGCCATTGACAGTGTGAGAATGGCAGCAGTTTTAATATTTCCCTTGAAAATCAATAGGTGAATTTTGATTGGCTGTTGTAGGCTTCACCCACTTTTCTGAATATTAATCTTAGTCACCCAGTGGCCAATTGTGGAAAGTTTGAGAACCCTGCCATTAACAGTGTAAGAATGGCTGCAGTTTATATTTTCCCACGTAATAGTGAGTTGTTTTTGGCTCCGCCCACTATTCAATGACCAAGTTTATGAGATTTGCGGTCCTCAGCATCGATAAATTGCATTTTCCCATTGAAATTAAACAGATTTAATTGGCTGTTTGTGGCCCAGTCACTGACTGTACCAGATTTGAGGTCTCTGCCATTAAGAGTGTAAGAATGACAGCAATGTAAATATTCCCCTTGACAATCAATAGGTGAATTTTAATTAGCTGTTGTAGGCTCCACTCACATTTCTGAATATGAATCTCAGTCACCCAGTGGCCAACTGTGTCAAGTTTAGGAACCCTGCCATTAACAGTGTAAGAATGGTTGTAGTTTTTATTTCCCCATGTAAGGCCCAGTGCACACCAAAACCGCTAGCAGATCGGCAAAACGCTAGCGGTTTTTGTAGCATTTTTTCTCGCGTTTAGAGAGAAAACGCTAGCGTTTTGTAAAATAAGTGTTGCGTTTTTGTTAGCGTTTGCGTTTTGCGTTTTTTACTTTAAAGTGGTTGAAATAGCTTCAACAAAGGGTAAAAAGTGTTATATTGATGATGTATGTGTTCTGAGTTAAGTAATCAAGCAGTAATTAAGGTCAATTGAACAATATAAAAAGGGTGTTTCCCTTCACAGTCTTGTGGGTTTGTTGAGGAGTATCTAGAGAGGTTTTTGGAGAGTAGAGTGGTTGGTTTGCTGAGAATGTATCCTGATCTGATTTTGTTATTTGCTGTAGCAGCATATATGAGGGGCAGACCAAGGGCCCGGAGATTCTGGGTGCATCCTATGCTGCAAGTGCGGCATAGGAAGGGGCAGTTTTGGATTCTCTACAGTGATTTGAGGCGTCATCCTGAGAAATTTTTTGGCTACACCCGGATGTCTATTGCCAGGTAAATGTTCATCATGTTATGTACATATATAACAATCTGTGTTCAGAATATATGTATAATATATACCTTTAAATGTGTCGTATGCTTCATAGCAAACTCAGTTTTGCATCACATCATGTTATAAAATGCAGCATAAACATAGATCTCGACATTTCTTGTGGGGTTTACATTAAACCAGGTGCCTGATTTTCCTGCTAATTGAGTATTTTGGATCATTGTCGCCACAGCCCCTGAAGAAGCTTGCCATTCAGGTGGTCATAGTCAAGGCACAGTCTATTATTGTTAGAGTTGTGTTAATCAGACACTACTGCAGTCAAGAAAATGTTGAGGACAGTTGAGTAACCGGTATATTTAAACCAGCAACATACACCTCCCTAGAAGTTGTTTTTCACTTATATTAGCATGCTGAAAGGAGGTGTTTGATGTCAATTGATCAT
Organism: Hyperolius riggenbachi; assembly: GCF_040937935.1. Taxonomy (NCBI): domain Eukaryota; kingdom Metazoa; phylum Chordata; class Amphibia; order Anura; family Hyperoliidae; genus Hyperolius; species Hyperolius riggenbachi. Next base: position 17,440,255 of record NC_090647.1, on the reverse strand, counting down.
GCAGTATTCAACATGTTAGACACAGTAATGACAACCTTATATGGTGCAATGGTTTATTTCTCACACCTTTCTAAAGTAACAATGCCGCTTTATTTTTTACAACAAAGTATTTGTTTGAAAGTGGCAGACATCCACATGTATGAATATATAATCGCATCAATTTTGAAATTGAAATCAAGATTGCCATACCAACTGCAATTTACATTGTCAACCTATCGTTCTTGTTTCACAGTTTTGATACACTGTTGGAGAAGTTGAGGAATGGTCTTAAACGCAAAGATACAAATTATAGAAGAGCTATTTCGCCAACTGAAAGACTCCTCATAACATTGAGGTAAACATTATTAATCAACATTTTAACATAAAACATTCTTTTTTCTCTAGCAGAAATTACTAGCAATCTTGTTGGAACAGAAATTCGGTCATTGTATTATCAGCATTGAAAGATGGTGGTGTACTGTCAGAGCTGCTTTGTGAAGTGTTTTGAAAGTTCAAATCAGTGTACACTGGATTTTCATGTGACAATGATGAAGTATGATAGCTATGAGGTGGCTCATTACGTACAGGGGGTGGCATGGGGAAATGACCATGGCGACCATGTCGGATGTTTGGCCTATGCATAGCAGGGTAAGTAGGTGGCTCATACATAGGATGAGTATGGTAACGTTGTTGTTGGTATTGAGGGTAGTGATGTTGAGGGCCAGACATGCGTGGTTGAGAAATGAAATGGTGACTACCTTCTGATGGCAGTCTGTCAGTTTGTAAATAAGTGTCCAGGGCATTTGAGATAGCAAGCCTGGCTGCCCATTGCTTGTCTTCAGGAACTTTTTGCAGAAAAGGCACTAAACTTAAAAGATATTGTGTGCATGGATCTTTTAATTTTGCTACTTCTTCCTCTCTTTTATCCATGTGATCAACCGCCTTTTCTATAGAAGTTATTAGCTTCTCATCATACTCTGCCCTGCTTATACCTCTTCCCATTCTCCTTCCTTGTGTATATGCCCTGAACCCTCTCTGTGTCACATTGGTGCGTGTCCTGGTAGATGGGGACCTGTTTTGTGTGTCTTGTGGTGGAGTAGATGCACTCTCATCCTGTGTTGCTGTCTCTTGGTCCTGGGAACAGACATCTTGTGTATCAAGGTCACTGTCTGTTTGTGGTAACACTTCTGCATCTTCCTCTGGTGGGTCTGGTGGTAGGCTATCTTCAGCTCTTAAAATAAAAATATAAAAAGATATACTAAGCATATATTTAATCATGGTATAGCAATAGGTTCACATTTGCGCTATACTTACGTCGGATAATCATGATGTGGTCTGAGGAATTCTAAGATGGATGTGAATTTGTATTTCACCCGTTGTGAGCTGCCAGAACCACTTTTGGATTCCTGAAACTGTTTTTCCAACTCTTTCCGATAACTATCACGTACCGACTTCCATCTTCTACGAAGAACAGCAACTAAAAAACATAAGTTAACATATTTTTTTAATTTACAGATTCTTGGCTACAGGACAATCGTATGCAGCACTGCATTATCAATATAGGATGGGAAGAAGTACTATTCGTTATCTGGTTTTGGACACCTGCACTTTACTTTGGAATGTGCTTCAGCCAGACTTTATGCCCACACCTGATTCTGCTATGTGGGAGTCAAACATTCAGATGTTTTGGGACAAACACCGGTTTCCTAACTGCCTAGGAGCAGTGGATGGCAAACATGTCAGAGTGGTCATGCCTGCCCGCAGTGGCAGTGTTTATTACAATTACAAAAAATACTTCTCACTTGTGTTAATGGCTGTGGCTGATCCAGAATACAAATTTATATATGTGGATGTGGGTGGTTATGGTAGTTCTCATGACTCAGCTATATTTCGCCATAGTCGCTTTGGAATTAAACTTCAAGCTGGCACTTTGAATATGCCTGCAGCACGACCCTGGCCTGGCACACAAGAACCAAATTACCCATGTGTGTTTGTGGGTGGTGAGGCTTTTGCCCTTTCTGACCATGTCATGCGCCCCTATGCTCAAAGACATTTGACTGAAAGCAAAATGAGATTCAACCACCACCTCACACAAGCAAGGCAGGTGGTTGAATGTGCCTTTGGGATTCTGACCAGTAAGTGGCGCATTTTCCACACAGCCATAAAAATGCAGCCTAAATATGCTATAACAGTTATTAAAGCCACCTGCATACTGCACAATTATGTCCGAACCTTAGATGGGGTACAGGTGGAAGAAGAGATTCCACCAACTGTACTACCACCTGTTGCTGCTGCTACATTACGTGGATCTTATACAGCACTGCAAATTAGAGACAGACTAGCTGAATATTTTGGGACCTAAGTTTATGATTCTCCCATTTCTAATCTAAACACTTGTACATTATGTGAATAAAAATCTAATTCTGTATCATAAAAAATGCCTGCAAATACTGTGCCTATATTCAATAACATATACTAACTGAATCCAGCATCATCTACATTTAGGCACGCACATCCACCTAGCCATGATAAGTGAACACACAGATCAGCACAGATATAATGATGGTATATATCATTAAACCAATGTTGTGCAGGGGGAAGGGGCTACAATACCTAAAGTAATGCAAGGAATATAAAAAATGACATTGATAACAAATGCTATATAAAAATACATGACACTTACTTTTTGCTTCTTTGGCCTGTGGTGAAAGTTTATCCCAGGTGCTCTGCAGAAAATCTTTGGCTATACGACTCCAATAAATATTGCCTTGCCCAACCTCTTTATAACCAGGTAAACTTTTATCATACATTTCTGGTATATTTTGTATTTTTATGATTAAGGCTTCTGTATCAAACCACTTCTGTGCCATCTTCCTTGCTGTAAAGCCTCGCCCAGATCCAACAGCTCACAAACAGGAAGTCCACTTTGACCTGGAAAAAAACATCTCCCTCAAGAAAACGCAGGCCAAACCGCTTGTTGTAGCGTTTCCTAAAGCCGTTTGCGTTTTCCTATACTTTACATTGAGGACGAAACGCTTCCGAAAACCGCAAACGCGCAGCAGGAGGCGCGTTTGCGGCTTGGCAAAAAACGCAAACCGCCGGTGTGCACCATCCCATTGCAATACATTAGACAAGCGTTTTTAGAGGCGGATGCGGCCGGCGGATCGCTCCAAAAACCGCTCGGTGTGCACTGGGCCTAAAAAATGAAGTTGTTGGCAATGCCCACTTTTTTCTAACCTTGACATACAGTCATTCAATTACCAAGTTTATAAACGTTGGGGTCCTTGGTATTAATAATTTGTATATTCCCATTGCAATGAAACAAATCTGATTGGCTGTTTGTGGCTCCGCCCCCTTTCATAAAATGAATATCAGTCAACCAGTGACCAACTGTACCAGGTTTTAGGCTTGTGCCATTAATATTGTAAGAATGGCAGCAATTTTAATATTCCTCTTAAAAATCAACAGGAGAATTTTGATTGGCTTTGTTAGGCTCCACCCACTTTTCTGAATATTAATCCCAGCCACCCAGTGACCAACTGTGCAAAGTTTGAGAACCCTGCCATTAACAGCATAAGAATGCCTGCAGTTTATATTTTTGTTTTTGGCTCCGCCCACTTTTTGTAACTTTGCCACACAGTCACTCAATGACCAAGTTTGTGAGAGTTCAGGTTCCTGGCATCAAAAATGTGTGAATGGAAGCAGTCTATCCACCAAGGAAATCTGATTGGCTGTTTATGGCCCTGCCCCTTTGGTGAATTTGGGCCCCAGTCACCCAATGACCGACTGTAGTTTGAAGCCTCTGCCATAAACAGTGTAAGAATGGCAGCAGTTTGAATATTCCCTTGAAAATCAGTGAATTTTGATTGGCTGTTGTAGGCTCCAGTTAATAGTCCAACCAATAATTCTTCATATACAGTTCATAGCAGTAATGATATATTCTCACCGGAACAATAGGCCAACCACTAACGATTAGCAATCGCGTTTTTGGACCATGCCAGCACACGAACTCCTCCACTGATATAGGACTCCTCAGATGTGTGTATACATGTCATATAAAAGAGAGACACAGCAATAGTGTGATACCGTTTACAGAGCATACACTATCCAGCACCACCAGTGCTCCCACTCCACTCACCGGTCACCCTAAAGTGCCTCCAATAGCTATGCACTCAAGCCTCTCACCAGATAATATGGCCGACCTGTCACAGACCAGCAGCTCTAGTTTGTTGTGATGACTTTCTCTTGTGTCAGCAAAGAAATGATCTAGGGCTCAAACAGGTGTACCATAGCGTAATTCCATTTAATAAAATATATTAAAAAGAGCAAGTGCACTTACAAACATGCAGTTAAAATGCGCATATAAAACAATCCTCGAGGTGATCCAGCGTCTGATCGGCTCCTACAGCGCCGCCCGACTAGTTTCGTCACTTGGACTCATCAGGAGCTCCTGATGAGTCCAAGTGACGAAACTAGTCGGGCGTCGCTGTAGGAGCCGACCAGACAGAGATTTATTAAGATTTATTAATATTTAGAATATCTATTGAGGAGCGCACTGATCAAATATAGAAATGTTGTAGGCTCCACCCACCAAGTGTGCCAAGTTTGAGAACCCTGTGATTAACAGTGTAAGAATGGCTGCAGTTTACATTTTCCCATTTAAAATAAATGGTTGAAATTGTATTGGCTGTTTTATGCTCTGCCCACTTTTCCTGGATTTGTAACCTCGGTCACCAAGTGACCAACTGTGCCAAGTGGTGTCCATGCAAAAAAGGCGCTGGGAAAAAAGGGTGCGTGGTTTAAACTATAAGCAGTAATAGGGTTTATAAAAATATTGTGTTGTATTGCATTTACAATAATGTTTTGCAAATTAAAAAACATTTAAGACAATGGCTGTCATTCATAAAGCATTTCCGCATGCGGAAATGCTTAAAACAGCTGACTTTACCGACCACTTAGCAAAGTCAGCATTCATAAAGGCTCTTTCCGCATGAAAAAATGACACTACCGAGCAGAGTGATAAATCACCGCCTTGTGCGGTGATTATCGGAACAAATGTAGCAAAATGTTCATTCATAAAGATCACCGCAAGCGGTGTGAGGTCGGGAAGTACCGCTCCCTCTGATGTGGCGATACCAATGTAAGTGATTGGAGACACACAGACCTCCCAGGCAGCTGCAGCAGAGCGGAACACGGAGAAATGTATCAACTCGGCAGCTTCCTGTGTCTCTGCAAGCCTACCGCCTGCCTACCGCCAGCTTAGTTCGGAGAATCTCCGCACTGCTACCGCACATGGATACTTTTTTATGAATGCCCACCCAGAAGTCTAAACTACCGGCAGCTGTGTTTTCCCGCACTGATTCTCCATACCGACAGCACTTTCATGACTGATAGCCAATGTCTATGAAATCGCAAATTGTGAAAGCAATAATCTTCCCTGTTTTGAAAGTGAAACTTATAATTATGTTTGTTAAAAACAATAATGTATGTATAATCGTTATAAATGTATAATATTATGTATAACCTTCATTTATCATTTCTTCATGTAATAAAATCTGAAAATATTGTTTATAACAATGAATAAAATATAGAAGTATGTTCGTAATAACTGTAGTATAACATTAATAAATATAACTAACATTTTACTACAACTAAACCTAACCCAACTCTCACACAGAACCCTCCCTCCACCTATCCCTAACCCTAAGATCCGCCTGGTGGTGCCTTACCCTAAGACCCCCCTGGTGGTGCCTTACCCTAAGACCTCCCCTGGTGGTGCCTAACCCTAAGACCCCCCCTGGTGGTGCCTAACCCTAAGACCCCCCTGGTGGTGCCTAACCCTAAGACCCCCCCCTGGTGGTGCCTGATCCTAAATCTCCCCTGGAGGTGCCTAACCCTAAGACCCCCCTTAGTGATCACTTTATTGTGTGGATAATAATGTTTTACAAATAGTGACTGTAAAAAATATATTACAATTTACTTACTGATCACTTTATTATGCGGATAATAATGTTTTACAAACAGGAAGTGACAACATTTTAAATAACATTTTAGTTAAATACGATACATATGTTTAGTATATTTGTAAACGTAATTCATCACGGGCGCATTTTGTAAACTTAAATCATCACAAGTGCAGTTTGAAAATGTTAATAGTCTCTGGGCACCCTTCTTTCCTGTTCGGCGCCCGTCAAACAATATTTATTATGGGAGTGAATGGCGGCGCCCCTTTTGTTCACTTGCCTCATGCGTCCAAATGTCCTGCTTCCCACACATCCCACACATACATACGTAGGATTTTATATACCGTGTTTCCCCGAAAATAAGACAGTGTCTTAATTTTTTCTCCAAAATATGTGCTAGGTCTTATTTTCGGGATGTCTTATATTTTTGACACCTTTCTCTGCTGTGCAAAGTACAGTACTGATCAGGCACCAGCCCTGTCATCCCAGCACATAGCTGATAAACTTGCTGTGTGCTGGGATGACATGACTGGTGCCTGATCAGCACTATACTGCTGTGTCCCCGCTGCTGGCCGTGCACTGTGCCCCCACTGCTCTCCGCATTGTGTCCGGTAGTCAAAGTGACAGCAGTACCGTGTGTGCATCTGTATTCAGCGTCATACCGCAAGCGCTCCTGATTCACTGCACAGGCAGCTCCTTACATGCCAGGCTGCATCTCATGCGAAACCAAGGTACGCCAACCCCCTTCACCCATCCAGCGTGAGTCTGCTTCTCATTGGAGCTGATAGTCTCGGAGGCGGGACCAGGGCTCTCTTTTTCTATGGAGGACTATATATATATATATAGGTGTCTAGTTGGAGTATATTTTCTGTTACATAAATTGTCTTACTTTAATTCTTTATGGAATATCTGGTTCCATATTTTGTATAAATCCCTTGTATATGTTGGCCAAATTGTACTTGTACTCCCAGACCCCACCATTTGGTTGATGTTTTTGTTAATGTTCATGGATTGTTAAATACAGCCGTTTTGATACTTTTTCACATATATGAGTATGGTGGGGTTTTTTTTAGCTCCTTTCTGTTTTGAATCTTAATTAGCTCTTAGCACGTCCCTGCTCTGAAATAAATAATCTCATCATATAACCAGGATATGGTGGTTCAACAGGTTTAGGTAAATAAGTGTTTTTCTTCTCTTATCTTTCCAGGCTGAAGTCCAGATCGACTGGTGCTGTGTCACATCTCTCAAGCTCTGGGCAGAAGCCCATGTTGGGCGCAAGCTAATATAGTGGGCTCTAAGCAGAGCCGGCTCTAGACTTGTTGCTGCCTAAGGAAAACTTGTCAGCATGCATCCCCTTCCACTCAGGCCTGGATTTACCTCACAGGAGCCTATAGGCACAGATGTCCTGGCACCCTAGACTCCTCCCTCCATGAACCTACCAACCCCTGCCGAAACCGCAGCTAGTGTGCTCACTGGCCTAGCTGTCACTTCTCCCTTACTTCCCTGGCCTGTCATAGTTAGCTAAGGTGTCCCTTAGTATTAGGTAGCCAGAGGTACCGTCAGTGAAATGCTGAGAGCTCTGCATAGGGAAGGAGGGAGGGCAGCGCTTTAGGAGGGGAGTCTGCCGCCTTTCCATCATCAGGTGCCTACAGTACCTTATGGTAAATCCAGCCCTGCTTCCACTACTTGGAATTACGGTGCAGCACCTGACAATTTGCACTGCACATTAAACCTGTGGTGCGACCGGAAAAAAAAACCTCTCAGTATAGGTAGGTAGCCAGGTATAGGGGCCCCATTGTATAAGAAGCCAGGAATAACTATGGTATAGATAACCAGGCATAGTAACCCCTGCAGAGGCGTAGCTAGGGCTTTCAGCGCCCGGGTACAAAGACTATTAATGCGCCCCCTAAGGTGAAGGCTGTGCCGTGCCAAAAAAGGGGCGTGGCCATATAATAATTGTGGGTGTGGTTATGGGTGGAGCCAAATGTACAGGAAGTTAGCAGACTCACGCTCACCCACCCTCCCTCAGTATGTACCTTCCAGCAGTATGTACCTTCCATACTCAAAATGGGAGACTGTTAGCAGTGGGGTCCCACAGGGGTCTGTTCTGGGTCCAGTGCTCTTCAATTTATTTATTAATGACCTAGTAGATGCAGTAGTGAGCAATGTTGCTATTTTTGCAGATGATACAAAATTGTGCAGAATCATCAACTCTCAGGAAGATAGTGTCATATTGCAACAGGATCTGGATAGGATGGCTATATGGGCACAGATGAAATGGCAGATGAAATTCAATGTTGAAAAATGTAAAGTCATGCATTTTGGTCGTACCAATAGTCTAGCACCATACAAAATAAATGGGAGACAGTTGGGGACATCAAACTTGGAGAAGGACTTAGGAGTACTCATCGACAACAAGTTAAAGAGACACTGAAGCGAAAAAAAAATGATGATATTATGATTTGCATGTGTAGCACAGCTAAGAAATAAAACATTAAGATCAGATACATCAGTCTAATTGTTTCCAGTACAGGAAGAGTTGAGAAACTCCAGTTGTTATCTCTATGCAAACAAGCCATTAAGCTCTCCGACTAAGTTAGTCGTGGAGAGGGCTGTTATCTGACTTTTATTATCTCAACTGTTCCTGGACTATTTACTTTTCCTCTGCTAGAGGAGAGTTCATTACTTCACAGACTGCTCTGAAAGACTCATTTTGAATGCTGAGTGTTGTGTAATCTGCACATATTAGAGAATGATGCAATGTTAGAAAAAACACTATATACCTGAAAATAAAAGTATGAGAATATTTTCTTTGCTGCTAATCTTCTAGTAATTATTCATAGTACACAACCAATTCACTATATCATATTTTTTTTTTCGCTTCAGTGTCTCTTTAAATAATCATACTCAATGCCAAGCCGCTGCAGCTAAAGCTAACAAAATTTTGGGATGCATTAAAAGGGAAATAAAAACTCGAGATGCGAGCATAATATTGCCCCTGTTTAACTCTCTAGTAAGGCCACATCTGGAATATGGAATTCAGTTCTGGGCACCACATTACAAAAAAGATATTGCAGTTTTAGAGCAGGTGCAGAGACGAGCAACAAAATTGATACGTGGAATGGAAGGTCTCGCTTACCAAGAAAGGTTAGATAAACTGGGTTTATTTAGTCTAGAGAAAAGACGCCTTAGAGGAGATCTAATTAACATGTATAAATACATCAGAGGGCAATATAATAGCTTGGCGGATGAGCTTTTTGTCCCTAGGCCTTCTCAAAGGACTAGAGGACATGATCTGCGCATGGAGGAAAAACGTTTTAGCCATTTATTTAGGAAAGGGTTCTTTACAGTAAGAGTGATTAAGATGTGGAATGCATTGCCACAGGAAGTCGTTATGGCAAACTCTATACCTGCATTTAAAGGGGGCTTAGATGCTTTCCTTGCGTTGAAAGACATCCATGGCTACAATTACTAGGTAATGCCTAATGATGTTGATCCAGGGATTTTATCTGATTGCCATCTGGAGTCAGGAAGGAATTTTTCCCTTTTGGGGCTAATTGGACCATGCCTTGTAAGGGTTTTTTCGCCTTCCTCTGGATCAACAGGGGTATGTGAGGGAGCAGGCTGGTGTTGGTGTTGTACTTTGTTCTCTGGTTGAACTCGATGGACATATGTCTTTTTTCAACCAAAATAACTATGTAACTATGTGACTATGTTCCAAGACAAATTCAGCAATCATGAGGCCCCCCCCCCCCCAATCAAGACAAATTCAGCAATCATGAGGCCCCTAACATGACCAACTCAGCAATCATGAGGCCCCCAACAAGACAAATGTAGCAATCATGAGGCCCCCAACAAGACAAATTCAGCAATCATGAGGCCCCCAACAAGACAAATTCAGCGATCTTGAGGCCCCCAACAAATCATGAGGCCCCCAAAAAGACAAATTCAGCGATCTTGAGGCCCCCAACAAATCATGAGGCCCCCAACAAGACAAATTCAGTAACCATGAGGCCCCCAACAAGACAAATTCAGCAGTCATGAGGCACATAAATAGACAGCATTTCACATAAATAGGCAGAATGCCCCCTTAATATGGTAGACACCTCTCACCTGGCAGCAGTTCCCCAAAATACACTCAATCCAACAGCAGTGGTTCCCCAAAAATAGGTAGCCCCAAGTCTATAGGTGTCCCCAGAATAGGTGGCCAGCAGTATAGATGTCCCCAGAATAGGTGGCCAGCGGTATAGATGTCCCCAGAACAGGTAGCCAGGGGTAGAGATGCCCACAGAACAGGTAGCCAGGGGTATATGTGACCAGTATATGTAGCCAGGTGTATATGTGCCCAGTATATGTAGCCAGGTGTATATGTGTCCAGTATGTGTAGTCAGGGGGTATATGTGCCCAGTATATGTAGGCAGGGGGTATATGTCCCCAGTATATATAGTCAGGGATATATGTGCCCAGTATATGTAGCCAGGGGTATATGTGCCCAGTATATGTAGCCAGGGGTATATGTGCCCAGTATATGTAGCCAGGGGTATATGTGCCCAGTATATGTAGTCGGGAATCGGGATATATGTGCCCAGTATATGTAGTCAGGGGTATATGTCCCCAGTATATGTAGCCAGGGGTATATGTGCCCAGTATATGTAGTCAGGGATATATGTCCCCAGTGTATGTTGTCAGGGAGTATATGTGCCCAGTATATGTAGGCAGGGGGTATATGTCCCCAGTATATGTAGGCAGGGGGTATATGTCCCCAGTATATGTAGCCAGGGGTATATGTGCCCAGTATATGTAGCCAGAGGTATATGTGCCCAGTATATGTAGGCAGGGGGTATATGTCCCCAGTATATGTAGGCAGGGGGTATATGTCCCCAGTATATGTAGCCAGGGGTATATGTCCCCAGTATATGTAGTCAGGGGGGTATATGTGCCCAGTATATGTAGGCAGGGGGTATATGTCCCCAGTATATGTAGGCAGGGGTATATGTCCCCAGTATATGTAGGCAGGGGTATATGTCCCCAGTATATGTAGTCAGGGGGTATATGTGCCCAGTATATGTAGTCAGGGGGTATATGCGCCCAGTATATGTAGTCAGGGGGTATATATGCGCCCAGTATATGAAGGCAGGAGGTATATATGCGCCCAGTATATGTAGTCAGGGGGTATATGTGTCCAGTATATGTAGTCAGGGGGTATATGTGCCCAGTATATATAGGCAGGGGTATATGTGCCCAGTATATGTAGTCAGGGGGTATATGTGCCCAGTATATGTAGTCAGGGGGTATATATGCGCCCAGTATATGTAGTCAGGGGGTATATGTGCCCAGTATATGTAGTCAGGGGGTATATGTCCCCAGAATATGTAGTCAGGTGTGTGTCCCAGCAGAGCTGTGAGCAGCGGTGGAGAAGGGGGGCCATCTCCCCCTCCTTCTCTCACCTTAGGGGGCTCTCCCTCCCTCGCTGTCCCCTCCACAACTAATGTCCGGGTGGCTGGCAGCAGCGGGCGGAACTTACCTGCATCTCGTCGCGCAGCGCCGGATGGATCTGCCGCTACTCTGGTCTAGTCCAGACCAGAGCAGCGGCTGCAGGACCCGAACTTCCGGCGCTGGAGCGAGGCGGAGGTAAGTCCCGCCCGCCACTGCCAGCCACCCAGACATTAGTTGTGGAGGGGACAGCGAGGGAGGGAGAGCACCTAAGGTGAGGGAAGGGATGGCCCCCCTTCTCCACCGCTGCTCACAGCTCTCCCTCCACTGCGCTGCTCCCCTCCCCCCCAAAAAAAACCCTGCAGCTCAGCTGGGCGCCCTCGGAGACCTAGCGCCCGGGGGCACCTGTCCTACCCCGACCCCCCCTAGCTCCGCGTCTGTGCCCCTGTAGAGGTAACCAGGCATAGTTGCCCTCAGTATAAGTACAATTCACATAACCTGAATAATATTTAGAAAACACAAGAATAATTCCTATCTGGAGTGTGTACATTATAAAATATAACTTTTATTAATATATTTAAAATAAATTCATATGCCTAATTGACCTAACTGAGGTAGGTTACAAAATCAATGATCAGATATTAATCATTTATAAACATACATCTGATCAACCTATTCCTCACTAAGATTGCTAAAGTGCTATAAAGAAACCCCCCCACCACCAATCCGACATGTTTCAGCTCCCCATTTGGACGGCTCCAAATGAGGAGCTGAAACATGTCGGATTGGTGGTGGGGGGTTTCTTTATAGCACTTTAGCAATCTTAGTGAGGAATAGGTTGATTAGATGTATGTTTATAAATGATTAATATCTGATCATTGATTTTGTAACCTACCTCAGTTAAGTCAATTAGGCAAATGAATTTATTTTAAATATATTAATAAAAGTTATATTTTATAATGTACACACTCCAGATAGGAATTATTCTTGTGTTTTCTCAGTATAAGTAGCCAGGTATAGTTGCTCCCAGTATAGTTAGCCAGACATAGGTGCCCCAGTATAGCTGACCTGGAATAGGTGCCCCAGTATAGCTGACCTGGAATAGGTGCCCCAAAATAGGTTAGACAAGTATATTTGCTCACAGTATAGATAGCCAGGTAAAGGTGCCCCAGCATAGGTTAGCCGTTAGCCAGGTATAGATACTCCAGTATTGGTTAGCCAGGTATAGATACTCCAGTATTGGTTAGCCAGGTATAGATACTCCAGTATTGGTTAGCCAGGTATAGATACTCCAGTATTGGTTAGCCAGGTATAGGTGCTCCAGTATCGGTTAGCCAGGTATAGGTGCCCCCTTGTATAAGAAGCCAGGTATACGTGCCCTCATTATAGGTATCCTGGCATAATTAATAATCTGAACATTGATATAGCGCTTTTCTCCTGTCGGACCCAAAGCGCTCGAGCTACAGCCACTAAGAGCGCACTCTAGGGGCCACACTACAGTGTTAGGGAGTCTTGCCTTGAACTCCTTACTGAATAGGTACTGACCCTAGTCAGGATTTGAGCCCTGGTCTCCCATGTCAAAAGCGGTGCCCTTAACCAGTACACAATCCAGCCACTATTTGCCCCAGTATAGGTTATCCAGATATAGGTGCTCCCAGTATAGGCAGCCAGGCATAGGTGTCCCCAGTATAGGCAGCCAGGTATAGGTGTCCCCAGTATAGGTAGCCAGGCATAGTTGCCCCCCGTATGGGTCAGCCAGGTATAGTTGCCCCAGTATGGGTAGCCAGTATAGTTGCCCCAGTATGGGTAGCCAGTATAGTTGCCCCCAGTATAAGTTAGCCAGGCATAGGTGCCCCCAGTATAAGTTAGCCAGGCATAGTTGCCCCCCGTATGGATCAGCCAGGTATAGTTGCCCCCAGTATTAGTTAGCCAGGTAGGTACCCACAGTAGGTAACCAGCTTGTCCTTCCCTCCCCGCAGCCAGCACTAGTTTTACCTCCTGAGTAGGCAGCCGCCTCCTCTATGACTGTCCCTGGTCTTCCTCACTACGGGGGCTTCTCTCCTGTTTCTTCATCACTGTGGTGCAGCAGGTCACCACGGATCTGAGGTCTAGTAGCGAAGGGGACCAGGGACTGTCGTAGAGAAGGAGGCCACTGACTCAGAAGGTAAAATGAGCAGTGGCCATGGGGAGGGAGGGGGTAGGAAGGATGCCGCCCCTTTGGAGACGCCTCCTGACGGAAGACTTTCAAGCGTTGCCATGGGTGCACTGCCCCTAGATATAAGGCTCCTTTGTGCTTTACATCACAGCTCCCATTTAGTCAGAAAGTATGTCAAATATAAATCAAATCGTGCAGGAATGGGGAAGTAACACACAGACACAGTGAGTCCAAGTATTCTGCTTTTATTCGGGCGTAGGCTAGCTTTATATCAAAAGGGGGTGGGGAGTGGTTAGTTAGAGCATCCTATAGATATTGTCCATGTATGGTTAGTTATGATTCATCATTATATGTTTGTTCCTCTTATTGCTGAAGCTTTCTCGTGTTCTCGTGAAAGGACACGGTTGCCCGACTTGTATGTGTATGTTCCAAGCGCAGCACAAGTAGGAGGTGGCCCTGCATCTTCTATAATCCCTGACGCATAACTGAATAGTGGTGTTTGAATCAGTATATACTCAGCAGTGTCCATGTTCCTCTCACCTCCAACGATGTGTGTCCATCCTATCATCGCTCACCTCTCGCTCAAGTGCCTGCTTCTCTTTCTCAGTGTCTGGCGATTACACGCAACATGAGGAGAATGAGATGCCGGGCACTAGGAGAGGAGAGGATGGACGCCCATCACTGGAGCACCGGCTGGAATAGTTGAGAGAAGCTCGGCTACCGATGCGCATATACTATGCTGTATATACTGGGGCTGGGTGAGCACAGGATAGGGGAGCATAGGACGGGGGAGCAGAGGACAGGGGGAGATCAGGACGCGTGAAGTTTAGGATGGGGGACCACAGGATGGGACAGCACAGGGCATCGGAATCTCAGGTTAGGGGGACAGGGTGAGTGAAGTTCAGGATGGAGGGCACAGGACAGGGAAGCACAGGGCAGGGAAATCTCAGGATGGGGGGACGGGGTGGGGAAGTTCAGAATGGGGGAGCACAGGGCAGAGGAAGCTCAGTATAGGGGAAGAACGTGATCGGGGTGAAGGGTGGGGGAGCATAGGATGGGGAGCCCAAGGCAGGGGAGGCTCAGGGTGGGGGAGCACAGGGCAAGGGAAGCCCAGGGTGGGGGAAGTTAAGGACGTGAAGCACAGGGTGGAGGAAGCTCAGTATGGGGGGAGAACATGATGGGAGCACAGGGTGGGGGAGCATAAGACGGGGAGCACAGAGCAGGGGAAGCTCAGGATGGGGGAGCTCAGGATGGGAGACACAGGGTGGGGGAGCACAGGGCAGGGGAAGATCAGGATGGGGGGCACAGGGCAGGGGAGGCTCAGGGTGGGGAGCTCGGGATGGGGGGTACAGGATGAGAGAGCGCTTTACCATTGTCTGGAGTTCTGATAATTTCTTCGGGCGTTCTGATAATTTCTTCGGGAGTTCTGATAATTTCTTCGGGAGTTCTGAGCATTTCTTTGAGACTCTTCAAAATTTTTTTGTGACTCTGACCGGTGATCAGGCCAGTGGTCCGGGACCTGGTGCTCAGAACAGGAGTAACAGGGCTGCTCATGATTTCTTGGTGAGTGAAGACGAGCATAAACATTTCTTTCTAACTCAGCAGCTCTTCTTTGTGCCTCAGCCGAATTTCTTCTGAGCACAGCAACATGCGGTTCTACATCAACAAGATCCCTTGGTTGCGGGGACCTCTTGGGCCGTGTCAGGACAGGGAGCGCAGGGCGGAGGACCTCAGAACGGGAGGGCGCATCATTTCCTTCTATCTGTGACTCCGATACCGGCTGTGGCAGCTGGGCAAAGCTCTTGGGCTGTTGCAGGTCGAGGGGAGCGAGCTCTGAATCCTGAAAAGCAGAAATCCCGGCCGGGAGATCAGCAGCAGGAGATGACACTGTTACACCTGGAATCAGAAAACCAGATATTAATTGTCAAGTAATGTGACAATTCTGAATTCTAAAGGGAATTCTAGTAAATGGAGATTCCTACAACCTCATAGGAGAGGCAATACTTTACTAACAACTCAGTGGCAATTTTTTTTTTTTTTGGGGGGGGAAGTGTTACTGGTTCTCATACAGGGGCCGGTGCAGTGTCTGGGGACAGGGGCACCACAATGTCTGCAAGCATCCTGCAGCTCACAGCACCATGCTGCTACCTGCACTACGTGCTGCTCTGCATCCTTCTTTGCCAGCTACAGTTAACTGGATGTAGCAGCAGCATGTGTACTGAGCACAGAGCAGCAGCGTGTGTACAGAGCATGCAGCAGTGTATGTACAGAGCATGCAGCAGTGTGTGTACAGATCATGGAGCAGCAGTGTGTGTGCAGAGCATGGAGCAGCAGCGTGTGTACAAAGCATGCAGCAGCAGCGTGTGTACAGAGCATGGAGAAACAGTGTGTGTACAGAGCATGGAGCGGCAGTGTGTGTACAGAGCATGGAGTGGCAGTGTGTGTACAGAGCATGGAGAAGCAGTGTGTGTAAAGGGCATGGAGCAGCAGTGTGTGTACAGAGCATGCAGCAGCGTGTCTACAGAGCATGGAGAAACAGTGTGTGTACAGAGCATGGAGCAGCAGCTTGTGTGCAGAGCATGGAGCAGCAGCGTGTGTACTGAGCATGGAGCAGCAGCGTGTGTGCAGAGCATGGAGCAGCATTGTGTTTGGAGAGCATGGAGCAGCGGCGTGTGTACAAAGCCTGGAGCAGCAGCGTGTGTACAAAGCATGGAGCAGCAGCTTGTGTGCAGAGCATGGAGCAGCATCGTGTTTGCAGAGCATGGAGCAGCAGCGTGTGTACAGAGCATGGAGCAGCAGCGTGTGTACAGAGCATGGAGCAGCAGCGTGTGTACAGAGCATGGAGCAGCAGCGTGTGTACAGAGCATGGATCAGCAGTGTGTGCACAGAGCATGGAGCAGCAGCATGTGTACAGAGCATGGAGTAGCAGCTTGTGTGCAGAGCATGGAGTAGTTCTGGGGAACATGACAGAGTACTGAGCCAGGTATAAGCACATCCCTGTGCCCCTGTTGTAGGCTAGTAAAGAAGGAAGTCGGACCATTCAGAAGGCTTCACTTTTCCCTTCATTACAGAAGTCAGCTGTCCTTATTATTATCTGTATTCACTGGCTGCTGTAACACCAAACTGAATATGCTGCAGAGGCCAGCGGACACACATGACATTGCTTACAATCAGACGACTTCTGTAGTGATGGAAGAAGCACAGAGGGGGTCTGGATGGATAGACCAGCTGACTTCTTCCTGGTCCCTGGCTGCTCATGTGATAGCCCTCTTAAATCCAATTACCTCTATTTCTTATTAAAATGTGTGTCTCACTCTCCTTTTGTCTTTCTCACCCTCTCTCCCTGCTATATCCTCTCTACCCGTCACTCCAGGGGCTTGATTCACTAAACTGTGATAACTCAAATATCACACCTTATCAAAGATATCACACCTTATCAAAAGTTATCACACGTTATCAAAGTTAACACACCTTATGAGAGTAGTATAGTGAGCGCTGCGAATTCGCAGGGGCTCAGAGCAGGACGAGTGCCATTGCCATTTAGCAGGCATAAGTTTGTAGCGCCCGCTATGCTACTCTGATAAGGGGTTTGATTTACTAAACCGTGATGACTGATATCATGGTCGCGCTAGCGTTTTGCATGCGTTATAACGCACGTAACATTTTTTTGTGCGCAATCGCAAATTTTCGTGTGAAAACAGCCGCGTTTGCGTGCGGAAATTTGCAATTGCACGTGACAAAAATGTTACGTGCGTTATAACGCGTGCAAAACGCTAGCGCGACCATGATATCAGTCATCACGGTTTAGTGAATCAAGCCCCTTATCAGAGTAGAATAGCGAGCGCTATGAACTTATGCCTGCTAATTGGCAATGGCACTCGTCCTGCTCTGAGCCCCTGCAAATTCGTAGTGCTCGCTATACTACTCTGATTAGGCGCGTTAACTTTGATAACGTGTGATAACTTTGATAAGGTGTGATATTTGAGTTATCACGGTTTAGTGACTGAAGCCCCCTGTCTCTCCTCCACAGTGCAGTGTGTCTGTGTGTTATCTCTGTATGGCCCTGCAAAATAGAATTTTGCAATCCTGGTGAGAAATCTTTCACATTCCCATTCGCTCTGTCTTGTGCCCCCCCCCCCCACCACACTACTATTCTGTCCTGTGCCTCTCTGTCTACCCCATTCCTGTCCCTAACTCGACTCCTCTCTCTCTCTCCCTCACTCTCTTCTGTCCCACAGACACACGGGCCATACCTCCCAACATTTTCTCATCAGAAAGCGGGACACTTAGGCCACACCCCTAAGCCACGCCCACCAAACACATTTTTTTACATTAATATTAATCCCTAAAACTAAATAAACAATTTGGGGAGGAGGGTGAGGGTGGCCGTGGGTGGGGAGGAGGGTGAGGGTGGCCGTGGGTGGGGAGGGGGCGAAAACAAAATGATCTAGGCGCCAGCCACGTTGGTGTGGGATGGGTGGCCGCCATTATATTCCTCCCTCCCTTCCTCCTAATGTGCCCCCAGTGTCCCCCCTGCCTGCAGAGAAAAGTGCATAGCGGAGCGGGCTGTCATTCAATCTTACCATTGCTCCTTGCGTACCGGGATCTGGCTTCACTCTACTTCCTGTGACATCACAGGAAGCAGGAAGCCGAGAAGAGCCAGATCCCGGTACGCATGGAGAGGCAATGGTGAGATTAAATGACAGCCCGCTCCACTATGCACTTTACTCTGCAAGCAGGGGGGACACTGGGGGCACATTAGGAGGAAGGGAGGGAGGAATATAATGGCGGCCACCCATCCCACATTGACGTGCCTGGTGCCTAGGTCATTTTCCCCCCCTCTCTGCCCAGCCGGCCGGGATACAAGGGGGGGGGGCAGCGCGGGATAGCAGGAGGGCCCCCCAAATCAGGACAGTCCCGCAGGATTCGGGACGGTTGGGGGGGCCTGACACTGGCATTCACGCATGTCTCTTCACCTTTACTGTCTTTCACTTTTCTCTCTCTACCTTTCCCCCACTCTCTTCCATCTCTTTCACCCACTCTCTGTCTCACCATCTCTCTCCCACCTAAAAAAATACTACTATTATGTATTTATATAGCACTAAAGTCTTCCACAGCACATTACAGAGTACATAGTCATGTCACTGACTGTCTTTAGAGGAACTCACACTCTAATCCTACCATAGTCATAGTCTAATGTCCTACATATTATTATTATTATTATGTATTTATATAGCAATGACATCTCCTGCAGCACATTACAGAGTACATAGCCATGTCACTGACTGTCCTCAGAGGGGCTCACAATCTAATCCTACCATAGACATAGTCTAATGTCCTAACTTATTATTATTATGTACTAGCTGGACGCCCGGCGTTGACCAGGTATGTATTTGGCTGGTGTTGGCCCCGCCCCCTTTTCCTAACCCTAACACACAATTACTTAATTACTTAATGACCAAGTTTGTGAGCTTTGCAGTCTTTGGCATCAATAATTTGCATTGAAATAAAATAAATCTGATTGGATGTGGCTCCACCCCTTTTCTGAATTTGAACCCAAATCACCCAATGGCCAAGTGTACCAGGTACAGGTGATTAACAGTGCAAGAGGCTTGTGCCATTAACAGTTCAAGAATGGCAGCAATTAAATAGCCCCTTAAAGATTAATAGGTGGATTTTGATTGGCTTTTGTAGGCTCCACCCACTTTTCTGAATATTAATCTCAGTCACCCAGTGACCAACTGTGCAAAGTTTGAGAACCCTGCCATTAACAGTGTAAGAATGGCTGCTGTTTACATTTTCTCAGTGAAATGTGTATTTGTCTCCACCCACTGATGACCCAGCATTGCCCGATTATGTATTTAGCTGGTGTTGGCTGCACCCACTTTTCCTAACCCTAACACACAATTAATCAATTACTCAATTACCAAGTTTGTGAGCTTTGCGGTGTTTTGCATCAATAATTTGCATTGGAATGAAACAAATCTAATTGGCTGTTTGTGGCTCCACCCCCCTTTCTCAAATTGAACTCCAGTCACCCAATGATCAACTGTACCAGGTTCAAGGCTTGTGCCATTAACAGTGCAAGAATGGCAGCAATGAAATATTCCCCTGAAAAATCAATAGGTAATTTTTGATTGGCTTTTTTAGGCTCCACCCACTTTTTTGAATATTAATCCCAGTCACCCAGTAACCAACTGTGCAAAGTTTGAGAACCCTACAATTAATAGTGTAAGAATGGCTGCTGTTTACATTTTCCCAGTAAAATTTGTATTTGTCTCCGCCCACTTATGACCCTGCGTTGCCCGCTTATGTATTTGGCTGGTGTTGGCTGTGCCCACTTTCCTAACCCTAACACACAATTAATCAATTACTCAATTACCAAGTTTGTGAGCTTTGCGGTGTTTGGCATCAATAATTTGCATTGGAATGAAACAAATCTAATTGGCTGTTTGTGGCTCCACCCCCCTTTCTCAAATTGAACTCCAGTCACCCAATGATCAACTGTACCAGGTTTGAGGCTTGTGCCATTAACAGTGCAAGAATGGCAGCAATGTAAATATTCCCCTTGAAAATCATTAGGTGCATTGTGAATGGCTTTTGTAGGCTCTTCCCACTTTTCTGAATATTAATCCCAGTCACCCAATGACCAACTGTGCAAAGTTTGAGAACCCTGCCATTAACAGTGTAAGAATGGCTGCAGTTTACATTTTCTCAGTGAAATTTGTATTTGTCTCCGCCCCCTTTTTGGTTATGGGAATAAAAAGTATCCTATACTTTATTCCAGGTAGTGTACTATGTGTGTGCCAAATTTCATTCTAATCCGTTCAGCCATTTTTGCGTGATCGAGTAACAAACATCCAAACATCCAACATCCAAACATCCGAACTTTCCCATTTATTATATTAGTAGGATTTATATAGCACTGGCATCTCCTGCAGCACCTTACAGAGTACATAGTCATGTCACTGACTATCCTCAGAGGAGCTCACAATCTAATCCTACCATAGTCATAGCCTAATGTCCTACCATATTATTATTATGTATTTATATAGCACTGACATCTTCTGCAGCACATTACAGAGTACATAGTCATGTCACTGACTGTCCTCAGAGGGGCTCACACTCTAATCCCTACCATAGTCATAGTCTAATGTCCTCCCATATTATTATTATTATGTATTTATATAGCACTGACATCTCCTGCAGCAGTTTACAGAGTACATAGTCATGTCACTGACTATCCTCAGAGGAACTCACATTCTAATCCTACCATAGTCATAGTCTAATGTCCTACCATATTATTAGTATGTATTTATATAGCACTGACATCTCCTGCAGCACATTACAGAGCACATAGTCATGTCACTGACTGTCCTCAGAGGGGCTCACACTCTAATCCTACCATGATTAATGACAGTGGTAGTATAGGTGACCTAGGAGTTGGCTGATTGCCCAATGTAGCATGAGGTAGTGTAGCAGTGGTGCAGTACAATTTGTTATTGATGTATACATAGGATCTTGTTGAGCAATTCCGCACAAAATATACGCATTATGCAGCAGTGTTTTTCCCAAAATACACATAATCCGTCAACGTTCCCACAAAATACACATAATGCGGCAGCATTTTCTACAAAATATACATAATGCAGCAGTGTTCCCACTAAATGCAAATAAAGCAACATTGTTTCCTTCCAAAATACATAGAATGCAGCAATTCCCCCACAATACACAAAATGTGGCAGTGTTCCCCACAAAATACACATAATGCTGAAGTGTTCCTTACAAAGTCCAGAGATATGTCAGCTCAAGAGAGGGGAATCTCCCCTTGCATCAAAGGAATGGTTAATTGCTCCCCAATAGAAGCCATTGGTAGGAGCTTCAGACAGTCATGTTGTGAGAAAACGCGGAAAAGCCGCCGCGGGTGCTCAGAGCAAGGCGGCTGATTCCACGTCCAACGCGGCAGGTTGCTCGCGTGGGCCTGCATCTGCTAGCATGACTGAACGCGGAGAAACCGCCGCATGTCCTGAGAACAAGGCGGCGGATTCCGCGTCCAACGCGGCGGTTTGCACGCATAGGCCTACATCTGTCAGTATGGCTGAACGCGGAGAAACCGCCGCATGCTCTGATAGCGGTGCGGCTGGTTCCGCATCCAGCACAGCGGATGGTTTACAACACATGTCTGGTGTGGCTGGGACTGATAGTCCACACAGGTTCAGAAGGACGCGCGCGTGCGCTGAGAGGCAGAGCTTTTATGACAGCCAGAAGGGAGTCAGCTGACCAAGGCGGTCAGCTGAAAATTCAACCAGTTCCCATTGGTCCAGCACTTAGGGGAGGCGCTGGAGAGCGTTATAGTATATATACTGGGTGCTGGTCATTTCTCTGGTGTCTGCCGTTGCGATCACTACGTGGAAGCACTCAGACCTTTTTGTCAGATTCAGTGTTATTCTCTAGACCAGTTCCTGGGTGTTGAAGACCAAGGACCTCACACTCCAGACTAGGAATTCTGTATATCATCTGTGTTATTCTCTAGACCAGTTCCATGGTGTTGATGATCACGGACCTCACACCCCAGACTAGGAATACTGTATATTATCTGTGTTATTCCTCAGACTAGTTCCAGGGTGTCGATGACTACGGAGCTCACACCCAAGACTAGGAATTAGCTTTACCATCCTGTTATATTTCAGACTAGTTCCAGGGTGTTGATGATCAAGGAGCTCACACCTAAGACTAGGCATTGTTAATTATTTGTTATGACCTTTTGCCTGACTTCTCCCTTTGGGGAGCCTCAGGCCAAGGAACCTGTTCTTTGGGCAGTATCTCCTACTGCCTTGCACCCTCCATATGGGGGCTCTCCTTAAAGTATTACTGTTGCACCAAACACTCATATTACTCAGGTGTCCAGAGGTTAGTGATATATCTGATTATCGGTGATACTGCAGATCACGGGTAATCAGATCCTCTCTGTGTTACACCGATCGTTACACATGTTCATCTAAACAACTTCAGTGTTATATTTTTTTTTACTTTCTATTGACCCTATACTCTTCCTTCTACTTTTTTTCTCTTCAGTGTCAGTATTTTTTTTATTTTTTTTGTATAAGTTTAGCAGGAGTGGTCTTTTAAGGACACTCGCCGTTCAGATCAAGCATGGCATACTACATAGGGTAAACAAACAGACTGTAGCAGCTGGATGAGACATACATTAGAGGCCAATATAGCAGAGCTGAGATCTTGTGAAATGGCTCAGAGTTCAGAGGTTAAGTTTAAACTGTAAAAAAAAAAAACAACCTCTGGGGGATACTTACCTCTAGAGGGGGAAACCTCTGGATCCTAATGAGGCTTCCCTCGTCCCCCCCCCTGTCTGACTATCAACAGCTGGAAGGCCCTGAAACCACAGCCAACAAGGCTGCTGGCTGTGGCACAGGCCCAGTAGCAGCTTTCTGATCGGGCTCAGGTGGAAATAGCCAGATCGGGTCCACTCTACTGGGCAGGCACAAGTCCCCCGCGCAGTAGAGCGAACCCAATCAAGCTTGGCTAATTCCACTTGAACCTGATCGGAAAGCCGCTACTGGGCCTGGCCTGGATCCCGGAAGGTAATTATTTACCTCCCCGGTGTTCTGGGCCTTCCAGTGCTGGAAGGCCGGGACGGAGAATGACGGGGCAAACCTCATTAGGGTCTACAAGCTTTCCCCTCCTGAGGTAAGTATCCCCAGAGGGGTATTTTTTTTCTTACAGATTTTCTTTAACATACCTTTAAAGAGAAACCGAGGTGGGTTTGAAGACTGTTATCTGCATACAGAGGCTGGATCTGCCTATACAGCCCAGCCTCTGTTGCTATCCCAAACCCCCCTAAGGTCCCCCTGCACTCTGCAATCCCTCATAAATCACAGCCACGCTGCTGACAAACAGCTTGTCAGAGCTGGCTGTGTTTATCTCTATAGCGTCAGTCTGCTGCTCTCCCCGCCTCCTGCAGAACTCCGGTCCCCGCCTGCGTCCCTTCCCTCCCCGCTGATTGGAGGAAAGGGACGGGGGCAGGGACCGGAGCTATGCAGGAGGCGGGGGAGCAGCTGAGACTGACACTACAGATGTAAAGACAGCCTCACAGCACGGCTGTGATTTATGAGGGATTGCAGAGTGTAGGGGGACCTTAGGGGCGTTTGGGATAGCAACAGAGGCTGGGCTGTATAGGCAGATCCAGCCTCTGTATGCAGATAACATTCTTTAAACACACCTCGGGTTCTCTTTAAAACCACAAATATCACATGAAATACCAGAGCATGGCATGTCATAAACAGACAGATATTGGTGCAATCAGATAGAAAAAAGTTGATAGAGGAGGCTGGAAACGTACCTGTGTGATAGGTGACAAGCAGCAGACAGCACAGCACATCCCAGCCCATGGTAGATGCAGCCTGGATAGTCCTGACACAAATCACAAATTACAACAATGTGATAACAGTAGTGTGATGACAATAATGTGACAAAAGTAGTGTAAAAACAATGTGATAATAATAACAATAATATGATAACAATGTCTTTCATTTCTTTCTAACGGTTGTCATTAGTGACAGGTCAGATAATTGCCTCCTACCTATTCACTGGAGAGAGGGTGACAAATTCAGTCCATTTCTTTGAAGAGAGTCTGAAGGGAACATTTTTTCCGATTCACTTTAACAAAAGACAGCACACAAAGAATGGAAAATCTATCCCTAAGTGTAATAGCATTGTCAAGGGCCATATCCAACACTGTTCTAATCTGAGCATTAGAGCTTTTGCTAAATGATTTTAAACCATGTATTATTTATGGCCCAAATGGCATCTACTCTTGGGGATCAAAGGAGTTGGGTTCAGTGATCAGGGCCTCCATCAGAAACTTTGGGGCCCCTCACACATCATCAGGCCCGGCTCCCTGGAGGGGCCAGTCTGATCCTGGCATTGGGGGCCCCCGGGCCCCTCACTGTAGTGATAACTCTCCCCCCCTGACGGCGGCCCTGTCAGTGATGGTTAAGTCACCTTTTTTATTTTCTGTAGTCCCCTTTAAGTGGCTGAGTTCCCTGTGACTGCCATATAGCTGACATTTCCCATTATTCAAGAAAGGGTAAAAAATCAGAACCCGGGAAATCACAGAACCTGCAAGCTTAACCCTCTGGGGACCAGCTGCCTAACCCCCTCCCCCCCTTAAAGACCAGGCAATTTTACATGCGGGGAGGGGGGGGGGGCATTTGGCGGGGTCAGGCAGCTGGATCCCTGGTAGGGCTAGCTAGGCATGGTGTCACCAGTGTAGACAGGTGTCCCCCATATTGCCAGCAACCTTTACTCAATTTCCAGGCTCCAGCGATGAGCAGCTCTAGCCCCCTTCACTCTGGACGGCATCCTCGCTCATACTGCCGTTAAGTTACGGGTCGCGGGTTGATGACGTCATCAAGCTGGGACCTGACACTTCCGTTAGACCGAGCAGGGATGCCTGCCAGATTTTTCAAAGAGAACTTGTAGTTTTTGAGAAAATTGATTTTTAAAATACAAAGAAAAATGTTTTTTAAACTCAGAAAAAATACAGTCAGAAAACATTTTTCTTTGCATTTTTAACATTGATTTTCTCAAAAAAAATACAAGGACTTTTTGAAAAATTCTTTATTTGGCTTGTACCCACTATTCTCCTTAATATATGTAGCAGTTTTGGTAGCAACAGCCTGTATGGTGGTGGCTTTGCTATTAACCGCTAAAATCGGCACAAAATTAAGCAAACATTACACAAAAAATTATGCGAAATTACAAATGATTACAATTACATATGAAATTAATTACGATTTTCCCAGAAATTTTGCATTACGATTATGATGTGTAATTGCGAATTAGAATGTGTAATAATGTGTTGGCAAAATTTCTGCTAATCACTATATAGCACAAAATTATCTAAAGTCCAATCATCAACATGAGTTTGCTAAAGACAGGTGTTGTATAACCAAGTTATAAAGTGGCGAATGCAAATTTAGATATTGGGAAATAAATACATGTTGGATACTTGGACTTTGCAAAGTCTTTTCATGCTGCTCCCCACAACAGCCTGGTGCAGAAGCTGAGGATACAGGGACTACGATAAAATATGGGTATGTGGATAGAGAACTGGATAAGGGACATAAGGCAAAGAATAGTAGAAAATAGTTCATACCTCGAATAGATATCTGTGAGCACTGCAGTGACGTCCCTCAAAGGTCAGTGCTGGATCCAGATGTCTTCAGCTTATTTGTTAATGATCTAGTGAATGGAACACATAGTAATGATGCCATTTATTCAGAAGGTACTAATTTATGTAGCATTTTCAGAATTGCATAGGATAGTGACATACTGTAGAAGGATCTGAAAAACATGTCTATATGGGCAGGACTATGACAGATGAAATTGAATGATTGATTGATTAGGGCAGCACGGTGGCGTAGTGGTTAGCTCTCTCGCCTTGCAGCGCTGGGTCCCTGGTTCGAATCCCAGCCAGGGCACTATCTGCAAAGAGTTTGTATGTTCTCTCCGTGTCTGTGTGGGTTTCCTCCGGGTACTCCAGTTTCCTCCCACATTCCAAAAACATACAGATAAGTTAATTGGCTCCCCCTAAAAATTGTGAGCTCCTTTGAGGGACAGTTAGTGACAAGACAATATATTCATATATACACTGTACAGCGCTGCGTAATATGTTGGCGCTATATAAATACTAAATAATAATAATAATAAATGATAATGATGATAAATATGAGATAATTTGCTATGAAGGAGCCAATGGCAAAACACCATAAAAACCAAATGATCATCAGACTTGGGAAAAAAATAAGCAATGCTGGTTGATGATGTTGCCACACACCACAATGCAAACATGTCAGTACTATACCTCAAATTGTGCAGCTGTGGCACTCCCGCTAGGACAACAGAGCCTCAACCTATAGTGTGTGCGAGACAACTCTTTGGCTTTGTTCACATCGATTTTTTGCGCAATTTTTTTCCCCGGCGCTTACTTGCACAATGCAATTTTGTGTAAAGTGCTTTTCTAAGTGCTTTTGCAGAGCGATTTGTTTTTAAATTTCCTGGCGCGCGTCAGGAAGTGAACTCTTTGACCCGGAAAAGAATAAATACAATGTATTTATTCTTAAAAGTGCAAACGCAATCGCTGCAAAAGCGATTTTGTTAGTTTTGCGTTTTTCCTTTACCTTCCATTGTAGCAAAACCGCCCTAACAATGGTCCAGGCAGCGCTTTGCTGAGCGGATCGGAAACAAACTGCTCAGATGTGAACTCTCTCATGGGGAATCATTGCACAAGTGCTTTTAGGGCAATTTTGAAAATCGCCGGCGCTTAAAAAACACACAAAACGTCCTAGGTGTGAACAAGCCCTTAGAGACCATGTGCTTGATTCACAAAAGTGTGATAACTCAGTTATCATGCCTAAAAGCTTTGCACGTGCAAATTAGGGATGATCGGAATAAGCATATTCCGTTCTGACGGAATTGCAGAATTCCGCCAGCGCTAAATTCCGTGGAATTCCGCATTCCGGCAGAAAAATGAAAGTAATCGCAAATGAAACCTTGTTTATGCTAAATCGTAGCCCATGGGGCCTAGTGGCTGTTCCCCCGGTCATTTTTTCCCCTTTGTTTGCAGCAGGAGTTGTCTCTTAAGCCATGAGACCTGGCGGTGGTCCCATGGCTGTGGTTTTGGCGTCGCAGGAGGTGTCGCGTAAGCGTTGGGACCTGGCGGTGGTTCCATGGTGGTGGTTTTTGCGCCGCAGGAGGTGTCGCGTAAGCTTTGGGACCTGGCGGTGGTCCCATGGCGGTGGTTTTGGTGCCACAGGAGGTGTGGCGTAAGCTTTGGGACCTGGCGGTGGTCCCATGGCAGTGATTTTGGCGCCGCTGGAGGTGTCGCGTGCGCTTTGGGACCTGGCGGTGGTCCCATGGCGGTGGTTTTGGTGCCGCAGGAGGTGTGGCGTAAGCTTTGGGACCTGGCGGTGGTCCCATGGTGGTGATTTTGGCGCCGCTGGAGGTGTCGCGTGCGCTTTGGGACCTGGCGGTGGTCCCATGGCGGTGGTTTTGGTGCCTCAGGAGGTGTCGCGTAAGCTATGGGATTTGGCGGTGGTTCCATGGCGGTATTTTGGTGCAGCAGGAGGTGTTGCGTAAGCTTTGGGACCTGGCAGTGGTCCCATGGCGGTGGTTTTGGCGCCGCAGGAGGTGTCACGTAAGCTATGGGACCTGGCAGTGGTCCCATGGCGGTGGTTTTGGTTCCGCAGGTGGTGTTACGTAAGCTTTAGGACCTATACAAAATGGTTGGGATAGGTGAGATAGCTGGGGATCTGGTTGCTAACATCGGATTGATTGGTTTTTGTTAACACTGTAATTGGTGCTGAAATAATTCCGATTTTCATGCAGAAATCTGTTTGGGTGGTTTTTGTAAGCCTCTGATTGGTGCAGAAATTCCTATTTTCATGAAGAAATCCTGTTCTCACTTCTTCTGGGGGCTTCCTTGTGATTGGCTTACAAAATTCTGCATTCCGCCGGAATTAAGCATCATTTTGCGGAATTTCCGCTATAGCGCTAAGGCAATTTCGCTGCGATGCAACGGAACTACCAAATTCCGTCCGGTATCGTGGAAAAATGAAATCCGCGGTACGTGGTGAGCATCCCTAGTGCAAATGTGCATGCAAACCATTGGGCTCGATTTACTAAATCGTGATAAGTGCTATGATATGTGATAAAAAAATAGGGAGGACAAGAAATGTCCGGCACTATAGTTCATAATTTATTGTGACAGCAATACAGAGTAAACGTGCTGTGGCAAAACAACATGGAGTGTGACAACATGTGAGATGCTGAACATCGCTGAGCATAAGCGTCACTGAAACATCTGTGCTGTACCTGGATGCGTTGGAGGTGGCTGGTGTGGGCGCCAGAGGGTGCACGGTCACTTACGACCGTTTCACAAGGCGGTTGCCGAGCTTCTTCTGAGGGGTGCACTCAAGAAGAAGCTCGGCAACCGCCTTGTGAAACGGTCGTAAGTGACCGTGCACCCTCTGGCGCCCACACCAGCCACCTCCAACGCATCCAGGTACAGCACAGATGTTTCAGTGACGCTTATGCTCAGCGATGTTCAGCATCTCACATGTTGTCACACTCCATGTTGTTTTGCCACAGCACGTTTACTCTGTATTGCTGTCACAATAAATTATGAACTATAGTGCCGGACATTTCTTGTCCTCCCTATTTTTTGCATTTCTATGTCTACTGTCCTGAGCACATAATTCCACTGGGTGTAACCACACACCTGCTAGTCATACGCAGCTGCCCCCGAGTGCCTGCCTTCTCTCCCACAAGAACTATGATATGTGATAGCAGTTATCACGTGATAACTGCTATGAATCACAGCAGTTATCACGCTTTAGTGAATCAAGCCCCATATCACAGAAGAGAGCACATGAAGTCGTCAGCTCAAGATGAATATTATGTCTAAGTCACCAATAGCAGCTATCAGTCAATTGTACAAAGTGTCACTGCCAAGGTGAGTTGCGTGTGTTTCGATGTTGGTCATGGAGAGAATCCGAAGACTTATCAACAAAAGTTGTTTAGGTGATACATTTAATGAGTAACTGTACAAGATGCCTCTGCAAGCTTTTGAAACTTTAAGTTTCTTCTTTAGGCATGATACAGAAACGTGATCAGAACCATATGAATCGTGCCTAAAGAAGAAACTTAACGTTTGGAAAGCTTACAGAGAAATCTCGTACAGTTAGTCATTAAAGGTATTACCTAAACAACTGATGTTGTTATGTTTTCGGATGCCAAAGTGAGACAGAGAAGCTGACCACCACCAATTCAATACGTACTCCGCCAACTGTCATAAAGCCAACTCAAATATCTGTCTGCCACATGCCAGAACATCTGTACACTAAAAAATGGATACACAGATGCCATTGGATCAATAAATTGGATTTAACATCACCCCATGTGGCGTGCTCTGGGCTAGTTATTTATGATTGTAATCGGCTTATTATGATTACGTGAAATTTCGCATACATTTTTGCAATTACGCCCATACGTAATTATGATTTGTAAATTCAATTGATTTTGTGTAATCACTCATTTGTGCCAACTTTAGCGGTGAATAGCCCCCATACATGCAATTGCCCCCTAAAATTGCTACATTTGTTAAGAAGTATAGTTGGTACAAGTCAAAACATTTTTTTTTTACCAAAGACCCTGCAGTTTTTGAGTAAATCGATTTTAAAATGAAAAGGAAAAATGTCTTTTAAACTTAGAAAAATGACAGTTTAAAAACCATTTTTCCTTTTGCAATTTTCAATTTTCTCAAAAACTACAAGGTCTTTTTGAAAATTTATTTTTTTGACTTGTACCCAATATTCTCCTCCAATTACAGACACAATTAATTGTGATTTTTCCAGAAATTTCACATTACTATTTTGCATCCTAATTGTGAATTTACATGCAAATTTACATCTATGAGACATATGTGTCTATCACTACTCGGGGCATAATTGCACAACAAATAGCAGAAAAAATAGCAAATACTCACAAGTTCCTTCTTTGGGTGTATTTGCCTCTGGGCACTCATCGAAGTGATGTGCAGTGCATGGGCGGCTGTTTAAATAGCCTGTGAGAAGGGGAAGTGAGGAAAGACCCCTCCCATGAGGCGGCATCTAGTTGCAATGGTAACCACTCGGTCCAATGAAAATGGTGAGCCAGAAGATGGACATGAGCGGGGGGAGTGACAGCAGGTGATGAGTGGCAGGCCAATCAGCAGTGAAGGAGGCGGTGTCTTAGGCCTCTTGCACACTGCATGCATTTCAGATTCCGATTCCGCTTTTTAATCTGTTTTTACATCCGATTCCGATTTTTAATCTTAACTGCATGCTGCGTTTTTTGATCCGTTTTTCTGTTGAATGTATTCAAGGAAAATCGGAAACGGAATCGGAATCGGAATCGGAAAACGGATTTGCAGTGTGCAGGGAGCCTTACTCAGATAGCAGGGAATGACATCAATGTGATCATCTGACCACTGATTGTCTATTGTAACGAGCAGGCTTGGCTGTTTGTAAGCAAACAATACCATAAATAGGCCTATGCATCCACCAAACTGTGTAACAGCAACAATGCAGCCCAGGATTAGGAAAGAGGGGTCATGTAGGTGGACTAGGTCCACAGATGTCTGTGAGATATCAATCAGCCAAAAGTTAAAGGACAACTGTCGTAAAAAAAAGTAGGCAGTTAAAATATGACAGAACCTACTTTTTTTTGCAATAGTGGTCCTTTAAAGAGAATCTGAAGCCAGATTAAAAATGGCTTTTTAGCTGATATCCCTATGAGGCATGTTTGCCCCAGCTAAAACGCTGCTATCCCGCGGCATAACGAGGGGTCTTTTGCCCCCAAATCCCCCCTGCAATATCCACGAGTCACGACTTTCTTGGTGGTGGATTTTGCTGCCCCTGTGCGCTTCCGTGTGAGGCAGAGCTATGAGCTGCAGCCCTGCCTCACACGCCTCTGCCACGGCAGATCTCCGCCTCTCCCTCGCCCCTCTCAGCGAAGGCAGACTGAGAGGGGCGGGGGAAAGGCGGTGATCCGCCGCTGATAGACGCGTGTGAGGCAGGGCTGCAGCTCATAGCCCTGCCTCACACGGAAGTGCTCCTCCCCGGAGGTAGCAGGGTGGGATTTGGGGGTAAAGACCCCTCGTTAGTCCGCGGGATAGCGGCGTTTTAGCAGGGGCAAGCATGCCCCTGCTGAATATAAACTAAAAAGCTCTTTTTAATCTGGCTTCAGACTCTCTTTAACACTAGATTTACCAGGGCTGCGCAGATCTGCGTAAATTCCCTTGACCTCACACCTCCTAGCACTCCTGCTAAGTTTTTTAACATGCTATCAACTCCATTGTTCTCTTTCTTTTGTTCTGAAAACACACACATTTACATTTGTTTACTTGAACTAAATCACCTTGGATCTGAGTTACTCTATTTGCCCACCTCCCATCCCCCACAACCAGAGAATTCTGTTCTTTGTGTGAGCACAATATGAGTACAAGGTAATGCATAGTCAGTCACTGAATGGGAGAATGGAGATTAGGAAAGTTAGGTTCACTCAAGTGCATAGCTATGGATACACACGGTGCGTTCCTGCACTCGATGCACCACTCGATTCCCGTCGATTCGTTTATTTCCGACATGTCCGATTCGCATTTCGATGGATCGTTAGGTCGATTTGCCATAATTTACATGGCAATCGATCTAAAAATCCTCGAAATGTGCTCGGAAATGCTCGGAAATATTTAAATCGACGGGAATTGAGTGGCGCATTCGGCGTTTGAGCTATGGATGAGGCTTTTGCCTTGAAAAATGGACCCTGTGTGGTCCCAAATCATAGACTTTTCTGATGGTTTCTGTGGAACAACAAAGATTATTATAGGGGGTGCCAGCTTCTTTTTCTCAAATTTCCTATTGCTGAATCTGACTGCTAGCATGGTTGTGCCACAACATTTTATGAAGTTGTTTCAAAGTTTAGTTTAGTAGAACTTCTCACTTATAATAGTCACACAACACACTACACACAGCACACGTATCCTAGTCACACACCACACCTACACACAACACACTTATCCTAGTCACACAACACAGCTACACACAACACACTTATCCTAGTCACACTACACACCTACACACAACACACTTCTCCTAGCCTCACTACACAGCTACACACAACACACTTATCCTAGTCACATAACACACCTATACTCAACACACTTATCCTAGTCACACAACACACTATACACAACACACTTATCCTAGCCTCACTACACACTATACACAACACACTTATCCTAGCCTCACTACACACTACACACAACACACTTATCCTAGTCACACAACACACTATACACAACACACTTATCCTAGCCTCACTACACAGCTACACACAACACACTTATCCTAGTCACACAACACACCTGTACACAACACACTTATCCTAGCCTCACTACACACTACACACAACACACTTATCCTAGTCACACAACAAACTTATCCTAGTCACACAACACACCTGCACACAACACACTTATCCTAGTCACACAACAACTACACACAACAGACTTATCCTAGTCACACAACACAACTACACACAGCACACTTATCCTAGTCACTCAACACACTACACACAACACACTTATCCTGGCCTCACTACACAGCTACACACAACACACTTATCCTAGTCACACAACACACCTGTACACAACACACTTATCCTAGCCTCACTACACACTACGCACAACACACTTATCCTAGTCATACAACACACCTACACACAACACACTTATCCTAGTCACACAACAACTACACACAACAGACTTATCCTAGTCACACAACACACTACAAACAACACACTTATCCTAGCCACACACCACACCTACACACAACACACTTATCCTAGTTACACAACAACTACACACAACACACTTATCCTAGCCACACAACACAGCTACACACAACACACTTATCCTAGCCACACACCACACCTACACACAACACACTTATCCTAGCCTCTACACAGCTACACACAACTCACTTATCCTAATCACACAACTCACCTACACACAGCACACTTATCCTGGCCTCACAACACACTACATACACCAAACTTAGCCTAGCCACACGACACCTGACACTACACACAACACACTTATCCTAGTCACACAACACAGCTACACACAACACACTTATCCTAGCCTCACTACACAGCTACACACAACACACTTATCCTAGTCACACAACAACTACACACAACAAACTTATCCTAGTCACATAGCACAGCTACACAACACACTTATCCTAGCCTCTAAACAGCTACAAACAAAACACGCTTATCCTAGTCACACAACAACTACACAACAAACTTATCCTAGTCACAGAACACAGCTACACACAACACACTTATCCTAGTCACACAACAACTACACACAACACACTTATCCTAGCCTCTACACAGCTACACACAACTCGCTTATCCTAGTCACACAACAACTACACACAACAAACTTATCCTAGTCACACAACACACCTACACACAACACACTTATCGTAGCCTCACAACACAGCTACACACAACACGCTTATCCTAGTCACACAACACACTACACACAACACACTTTTCTAGTCACATAACACAGCTACACACAACACACTTATCCTAGACTCACAACACACCTACACACAACATACTTATCCTAATCACACGACACACTACACACAACACGCTTATCCTAGTCACATAACACACCTACACACAACACACTTATCCTAGTCACACACCACACCTACAGACAACACACCTACAGACAACACACTTATCCTAGTCACACAACACACCTACACACAACACACTTATCCTAGCCACAGAACACAACTACACACAGCACACTTATCCTAGTCACACAACACACCTACACACAACACACTTATCCTATCCACACAACACAGCTACACACAACACACTTATCCTAGTCACACAACACAGCTACACACAACACACTTCTTCTAGTCACACAACACACCTACACACAACACACTTATCCTAGTCACACAACACACCTACACACAACACACTTATCCTAGTCACACACCACACCTACAGACAACACACCTACACACAACACACTTATCCTAGTCACACAACACAACTACACACAACACACTTATCCTAGTCACACAACACAGCTACACACAACACACTTCTTCTAGTCACACAACACACCTACACACAACACACTTATCCTAGTCACACAACACACCTACACACAACACACTTATCCTAGTCACACAACACAGCTACACACAACACACTTATCCTAGTCACACAACACAGCTACACACAACACACTTATCCTATTCTCACTACACACAACACACTTATCCTAGTCACACAACACAGCTACACACAACACACTTATCCTAGTCACACAACACACCTACACACAACACACTTATCCTAGTCACACAACACACCTACACACAACACAATTATCCTAGTCACACAACACACCTACACAAAACCCTCTAATCCTAGTCACATAACAGCAGGTACAATTACCTGGCCTGGCCATCACCATGAAATAGTCGTAATGCTGAAATGTTTCACCAGAAAATAATCGTAATGTGGCAATATTTCACCAGAAAATAATTGTAATACAGCAATGTTTCAATAGAAAATAATCGTAATACAGCAATCTTTTACCATGAAACATTCATAATGTGGCAATGTTTCACCATAGAATAATCATAATGCGGCAATTTTTCACCATAAAATAATTGTAATGTGGCAATGTATCACTGGAAATTAACCCTAATGTGGCAATCTTTTACCATAAAATAATCGTAATGCGGCAATGTTTCACCATAAAATAATTGTAATGCGGCAATCTTTCACCATAAAATAATTGTAATACAGCAATGTTTCACAATAAAATAATTGTAATACAGCAATGTTTCACCATAAAATAATTGTAATGCGGCAATCTTTCACCATAAAATAATCGTAATACAACAATGTTTCACCATAAAATAATCGTAATGCAGCAATCTTTCACCAGAAAATAATCCTAATGCGGCAATGTTTCACTAGAAAATAATTATAATGCAGCAATGTTTCACAGAAAATAATCGTAAGGCAGCAATGTTTCACTAGAAAATAATCGTAATGTGGCAATGTTTCACTAGAAAATAATCGTAATGTGGGCACTGGCAGCAGTTCACCAGGAAATAATCATAATGCAGCAATGTTTCACTAGAAAATAATCATAATGCGGCAATCTTTCACCAGAAAATAATCGTAAGGCAGCAATCTCACCCTAAAATAATCGTAATGCAGCAATCTCACCCTAAAATAATCGTAATGCAGCAATGTTTCACCAGAAAATAATCGTAATGCAGCAATGTTTCACTGGAAAATAATCGTAATGCAGCAGTATTTCACTAGAGGTTAATTTTAATGCGGCAATATTTCACTAGAAAAGAATCATAAATTGGGCAGCATTTCACCAGAAAATAATCATAATGCAGCAAGCTTTCACCAGAAAATAATCATAATGCGGCAATCTTTCACCAGAAAATAATCGTAATATGGGCAGCGGTTCACCAGGAAATAATCCCAGCAGCACCTCCCCCTCACACAGCTCTCCAGGCGACTGCTTGGTCTGCCTGGTGGACCAGGTGCCCCTGTCCATACCCCTCCTGTGTATCCAGCCAGAGGAGGATCATCCATCAGGCAACCTAGGCAGGTGCTTGGGGCCTAGTGACCATCAAGGGGCGCACCTGCCACCTTCTCTGACCTCTCTCCACTTCAGCTTACCAAAAGGACTACAAAGGGGGCCCAAATCTACTACCTTGCCCAGGATCCCATTACATCTTAATCTATCTCTGTATCCAGCACATGATCACTACATACCTGGATAAGGTGTATCCAAACTTTAGATCTGCAGGATGTGTATAAAAAGCCAGCTGTCAGCAGCAGAGAGAGGAAGTGAAAGTGTCAATCTCTGATGCTGAAGTTCAGCAGAACTTGTAAAATGCTGACCACAGCTGACCACAGACTGAGCTGAACTTCTGAGATAACTGTCCTGTAATTACTTTATTATTTATTTTAATATGCTGACAATAATTTGAGACAAATCCAACAGAAAATAATCGTAACACAGCAATGTTTCACTGTGAAGGATTGCGGAATAGCCGCCGCGTGCTCTGACGGCGTGGCGGCTATTTCCGCGTCTAGTCCGGCGGTCTACGCGCGGCGACATGTGTCTGATCTGGTTCAGCCGTCTTGTGCACATAAGCTGAGGAATACGTGCGCGCGCGCGGAGAGGCAGAAGCTTTATGGGAAGCAGAGACGGATCAGCTGACTCTCTTGGTCAGCTGATCCCAGGTCGCATGCGGATTGGCTGGAAGGGACTGGGCGGCGCTGATCAGCGCTGCACTATATAACCACTCGTTCCTCAGTCTCACGTTGTCTGCCGTTGCGAATGCTTTATGTGTTAGCACACAGACCTCAGTCAGATCCTACAGTGTGTTAGAACCAGGACGGACCTGGGAATTCACACTGAGCTAGAATACTCTCGTATGCTATGTTATAGACTAGTTCCAGGGTGTTGTGACTACGGACCTCACACCCAAGACTAGGGAACTGTGTCAATCCTATGTTATGTTCTAGACTAGTTCCAGGGTGTTGTGACTACGGACCTCACACCCAAGACTAGGGAACTGTGTCAGTGTTATGTTAGGCTAGTTCCGGGGTGTTGTAACTACTGACTTCACACCCAAGACTAGCACTGTGTACTTGTACTACTTTAGCCCTCCCTGGG
Organism: Hyperolius riggenbachi; assembly: GCF_040937935.1. Taxonomy (NCBI): domain Eukaryota; kingdom Metazoa; phylum Chordata; class Amphibia; order Anura; family Hyperoliidae; genus Hyperolius; species Hyperolius riggenbachi. Next base: position 17,403,342 of record NC_090647.1, on the reverse strand, counting down.
GTGTAGAGAGCTAGCATCTCCCATCCAGACCTTGGGAAGGCGACAGGCGGCACCATTTTATTTGAGGTCTTCTATTGACCATTTTATGCGCGCTACTTTTTCGGGGTTCCCAGTGCACGGGCCCCGTATGTGAGTTTCTTTTATCCTTGTTTTTAAATTGTTTTACTTGTTATGTAATAAAGACGGTTTACACTTAGATGTGCCGTACATCTCTTTCATGTCACTATCCTACTGGACTCCTCTTTGGCGAGTCTCTGCGATCTCAGGATATCTAATATATTCCGGAGGAATCTGTGGTGTGCAACATCGCTGGTGAAACGACACCATTTGAAAGTTCTGCGGACCATCTATCAAACTCGTTTACAACCTTATAATGTGGGTTGTTGGAATCTGGTAAGCCTTGCTTCTTTACCTTTTTGTTCGAAGATCCTGTATACCAGAAAATGACGAAAGCTGTATTACTATAGACCTGCGCTGACTTTATATATTCATTGCTTGTGTGGACTTTTGGACATTGTCCTTCTCGGCTGCGGTCGCCTTCTGCCTTGGCGCTTACACTTGTTGTTTATTTTTGTCTCAATGCTATGATATGTTATAGACTAGTTCCAGGGTGTTGTGACTACGGACCTCACACCCAAGACTAGGGAACTGTCTCAATGCTATGTTATGTTATAGACTAGTTCCAGGGTGTTGTGACTACGGACCTCACACCCAAGACTAGGGAACTGTGTCAATTCTATGTTATGTTCTAGACTAGTTCCAGGGTGTTGTGACTACGGACCTCACACCCAAGACTAGGGAACTGTGTCAGTGTTATGTTAGGCTAGTTCCGGGGTGTTGTAACTACTGACTTCACACCCAAGACTAGCACTGTGTACTTGTACTACTTTAGCCCTCCCTGGGGTGTAGAGAGCTAGCATCGCCCATCCAGTAAGGGAAGGTTTGTTCATTTAGCAGCAGGGCATCCTGCAATCTAGCCCAGGCCCCTCTCCTAGGGAGCCTTGGCCTATAGGGATTCACCCAGAGCCTGGGGTGGATTTCCTTCTGCTTTCTACCGCCAGTTTCAAAGTGTTACTGTTACTCCATACACTCATATCTCAGGTGTCCAGAGGTTAGACATACCTGGATTATTGGTGATTCTGCAGATCATCCATAATCTGGTGTATATTTGCATTGCTGGTGATTCTGCAGATCACCAATAATCAGATTCTCTCTGCGTGTTGACACCAATCGTTACATTCACTAGAAAATAATCATAATGCAGCAATGTTTCACCAGAAAATAATCATAATGTAGCAATGTTTCACCAGAAAATAATCGTAACGCAGCAATGTTTCACCAGAAAATAATCGTAACGCAGCAATGTTTCACTAGAAAATAATCGTAATGCAACAATGTTTCACTAGAAAATAATCATAATGCAGCAATGTTTCACCAGAAAATAATCGTAATGCAGCAATGTTTCACCAGAAAATAATCATAATGCAGCAATGTTTCACCAGAAAATAATCATAATGTAGCAATGTTTCACCAGAAAATAATCATAATGCAGCAATGTTTCACCAGAAAATAATCATAATGCAGCAATCTTTCACCAGAAAATAATCATAATGTAGCAATGTTTCACCAGAAAATAATCGTAATGCAGCAATGTTTCACTAGAAAATAATTGTAACGCAGCAATGTTTCACCATAAAATAATCGTAATGCAGCAATGTTTCACTAGAAAATAATCGTAACGCAGCAATGTTTCACTAGAAAATAATCGTAACGCAGGAATGTTTCACCATAAAATAATCGTAATGCAGCAATGTTTCACAAGAAAATAATCATAATGTAGCAATGTTTCACCAGAAAATAATCGTAATGCAGCAATGTTTCACTAGAAAATAATTGTAACGCAGCAATGTTTCACCATAAAATAATCGTAATGCAGCAATGTTTCACTAGAAAATAATCATAATGCAGCAATGTTTCACCATAAAATAATTGTAATGCAGGAATGTTTCACCATAAAATAATTGTAATGCAGCAATGTTTCACCAGAAAATAATCGTAATGCAGCAATGTTTCACCACAAAATAATCGTAATGTGGTAATATTTCACCAGAAAATAATCATAATGCAGCAATTTTTCACTGGAAAATAATTATAATGTGGCAATGTTTCACCATAAAATAATCGTAATGCAGCAATGTTTCACCAGAAAATAATCATAATGCAGCAATGTTTCACCATAAAATAATCGTAACGCAGGAATGTTTCACCATAAAATAATCGTAATGCAGCAATGTTTCACCAGAAAATAATCGTAATGCAGCAATGTTTCACCACAAAATAATCGTAATGTGGTAATATTTCACCAGAAAATAATCATAATGCAGCAATTTTTCACTGGAAAATAATTATAATGTGGCAATGTTTCACCATAAAATAATCGTAATGCAGCAATGTTTCACCAGAAAATAATCATAATGCAGCAATGTTTCACCAGAAAATATTCGTAACGCAGGAATGTTTCACCATAAAATAATCATAATGTTTCACCATAAAATAATTGTAACGCAGGAATGTTTCACCATAAAATAATCATAATGCAGCAATGTTTCACCATAAAATAATTGTAAAGCAGCAATGTTTCACCACAAAATAATCGTAATGTGGTAATATTTCACCAGAAAATAATTATAATGCAGCAATTTTTCACTGGAAAATAATTATAATGTGGCAATGTTTCACCATAAAATAAGCGTAATGCAGCAATGTTTCACCAGAAAATAATCATAATGCAGCAATGTTTCACCAGAAAATAATCATAATGCAGCAATGTTTCACCATAAAATAATCGTAACGCAGGAATGTTTCACCATAAAATAATCGTAATGCAGCAATGTTTAACCATAAAATAATCGTAATGCAGCAATGTTTCACCATAAAATAATTGTAACGCAGCAATGTTTCACCAGAAAATAATCGTAATGTGGCAATCTTTCCCCAGAAAATAATCGTAATGTGGTAATATTTCACCAGAAAATAATCATAATGTGGCAATCTTTCCCCAGAAAATAATCGTAATGTGGTAATATTTCACCAGAAAATAATCATAATGCAGCAATTTATCACTGGAAAATAATGGTAATGTGGCAATGTTTCACCATAAAATAATCGTAATGCAGCAATGTTTCACCATAAAATAATCGTAACGCAGCAATGTTTCACCATAAAATAATCGTAATGTGGCAATCTTGAACAAGAAAATAATCATAATGTGGTAATATTTCACCAGAAAATAATCATAATGCAGCAATTTTTCACCAGAAAATAATCGTACTGTGGCCAGCGTTCCACCAGAAAATAATCGTATTGCAGCATTGTTTCACCAGAAAATAATCGTAATGTGGGCAGCATTTCACCATAAAATAATCATAATGCGGTAATCTTTTACCATTAAATAATTTGTAATGCGGCAATTTTTCACCAGAAAATAATAGTAAAGCAGCAATGTTTCACTAGAAAATAATCGTAATGCGTCAATCCTTCACCAGAAAATAAATGTAAGTCAGCAATGTTTCACCAGAAAATAATCATAATGTGGTAATATTTCACCAGAAAAAATCGTATTGCAGCAATTTTTCACCAGAAAATAATCGTACTGTGGGCAGCGTTTCACCAGAAAATAATCAGAATCAGAATCAGAATTCAGAATCAGAATCAGAATTTGTTTATTTCGCCAAGCACGGTTGGGCCGTGCCCGGAATTGGATTTGACACATTGATAGGCACAGAAGAGTTATACAACAGAGAGAGAAGTACACAGAGCAAGAGTAATACAACAGGACATGAGAATACACATTGTCGTTTTATGCACATTAACGTTAGACGTAGAGCATTTTGGGTCTAGCAGGGACAGCAGTGTGCGACAGCAGATAACTCTAGCATGACCTAAACAAGGCAGATAACAAAGCAGTCGAGGTCAGATGTTAGGCTGGAGACGGCTACAGGGGGGGTCAGAAGAACGGGCAGAGTTCAAGAGGCTGATGGCAGTAGGGAAAAAAGTGTTCATACGCCTAGTGGTTTTTGCAGGGATGGACCGGAACCTCCGACCTAGTTTGAGTCGCCTGAAGAAAACGTGACCAGGGTGCGAGTGGTCACCCACAATTTTCATTGCTCTGTTACGCAGTCTGGTGTTGTAGATGTGATCAAGAGGGGGAAGAGGTTTCCCAATGATCCTTTCCGCTGAGCTGATGACCCTCTGAAGTTTGTATCTATCACTGGTGGTGCAGCCAGCGAACCAGACCAGGATGGATGAGCAGAGGACTGACTCGATTGTCGCAGAGTAGAAGGACCTCAGAAGTTCTTGGGCCATACCAAACTTCTTTAGTTGGCGAAGGAAGAAGAGTCTTTGCTGAGCCTTCTTCTGAGTTGCGGTGGTATTTGCCCTCCAGGTCAGATCGTGAGAGATGGTTGTACCCAGAAGGTGGACGCTGGGAACCCTAGCGACTTCGGTACCCTCGATGTACATAGGGGGGGGATTACTGGCATACTTCCTGAAATCAATGACCATCTCCACTGTTTTGGCTGTGTTGAGAACCAGCCTATTCTCTCTACACCAATTGCAGACTCTGTCAACCTCCTGGCGGTAGGCCTGCTCGTCATTCTCACTAACAAGGCCAACAATTGTGGTATCGTCCGCAAATTTGATGATTTTGACAGAGTCCGCAGTGGATGTGCAATTATTCGTGTATAGAGAGAACAGGAATGGTGACAAGACGCAGCCCTGAGGGGCACCAGTGTTGGTCACTCTGGGTCTGGAGGATATGTCGCCCAGCTTCACCACCTGGGACCTGTTCGAGAGAAAGTCTGTGATCCAGAGACGAAGAATTGGTTGGACTTCCAGCTTCGTGAGATTATCCTGCAGAATACAGGGGCAGATAGTGTTAAAGGCCGAGCTGAAGTCCAGGAGAAGGATCCTAGCGTATGAGTTTGGCCTGTCTAGGTGGTCAGTGATAAACTCCAGGCAGATGTTGATAGCATCGTCCGTGGACCTGTTTGCTCTGTATGCGAACTGGAGAGGGTCCAGTCGGTCTAGAGTAGTGTTCTTGAGCAGAGACAGGACCACTTTTTCAAAGGTCTTCATGACAACTGATGTTAGGGCCACGGGCCTGAAGTTGTTTAGGTCTGAAACCCCTTGCTTTTTCGGGACGGGAATGATGATGGATTCCTTGAAGCATGTAGGGACCTTCCCTTCGCAGAGGGACCTGGCATAGATAGAGGTGAGGACAGGGGCCAGCTGCCGTGAACAGGTCTTCAGACATCCAGGTGACACGCCATCAGGACCAGATGCTTTCCTGGCATTCAAGGAAGACAGGAGGCGAAGAACGTCAGTCTCGGATACTGTCAGGGGAGGGCTTGTGCTCGAGCTACGTTCCGTGCTCCCAGAGGCAGAGGGGGGGAGGGTGGAAGGAGTTGACTGCCCCCCAGGGGTCGCCGGGACCTCAAATCTGCAATAAAAGTTGCTGAGTTCCTCGGCTAGCTCGGAGCAGGGAGTAGCCTGTTGGGGTGTGGGCTTATAGCTAGTGGCAGCCTTCAGGCCCTTCCAGACAGCCCGAGGGTCCTTTGAGCGGATATTGCTTTGAATCTTTTCAGCGTATGCCCGTTTTGCAGCGTGCAGTTCCCTGTTGAGGGAGTTCCTTGCCGACCTGAAGTCCTCCAAGGAGCCAGACTTATGAGCGGCTTCCTTGCGCTTCCGCAGTTGACGCAGCTTGTTTGAGAACCACGGTTTGTCGTTAGGGTAAATCTTAAAGGACTTGGTGGGCACACAGGATTCCTCACAGAAGCTGATATATGATGAGACAGTATCGGCCCACTCATCAAGGTTGGGTGATTCCAGCGCATTCCAGTCCGTGCAGTCAAAGCATGCCTGGAGTTGGAGCTTGGCTTCATTAGACCACACTTTAGCGGACCTCAGGACTGGTTTCGCTGCCTCCAAGCGCCTTCTGTAGGTAGGAACCAGATGGATGAGGCAGTGGTCAGAGGAACCAAGGGCTGCCCACGAGACAGCCTTGTAGGCATCCTTTAGAGGTGTATAACAGTGGTCAAGAGTGCTGCCATTCCTGGTGGGGCAGTCCACGTGCTGGTGGTAGCGTGGGAGCTCATGCCGGAGGTTTGCTTTGTTGAAGTCGCCCATGATGATAAACAGAGAGTCTGGTAGGGATGTCTCCCACTGTGTGATGGTGTCGCTGAGGTCACGCTGAGCAGATTTGACATCGGCGTCAGGAGGAATGTACACCCCTGCGAGGACATAGGAGGTGAACTCTCTGGGCGAGTATGCAGGCTTGCAGACAATGAGTAATAGTTCGAGGTTGGGGGTGCACATTCTGACTAGTACTGACGTGCTTGGGCTCCATGCAGAGCTGACATAGAAACAGATTCCCCCGCCTTTCTTTTTTCCAGATAGGGTGGGATCACGGTCCGCACGTATAATGTTGAAGCCCGGGAGGAGGAGGGCGTTGTCTGGGATGTCCTCCTGCAGCCACGTTTCCGTGAAGCAGATGACTGGGGTGTTATTGTCGAGCTCCCTCTTGTTACTGAGAAGGTGAAGTTCATTGTTTTACCAGAAAATAATCGTAATGTGGGCAGAGTTTCACCAGAAAATAATTGTAAGTCAGCAATGTTTCATTAGAAAATAATCGTAATGTAGCAATGTTTCACTAGAAAATAATCGTAATGTAGCAATGTTTCACTAGAAAATAATCGTAATGTGGGCAGCAGTTCACCAGAAAATAATCACGGCATACCCCTGGCCAATTTTGACTTAAAGTTACTTTTATTCAACCAGCAAGTAATTTTTTGATGGGAAATGACATAGGTATCTCCCAAAAGATAATAAGAGGATGTACAAGAGGCATTATTGTGGAAAAAGAAACTTTTCTCAGCTTCTATTTACATTTGAACAAAAAGTGCCCAGTCCAAAATTATTCATACCCTTTACAAACTGTCACAGTCTGTGGGAAAATTCAAAGTTCTTTACCATTCCAAATAGTCCAAGCTGTTCTAAAGCGTTCTAATTACCCTTATTAATTGGGAACAGCTGCTTTAATCAACTCAACATGTGAAAAACAGCAGCTCTCTGCAGTTGGTTTATGGACAGCCATGGCTAAGACAAAGGAGCTCAATGAGGATCTGCAGCTCCACATTGTGGCTGCTCACAAGTCAGGAAAAGGCTACAAGGCCATTTGTAAATGTTTTCAAGTTCCAGTGGCTACAGTGCAAAGTATTATTAAAAATACAAGATGTTATGCACTGAGGAAAATCTCAGAGGATGTGGTCGGAAGCCAAAAGTGACACCTGTGCTGGCCAGGAGGATAGTGAGAGAGGTGAAAAAGAATCCAAGGATCACCACCAAGGCCATCCTGGTGAATCTGGGCTCTGCTGGTGGCAATGTCACAAGGCAGACAATCCAACGGACACTGCACATGGCTGGGTTCCACAGATGCAGACCAAGGAGGATGCCACTTTTCCAGATAAGGCACACAAAAGCTCACTTGGCTTCACTCACTTCTGGTCTTCTGCGAAACAAAAATTTAATTGTTTAGTCACAATGATGTTTCCTTCATTTGGTGTAAAAAAGGAGAACCCTTCAACCCAAAGAACACCATCCCCACTGTGAAATATGGTGGTGGGAAGCTAATGCTTTGGGGGTATTTTTCAGCCAATGGACCAGGGAACCTGTAAATGGCACAGTGAAAAAAGAGCACTACATGAGAATTCTCAACGATAACATCAGGCAGTCTGTAGAGAAACTTGGCTTTGGGCACAAGTGGACATTTCAGCATGACAATGACCCAAAACACACAGCAAAAGTGCTGAAGAAATGGTTAGCAGACAGGCCCAGCCAGAGTCCTGACTTGAATCCAATTGAGAATCTGCGGAGGGAGCTAAAGATCAGGGTGATGGCAAGAAGACCTTCCAACCTGAAAGATTTGGAGCTCATTGCTAAAGATGAAGTTGCAAACGTACCTCTGGAGACATGCAAAAAGCTGGTCTGCAATTATAAGAAGTGTTTGATTGCTGTAATAGCTAATAAAGGCTTTTCTATTGATTATTGAGAAGGATATGAATAGTTGTGTACTGGACACTTTTTGCTCAAATGTAAATAAAAGCTGAGAATTTTCTTCCCACAATAATGACTCTTGTACATCATCTTATTATCTTTTGGGAGACACCTATGGCATTTCCTGTCAAAAAATGACTTGCTGGTTGAATAAAAGTAACTTTAAGTCAAAATTTGCCAGAGGTATGAATAATTTTGGGCAGCACTGTACATACGATGACGCTGTTGCCTGAGCCTCACACAAGCCGACACCCCTCTCCCCCAGAGCCCCCCGTACCATGGACCATGCGGGCTATTATAGATCAGGGTGCGAAGCCCCACGTGGCTGGGCTCTGCATTATGGCTATCTCAGCCTGCATGGGGGACAAGGGGTTAAAGAGGTTCGGGGAGGGGGGGGGATCCGACATCATTTTTTTTAAATTTCCTACACTCTGAACAAAAAAATGTAATTGTAAAAAAAATAGGTAAAGTTGCCAGGGATCCTTATGCAGCCATATTGCGTCTGTATAGCAATCCCTGGCCAAAGTGTTTCCACTCGCAAGGGGTTTCCAGGCGTCTGTATGCACTGCGTACTGACCCACTGAAAACCCCATCATGAAATTCACTGCTCTTTCTTTTGATAAATGTAAATGTACACTACCGTTAGGGTGATACATTATCTGTCATTTACCGCATTTAAATACTGTATATACTTTTTCCTATTGTAACTTTCAGATCAATTTTCTTCAAAACTACAAAATATTTTTGAAAATGTTAACATGCCCTGCAAATTTAGTGTTTCTATCACTTACGGAGGATTTGCTATTAACTGCTAAAGTCAGGGGCCATTAACTATTTTACCAAAAAATTCACATTGAAGCGAACGGGCAAATGGCCATTATTCACCAGGAACTGTGTGCTTATGAACCATTTGGGTCATTACTACTGGCACATGCCAGTTACTGTCCAGGCCTCGTGTCCTCCCTGTCCACAGTCACAGCTTTCCAGCTCTGTCTGACACCACCCAGTCAGCAAGTATGTTGCTTGGTCCTAATCGATTGGCTTTACTTGTAAAAAAAAAAAATCTGATTATTATTACCCTGGCACATGCCAGTTACTCCAGGCTTCATGTCCGCCCTGGCCATAGGCACAGGTGTCCTTCTCCATCTGCCACCACCCAGCTACCCAGTATGTCACTTTGTCCTACTTCGATAGGCTTTACTCCCCCCCCCCCCAAAAAAAAGTATGGGTTCTGAAAGTCACTTCTTCGGCAGGTAACTGCTCAATTTTTCTGGCCTCACCTAGTGTGGCTGCTTTATTAAAATATTTAGGCATGTTACCACGGTGGACATACTAAAGACCTTTATTTGAAAAATCTAAAAACTATATGGGCTTTTTGGTATTTACAGATCAAAAAAAAAAAGCATTTGCATAGAATATGTAATTTTTGAGGAATATTTTGCCCTTGATCCACCTCCGCTATGCCACTGTCAGGGTTTAGGTATACATTGTACACCTTTTGTAAATAAATTGTAGTTGCAGAGATGCCATGAAGGTTTCAGAAGTTCGCCTGCCATTTAAGACCATAAAGGTCCGTACACACGTCGGACTGGAGGCAACGACGGGTCCGTCGTTACCTCCCGCTGGGTGGGCGTGCCAACGACAGTCCGGCGTGTGTATGCACTGTCAGCGGACTGATATGGCTGTTTCAGAGCGATCCGCCCTGATACGGCTGTTTCAGAGTGATCCGCCGGGCGGATCGCTCTGAAACAGCCGTATCAGTCCGCCGACAGTGCGCGCACACGCCGGACTGTCGTTGGCACGCCCACAAAGCGGGAGGTAACGACGGACCCGTCGTTGCCTCCAGTCCAACGTGTGTACGGACCTTAAGTCTCGCCGCAATTGATCTGCAGATAGCTGTCCTATATCCCCTGGAATAAATTGAAGGTGCCGTCATTGGCCCTACTTGTGTATCCAGCACATGATCACTACATACCTGGATACAAGTTATTATTATTATTATTATTATTTTTTATTTATATAGCGCCAACATCTTCCGTAGCGCTGTACATAGTACAAACAAATAATGGGGAACAAATATACATAAGAAATACAAGACACTGTACAGTCATGACATTGAATAGAGTAAATACAGATACATACATAGTTGATATGTAGTTGGTACATATACATATGTTAAAATTACAGCAGTATGAGAAACACTAGGAGGAGGTCCCTGCCCTTGCGAGCTTACAATCTAGTGTACAAGTGTAAACTTTAGATCTTCAGGATCTGTATAAATGGCCAGATGGGCGGGGCACTCCAGCTCCTTGCTCAGATAGCAGATGGCATCACTGGCATCAGAACAGGGAAGTGAAAGCGGGAACATCTGATGCTGAAGTTCATCAGAAGTGGTAAAATGCTGATCAAAGCTGGACACAGGCTGAGCTCAACTTCCGATATAACTTTCCTGTAATTACTTTATTATTTATTTTAATATGCTGACAATAATTTGTTACAAATCCAACACTAAAGCAGGGGAGGGCTGGGACCTTTGAGCCTGGGGGGAAAATACAAACTAGATTTGGTGTTTCTAGCATATAAGGGGGCTTTGCTATTAACTGTTAAAGTCGGCGGCTGTTCGTCTGCCATTAAAGACTATGGGAAAAATGCGAACGCAAATTTCTTTTTAAAAAAATTGTGTTCAGGGCGAACTGCGGACAGGCCAATGTTCGCAGAATACTGCCCACAGGCGAACTGTTCAGGCCATCTCTAGTTGCTTGTTACTACTTCGATTGGCTTTACTCCACCCCAAAAAATCCGATCATTTTTACCCTGGCACATTCCAGCTACTCTAGGCTTCTTGTCCACCCTGGCCACTGGCATGGCTTTCCTACGTCATCTGCCAGCACCCCGCCACCGAGTATGTCGCTTGAACCTACTTTGATTGGCTTTGCTTCCCCCCAAAAAATATGATTAATATTAGACCAAAAAAGAACCAAACCAAACCAGTATGTGCTGCACAAACTGCAATTCTTTATTGAATTGTCAAATGCAAGATCATGTTAATATCTAATAGTGTCATCATGGGTCACTTATTGACAAACACACATTTTTGGTAAAAACTCATCATGAAGTAGCACCATCACCCAATCAATATAATAGATCTAAGAGCATAACCTGTATAGTAACCCTAATAAGGTAGATTCACATTCATTATGCCCATACTGTGCCCATATATATATGTATACATAGATAGATAGATAGATAGATAGATAGATAGATAGATAGATAGAGTTTTGCCTGTCTAAAGGGGCCCATACACTGGTCGATTTCAGCCATCGATCGATCAATCGGAAATTTTATCAAATCTATCAATCGATCGATTTGCGGCCAATTTTGATCGACTTGATCTATCTGACAGGTTGGAAAATCACCGTGTCACGTGGCACTTGGCACTTGGCACGTGTCCCGTGACATGTGCCAAGTGCCAATTGCCACGTGCCAAGTGCCAAATGCCAAGTGCCAAATGCCAAGGGCCAAATGCCAAGTGCCAAGTGCCACGTGTCTGTCTGGGGCGCTGGTAACTGTGCTGTCCCAGTTGTGCGGTTGCACTTTGGACACAATGTGGGCTGCACGACCGCTGTCTGGAAACTAGGCCTGATGTTATTAGACAGCCATTTTTTTTTTGCAGGGGGGTATTTTAAGTCCCCACATCATCAATTAGTGTTCCCCTTTAAAAAATAATGATGCCACATGCCTCATATACCTTAATTAATGTTTTTAAAGCAATTTAAAGGGCACTTCCGGTTGCGCTATCCGGATATCCAAATCCGGCCGGATAGCCCGGATAATGCGTTCGGATATCCGCATGAACGCGGATATCTGAACGTTCGGATCCGGATACCAGATCCGGATATCTGGGTATCCGGATCCGGATCAATTCGGATTTTAAAAAGGGGTATCCGAGCACCCCTGAGCACAATATGCGTTGTCTCCACATATTGAGCTAGCAACACAGTATTAATTCCTTTACAGCATTTTTTAAGCCCAGCATTCACTAGCCCATTTTATTAACCTCCTTGCCGTTCTGATTCTTTCCAGATTTTAGGGTCTAAAAGCGGTGCAATTTTTTCCACTCTTTCAGACCCTAAAACCTGAAAAAAATCATTCTGGCAGGGAGATCTGCAGCAAAATAAAAAAATGTACCATTCTGGGCTCCTGTGCTGCAGTTTTCTCTTTGCCCACAAGATGGCGCTAATATACATATAAACGAACTTCTCTATATTTCTCTAATATAGAGAAGTTCGTTTTCAATATTAGCCCCGCCCCCGATGACGTCACGCTGCCACCACCGCTCTGCTGCCACCACCACGGCTGCGCTGCTCCAACTGGCTGCCGGGTCCCCGGAAGAATAGCGGGGACATGGGGGATCCCGGCGGCCAGGGAAAGACCCCACACTGCCGGGGAGAGAGGCTGGAGTCCCGCTGCGCAGCGAGATCGCGTGCGGGACTCCACAACTAAAGGTAAAGCTCTGCAATGCCTACCCCGACCTGAGCTCGGGATCACCGCTAATAGCTTCTTTTTTCTACCCCGCGCTCAGGTCGGGAAAACCGGCAAGGAGGTTAAAAGGCTTGCAAAAATAATGGGCCCTAGACCTATACTGACAGCAAGAAGAGATAAAAACCTGGTGGACATTTTGACAACATCAGGACACAAGTCAACACACCCAGTACATTTTAGGAGAAAATTCTGAATTTAGATTAAGATTTCACAATTCTGAAGCCCAGTTATACAAAAAAATAAAGTTATTGGATTTACTGTATGTATTGAACACATTGAGCCCTTATGGCCAGGCTTGCTCAAATCCGATCCGGGAGATAGCCGGATAGTTGCTATCCCGATATCTCCCAGTAAAGCTGTGCAGGGGGGGGAGCGGGGGGGTCAAGCTTACCTGTCTGACGTCTTCTTAGGTATGTCCCTCGGCACCTCCCACAATGCGCTCCATGCGGCGGTCACGTGAGTACAAACACTTCCTCCTTCCGGGTTGAAGGAGGAAGTGTTTGTAATCACGTGACGAGCGTGGAGCGCATGGTGGGAGGCGCCGAGGGACATACCTAAGAAGACGTCAGACAGCTAAGCTTGACCCCCTCCGCCCCCCCCCTTCCCGCACAGCTTTACTGGGAGATATCGGGATAGCGACTATCCGGCTATCTCCCGGATCGGATTTGAGTAAGCCTGCTTATGGCCTCAATACGTATTTAATTCTTCAAGCATTTTTGTACATTGTGACGTAATGTTGTTTTTCTGTATGTGGTGCTGGTATTGCAGTTTATAGATATATTGCGAAATATTTGTGGGTAGTTGAAGAAAGTGAATATTTCCTGTATTTCTTCCTCTTTTTCTCCTTGGCCTTTTTTTTTTTAATTTGTGGGCCTGACTGGTGATTGGCTTTGTGGGTTCCATGTGGATATGAACCAGTTGTGTTATGAATGGCAGCATTCTTTTTACCTGTATCTATGACCTTATATGGGAGTGACATAAAGATATGAATATAAAATTATGAACATCTCTGTGAAATCTATAAATATATTGATCCTTTTTATGGGATATTTGTATTTAGGTATTATCTTGGTAGATCATCTGTTTGTATATTGAATTGAATTATAGCGTGGTTGGTAAGCTAACAATACTGGACCAATACGTTTAATACTTGGGGTCTAGTAGATTTAGTGGATAACTTGATGTGCTATCACCATTATGACTCTCCTTGTCTAAATGAATCAGAGGCCCTCCCATTTTTCTTTGTTCCCCATCCCCCTCCCTTTCCTTTCCCTTTCCTAACCTCCTTTTCCTGTCCCTTCCCTCCCTCTCCTTTCTCCCTCCCCTTCCTCTTAGGCAGTGTTTTTATTGAATGCTCTATCTATACTTTCCTCATATTTAAAGGCAATATGTCCATTTAAGGCACTTTATGTCTACCATTACTGGGATAATTATGAATGCACAAAATGTCAAGTACATTTTCACAATTACGCCTATATGTAATTACGATTTGCAATTTCAAGTGATTTCGCATACACATTCGTGATTTTGTGTAAGTTTTGCATAATTTTGTGCCGACTTAAGCAGTGAATAGAATAGCCCACATATATGCTATTGACACCAAAATTGCTACATAAGTTAAGGAGAATACTGAGAACAAGTAAAAAAAAAAAAGACCTTGTAGTTTTTGAGAAAATCAATTTTAAAAATGCAAGGAAATATGGTTTTCAAACTCAGAAAAATTCATTTTAAAACCAGGTTTCCTTTGCATTTTTAAAGTCAATTTTCTCAAAAACAAAATATTTTTGAAAAAAAAATTATGACTTGCTCCCATTGCACAGTGGGATGCGAAAGTTTGGGCAACTTTGTTAATTGTCATGATTTTCCTGTATAAATCCTTGGTTGTTACGATAAAAAATGTCAGTTAAATATATCATATAGGAGACACACACAGTGATATTTGAGAAGTGAAATGAAGTTTATTGCTTTTACAGAAAGTGTGCAATAATTCTTTAAACAAAATTAGGCAGATACATAAATTTGGGCACCACAAAAAATAAATGAAATAAATATTTAGTAGATCCTTCTTTTGCAGAAATTACAGCCTCTAAACGCTTCCTGTAGGTTCCAATGAGAGTCTGGATTCTGGTTGAAGGTATTTTGGACCATTCCTCTTTACAAAACATCTCTAGTTCATTCAGGTTTGATGGCTTCCGAGCATGGAGAGCTCTCTTTAACTCACACCACAGATTTACCATTATATTCAGGTCTGGGGACCGAGCTGGCCATTCCAGAACATTGTATTTGTTCCTCTGCATGAATGCCTTAGTGGATTTTGAGCAGTGTTTAGGGTCGTTGTCTTGTTGAAAGATCCAGCCCTGGCGCAGCTTCAGGTTTGTCACTGATTCCTGGACATTGGTCTCCAGAATCTGCTGATACTTAATTGAATCCATTTGTCCCTCAACTTTGACAAGATTCCCAGTCCTTGCACTGGCCACAGAGCCCCACGGCAAGATGGAACCACCACCATATTTTACTGTAGGTAGCAGGTGTTTTTCTTGGAATGCTGTGTTGTTTTTCCTCCATGCATAACGCCCCTTGTTATGCCCAAATAACTCGATTTTAGTTTCATCAGTCCACAGCACCTTATTTCAAAATGAATCTGGCTTGTCCAAATGTGCTTTAGCGTACCTCAAGCTGTTCTGTTTGTGCTGTGGGTGGAGAAAAGGCTTCCTCTGCATCACTCTCGTATACAGCATTTCCGTGTGTAAAGTGCGCCGAATGGTTGAATAATGAACAGTGACTCCATCTGCAGCAAGATGATGTTGTAGGTCTTTGGTGCTGGTGTGTGGGTTGACTGTGACTGTTCTCACCATTTGTCGCTTCTGTTTATCCAAGATTTTTCTTGGTCTGCCACTTCGAGCCTTAACTTGAACTGAGCCTGTGGTCTTCCATTTCCTCAATATGTTCCTAATTGTCGAAACAGACAGCTGAAATCTCTTTCTTTACCCTTCCCCTAAGCCATGATGGTGAACAATCTTTGTCTTCAGGTCATTTGAGAGTTGTTTTGAGACCCCCCATGTTGCTACTCTCCAGAGAAAATTAAATGAGGAGGGAAACTTACAATTGACCCCCTTAAATATTCTTTCCCATAATTGGATTGACCTGTGTATGTAGGTCAGGGGTCACTGAGCGTACCAAGCCAATTTGAGTTCCAATAATTAGTTCTAAAGGTTTTGGAATTAACAAAATGACAACAGTGCCCACATTTATGCACCTGCCTAATTGTATTTAAACAATCATTGCACACTTTCTGTAAATCCAAAAAACTTAATTTCACTTCTCAAATATCACTGTGTGTTTCCTATATGATATTTTTAACAGACTTTTTTTTTATAATAACAAGCAACGATTTATAATTATCATGATAATTTACAAGGTTGCCCAAACTTTCGCAATCCACTGTATGCTATTGACACCATTTTAAAAAATGTGAAATTGTGACTGCGAAACTTGTGCTCATCACTATACCTCACTTTGCTTGACTGTGTGAGTTCGACCAGTACGGGCGTAATGAATGTGAGTCTAACTTATTAGGGGACTATACAGGTTATGCTCTTGGATCTATTACAATGATTGGGTGATAGTGTTACTCTGTGATGAGTTTTTACCAAAATTGGTGTTTGTCAAATAAGTGACCTGTGATATTATTGGGGTATAATATTAGATATTAACATGATCTTGCATTTGATATTTCAATAAAGAATTGCAGTTTTTGCAGCACATACTGGTTTGTTTCGTTTTTGGTCTACTGTTCAAATTACCAGCGCTTTCACCTGCATGCAGATCATGTTTAGCATAATATATTCTAGTTTGCTGATTATATATTACCCTGGCGCATGCCATGTACTCCAGGCTCCATGCCCTCCCTGGCCACAGGTACAGCGGTCCTGCTCTGTCTGCCACCAACCAGTATGTCATTTGGCCCTACTTTTATTTGCAATACCCCAATTTTTAAAAAAAAAATATTATTATTATTATTATTACCCTGGTGAATGCCAGTTATGAATGGCCTCTGTGTTACACAGAGGCTAAAATGGAAAATCTATCTGGCAGGTAATTGCCCAATTTTCATGGCCTCTTTGTCTTACATAGGCTGAATGTAACATATTTTGGACTAATTGGACTAACTGTCCATTTTTATGGCCTCTGTGTCTTACAGAGGCTTAAAGGCAAATATTCATCCAGCATGCAATTGCCCAATTTTTATGGGCTCTGCGTCACACAGAGACTGAAAGTCAAATATGTATTTGGCAGGCCACTGCTCAGTTTTTCTGGCCTCACCTAGTATAGCTGCTCTTTCAAATGTTTATGCAGGCAACTGCGGCGGACATACTATAGACCTTTATTTACTGTATTTTTGGACTATAAAACTCCCTTTTTCTCCCCCAAAAGTGGGGAAAAAAGTCACTGCATCTTATAGTCCAAATCCAGGGAGTTCCTGACTTGTTAATGCCTGACAATACTAACCTCCAACCCACCGCAATGTCAGGGACTCCCTGTACTGTGCCCATGCAGAGGAGGACTCAGGGGGACAAACGGATGACACAAAGGGGGACACAAAGGGGCATAGAGGAGGACACAAGGAGAACAGAGGCAGACACATGGGGGACACAGGGGGGCACAAGGAAGACAGAGGAGGACACAGGGAGACACAAGAGGTACAAAGGGGGCATAATCCACAAAATGCCCCTTTACCATGGATGCACCAGGTTTAGTATGTATATTTTTCCCCTGGTTTTTATCCTCTATACCTAGGTGCGTCTTATGGTCAGGAGAGTCTTATAGTCTAAAAAATATGGTACTTGTAAATGTGAATTTAAAGCGGTTTAAAACTCTGACAAAATGTTCAACAAAAATGTGTTTTCCTACTTTTTATAACCCATACAATTATCATATTTGCTTTTGTGCACAAGTATTATTATTCATTTAGATATTATAACTTCCCAAAGTTCAGTTAATTTACTTTGAAAGCTGCTGGTGCATTTTATTTATAACTGTTGTCATTCTGTTGTAAATGCTGCCAGCAGTGATTTCTGACCTGTGTTTCACCCCAGGACTCATCAGCTGAAGTCCTGCACAGCCAGAGAATGTTTACATAAATGTATCAAGTAACGAATGTGTACACAAGATAAGATTATAAGCAGTTCGGATGTGGTTCTCCCTGCAGAAGAAAAAGTCAGCCCTGTGATGTAACCCTTTGAATGCTGTTTTACTAAAAAAAACATTGTGTTAGTATATTATATGCTGTAAATAATCTTTTAGAGCAAAGAAGAAATTCTGGGTTATATGAGTATATGAGAGAAAAAAAAAGTTTACAATACAAATAATGGAAAAAGGACATTTATTTGATAAATCTAGAAACTATATGGGATTTTTTTTTTAAGTTAATGCAAACAATCAGTTTACAAATACAAAATTGCAATGTTCAGCCGTCCCTATTGAAAAGCAGTTTGGACTATCGCTAGGCAGTTGGACCATTCAGGCAGTCTCAGTTTGGTGAGACCACACTCTAGGTCCATACAAAAGTATATTTGTGGTGGTACACTTCAGGCTACAGCCATACTAGGCTATCTGGAGTTTTATGTATTGCAGATAGCTGTCATATACCCCCTGGAATAGATTGGATGTGCAGTGGTTGGCCCTCCTGTGTATCCAGCACATGATCACTACATACCAGTCTGGGATTAAAGTGTATCCAAACTTTAGATCTTCAGGATCTGTATAAATGGCCAGATGGGTGGGACACCCTAGCTCCTGGCTCAGATAGCAGATGGCATCGCTGGCAGCAGAACAGGGAAGTGAAAGTGGGAACATCTGATGTCTGATGTTCGGCTGAAGTGGTAACATGCTGATCACAGCTGACCACAGGCTGAGCTAAACTTTTGACATAACTTTCCTGTAATTGCTTTATTATTTATTTTAATATGCTGACAATAATTTGTGACAAATCCAAAACTAAAGGAATAAGTCCCCTTACATAATGATATAGACTGTGTAACCCCAAAAACATACACACACACAGGACGAGCAATTTTTTGTACAATCCTATACAATAAAACCTAACTGTCCCTGCGTCATCCACTTTCCCTGTCTGTCCGTCCAAAGCTTTTTTGTACTGCGCATGTGCGCAGTACAGACAGCCGTTGGGACGGGAGATCGGGCCAGGGAGCAGGGCGGGTGGGTGCTCGCTGGTGGGTGCACGCGACGGGCGGGTGCGCGCCGGGTGCAAGTGCAACGCTAATTTCACTACCTGAAGCCCATTTTTAAACGGGCTTAGGTAGCCTAGTGGTAATATAAAGTGGTTGTAACAGCCCCATAATGTGCATAGAGAAGGGGGACAAGTGGCTGTAATGTTCTATGCTGGAAACAGTTTTATGTAATCTTCCTTCTGGATTGAACTATTTGGTTTATTTTTCATGAGTTTTAATAAGGTTTTATGGTAAATTAACAAGCTTTTTGATTGGATTTGGATTAGTGAAGCCTCCTATATTAAGCACATTTCCATTACTTGTCATGAGAACGGGCATTTAAATTGGTTAAATTGGTAAGTAGGAAGAAGTTTTAAATCAAGATGATACCATTTATTGGCTAACTAAAAATGAATAAAAATAAGCAAGCTTTCGGCCTTGCAGCCTTCGTCAGGCTTATATCCTGTTAGTTTGCAGGCTGGTGATACAGACAGCTTTATACATGCAACATCAAAAGGGAAAACAGATATTCTTTTCAAGCATAAATACATGTCATTAAGATGCCTTAATTCAAACAGACCATCTACATGGGGTTAGAGGTTGTTAGCTAAGATAAGGATAATTGTTTACTCCCTGCTCACAGACCTGGGATTAGGATTGACCCAGAGGTATCGTAAATTCTAAGTTCACAAATTCAGCTAGAATGGCTGAGAAAGTTCAAATATCATCAGTCTCATACCAATATAAAAAGTTGTTGTCCTGATTCAAACCGTTCTGCACTGCTTTGAACCAATTTATAAATTTTGTTTCTGCTATTAATCGATCATTTGACGTTTTGAAGCCGCCCTTCAGGGCAGTGACACGAAGATCATCCATGCTGTGTCCATTGGACCGAAAGTGTGTAGCAACTGGGAGTCCAGATTTGGTATCATTAATAGTGTGCCTGTGTCCATTCATACGTTTGCGCAGAGTTTGTCCAGTTTCTCCCACGTACATAACTTTGGGGCATTTAGCACACATGATCAGATATACCAGATTGGTGGAACCACAGGAAAATGTACCTTGTACTCTGTACTCCTGTTGTGAACCTGGTATCGTTACCCTGTCAGTGGAGTAAATGTGTCTGCAGGTCCCAGATATTTTTTGTCGGCAGGGTGATGTTCCGTTTTGTTGAGGCCTGTTCAAAGAACTCCTGGCAATCATCTGTTTTAGATTGTGTGGTTGCCGATATGACAAGCGTGGAGGTTTAGGGACTATCATTCTCAGTCTGTGATCCTTGTGTAAAATGGGATGAAGTTCCTTAGCAATCCTCCTTAAGATTTCCAGGTGTGGGTTGTAGGTGACAACCAAAGGGACACGTTCCTCTTTCTGGTTTTGCTTATATTCAGGAGTTCAGTCCTGGGGATGTTGCTGGCTTTCCTGATTTGAGCCTCAAAACACCAAATGATCGATTAAAAGCAGAAACAAAATTTATAAATTGGTTCAAAGCAGTGCAGAACGGTTTGAATAAGGACAACAACTTTTTATATTGGTATGAAACTGATGATATTTGAACTTTCTCAGCCATTCTAGCTGAACTTGTGAACTTAGAATTTACGATACCTCTGGGTCAATCCTAATCCCAGGTCTGTGAGCAGGGAGTAAACCATTATCCTTATCTTAGCTAACAACCTCTAACCCCATGTAGATGGTCTGTTTGAATTAAGGCATCTTAATGACATGTATTTATGCTTGAAAAAAATATCTGTTTTCCCTTTTGATGTTGCATGTATAAAGCTGTCTGTACCACCAGTTTGCAAACTAACAGGATATAACCAGTTCACCCCCAAGGGTTTTTACTCTAACGGACCAGAGCAATTTTCACTTGTCAGTGCTTCTCCCTTTTATTCCCTAATAACTTTATTAATACTTATCACAAGAAAATGATCTATACCTCGTTTTTTTCACCACCAATTAGGCCTTCTGTGGGTAGTACATTTTGCTAAGAATTTTTTTATTCTAAATGCATTTTAATGAGAAAAAAACAAAAAAATAGAAAAAAATCATTATGTCTCAGTTTTCAGCCATTATAGTTTTAAAATTAAACATTCTCCTGTGGATAAAACAAACACATTGTATTTGCCCAGTTGTCCCGATTATTAAACCATTTAAATTATGTCCCTATCACAATGTATGGCGACAGTATATTATTTTGAAATAAAGGTGTTATTTTTCTGTTCTGTTTTTTTTTTGTTCTGGCCATAATTACCAGCCCCAATGTAATAAATTAAAATTAATTTTCCCCCATAAAATATAGATTAAAAAAAGCTGAGTCCCTAAGGCAAGTATTTATTTATTTATTTTAAGCTGATTTTTTTTTTTTACAAGTGTTTTTTTTTTTGGAGGGGGAGTGTTGGAAGTGTAATTTTATTAATTTTATTACTCATGTGTATGTACTTGTAAATGTATGTATTTTGTACGTGTCATATACTTTTTGGCCACAAGATGGCGCTAGTGAACACTTGTTATAGTAAGTGTTCACTTTTTTTTTTTTTTTTTACACTTTATTTAATTGTTACATTTCCTGTTTTTGTGAATGGACGTAGCCGCTGTTCGCGGTCACGTCCATTCACTCCAGGCACTGCGATTGGGTAGAGGACCGTTTGGTCCTCTTCCCCAATCCCTCAGCACGAGATCCTGACGGAAACGGCGGCCGTAGCGGCGCGCACACGGCGGTAGCAGCGGCGGGAACGCGCAACTTATTAATACGTCATGTTGCCGTTAATAGGGTAAAGCATGACGTATTAATGCGTTAGGATGCCACTAAATGGATAAGCCCGACGAAGGCTGCAAGGCCGAAAGCTTGCCTATTTTTATTCATTTTCAGTAAGCCAATAAATGGTATCATCCTGATTTAAAACTTCTTGCTTTTACTGATGGCTAACATGGTACAATACCCTATTGGTAAGTAGGGCAGTGCTGCTCGGATACCCCTTTTCAAATTCTGCATTGAATTCGGATCTGGATACCCAGATATCCGATCCGAATCGGATATCCGAGTTTGAAATTTTGGAATCCGAATCCGAATCGGATATCCGAACCCAGTATCCCAGATATCCGCCTAGATTCGGATATGCGGGTAGAAAACCGGAAGTGGGCTTTAAATTGCTTGTAAAACATTTTTTAGGGTAAATGAGGCATGTAGCATCATGTTTTTTTAAAGGGAAACACTTATTGATGTGGGGACTCTCTCTCCCTCTCTCTCTCTCTCTCTCTCTCTCTCTCTCTCCGAAAGGGATTTTTGCCATTGAAGGTGATTTTGGCTTCTACTCGGATATCTGAACTAACTATCCGCCCAGATTTCGGATTTCAGGTGGGAAATCCGAGTTTGCTCAGATAGTGCTATTCAGATTTTAAAAATATCCAAATTGCTTTTCAAAGTTCGGATAGTGGAGAAAGTTCAGATTATCTGGGTAGTTCGGATACCTGAATATTGGATGAGCACCACTGAAGTTGGGATGGCTCCACTATTGCATATACTGTATACTGTGCTGTGTAACTGCTTCCTAGGTGCTCTGCTACTTGTAGTGCACCAGCTAGGGACACTCCAATAGTGCTGATGTATATATATTGTGCAGTGTAGCTGCTTCATGTGAGCTCTGCTACTTGTAGTGCACCAGCTAGGGACACTCCAATAGTCCTTTTGAGAACTCATCCTGACTACAAATTTGTGTACTGACATTGATACTGCTGTTTGCTGTACTGACATTTTTGCATTGTGGTGGGTGTTTTAGCACCACAAACCTTATATACAGTTATACAGTGTATTGTGTGTCTGGCTGCATCACCACTCTAGCCCGGTGTCACTGTACAAAGTTATTGATTGTCACCATGGGAGGACTGGCCAGGGGGGAAGGGGGGAGATTTCCCCCCAGGCTGCATCTAAATTAATGATTTAGGGCTGGTACAGTGCCTGGCGCTTTCATGTTTTTGTATAAGGTAATGTGAACCACTGGGCTGGATGAGAGAAATAAAAGCCCAATTACAGAGCAATTAGAGGGCGGGCAAGCTGGTAAATATACACAGTATGATGTAGAGCAGAGGCTTGCCTGCAGGGTCTATGGGAAAAAATCTGTCTAGTCTCTCACCATTGTTAAAAAGACTGCATGTGCACAGCTACATAGGGTATTGTCTAGGTTGAAAAGTTTTTAACAGTCCCTAGACTCCAGAAGGGCTGCTTGCAGGTGAATTCTGATGATAAATTCTGAACGCGACGGAAACCCCGGCCGTTGTAACTCAAAATGTATTATGTACCCGCCGGTGCCGGTGGATTATACTTTATCTGTCACACTGTCCCTCAAGTGTTCTTACTGTATTTCCCATGTGACTACTGGCATATAGCACGAGGGGCAAGTGTGTGATGTCATTTTGGCTTGGGCTGCGGTGATAACGGGCCTCTAGTTTGTGTTTTCCCTCCAGGCCAAAAGGTCCCAGTCCTCCCCTGATTGTCACTGACCCCCACACAGCGTCACCTGTGTCACTCACCTTACTGCGCATTATTTTTTGTCATATCAGACAGCCATTGTGTGGTCATAAAATAAATAAAATACATTTACAGTGTACCGCACATTTGTGTTCTCACTGATTAATAGTTAGCATATGTTATTACAACACACCCTACTGTGCATTACTTTCTGTCATATCAGACAGTCAGTCGGTGAAGTGTCAGAGCCATTTCTGATAAATACTGCTTGGCTGATCACTCACTAAAACAAACATGACAGGTAGAGGCAAAAACTCAGACGTCCTAGGGGTCATGGTGGTTCATCATCATGTGGGCCGTGGCATATGTGATCTTCTGCAGAAGAAAGCCATTACTTCCCAGGATGTAGAAGAGGTGGTTGACTGTGTTCCCCCTCTTTGACCTCTTCTGCTGCCAGTGTTCCTGCACCCTCCTCATCCTCCTCTACTGTGGTCAACTGCAACACCACCTCCACCACCAAACCCCTTTCAACAAATTAGATTGCTCTCAGAGGAGCTACTTATTATTATTATAATTATTATTCATTTATAAAGTGCCAACATATTCTGTGGTGCTGTACAAAGTAAGAAACAAACATGGGGTACAAAATAACGGAGCAGTGCTTTTCAGCGCTGCTAGATTGGGACGCAGCCGGTGCCACCATAGACTATAAAGGGAATCACATCCACAGCGGCGCTCAGTGAGTAACGTCGGCACCGTCAGAAGACGGAGCTGAAGTTGTTTAAAAAACACAATAATTCGGCCTCCAGCAATCACTAGAAGCCGAATTATATCATTCCCCCACTAGCCATAGTGGCCTGGAGGGGGAATAGTAATTAACACGGCCCGGACTTGTGCAGCAGCAGGATCAGCCACATATCCAAATCTACCGGCGCTGATTTCAAATGTATGCACAAAATAATACAGACAATGGTATATATCATCAATATACAAAATACAGAGTTAGTGCAAAATATAGAAACGGTACAAAATACAGAATTGGTAATTACAGTGATAAAAAGAATATGAATAAATGTGTAATGGGGTTGGGGTAGTATAAAATGGTCCGGTCCTACCTAGAGGTAGAGATGGCCCGAACAGTTCACCGGCGAATGGTTCCAGGCGAACTTTGGGTGGTTTGCGATCGCGAACTTTCACGGAAGTTCGGTTCACCCCCATAGTACACCATTAGGGTCAACTTTGACCCTCCACATCACAGTCAGTAGGCCCGTTGTAGCCAATCAGGCTACACTATCTCCTGGAGCCACCCCACCCCTTACATAAGGCAGGCAGTGCCGGCCATTATAGTTGTTCATGTCCCTGTAGTAATTAGTGAAGGGAAACCTGCTGGCAGACTCTCATAGGGAAAGATTAGTTAGGCTCTTGTAAGCTTTTTAGCTTGCTCCTGGCTGATTGTTATTCCTAAAATAGCACCCCACAACAGCTCTTTTCAGAGCTAATCTTGTTCTTGTGCTTTTTATTTTTCTTATTTTCCCTTCCTCCTTTCCTCCTCTTCCTCCTCCTGTCTTGTCTTCCGGGGATTTGTAGGATGTCAAAAGCCAGCTTACATACATTGGCTGGGAATCAAACCCAGGTCAACTGCTTTGAAGGCAGCTATGCTCACCACTATACCACCAACACTACATGCTGAAGCCAGCCTAGCATGTACCATTGTGATATACCCAAAAGAAAAATGAGCTTGCTTATTTGCCTAATTTGCTAGATGAAAGCAGTGGGACACATGGTGAAACTGCTAACAGACTTCAATTCAAGACTTCAGAAAGGTCATGTGCCCCCCTGGATGATGCTGGTGTAACACACACAGCAAAAAACAGCAATTTGAAGTCTGGAAGATTCCAGGGCAAGGGTGGGAAGGATGAAAAGCTAGGTGGCCATGCAACCATTCCTGCTAACCCAAAGCTTACTTGTGCCCTACAACACATTGGCTTAAGACTTGACCAAATCCAATGCTCCAATATGGGGAAGCTTTTCTGTTTGCTGTTGTTTTGTTTTTTGTTTTTTTTTAAAGTGTGGTGTCACAGTTCACTCATCTCTTCAACTACAAGAAAGGCCCAGGAGTAGTCTTAGCTACTGTAATATCTATGCTATGGCAGGGCCCTTATTACACTTTCTCTTACAGGGCTATGGAAACCATTTTGCCCATGCGATCAAGTGAGGTGCAAAAATGAAATCATGCCTAGCAGAGGATGGTTTCGATCCATGAACCTCTGGGTTATGGGCACAGCATGCTTCCGCTGCCCCACTCTGCTTATGTTTGTATATAACCTTTAAGTTTAAGAAGGGTACATTAGTTGAAATAGTTACACTACTATGTTACAGCAAGGCCCTAATGACACTTTCTCTTACAGGGCTATGGCCACCGATTGGCCCATGTGGTAAAGCAAGGTGTAAAAACCAAAGTACACCTAGCAGAGGATGGTTTCGATCCATCGACCTCTGGGTTATGGGCTCAGCACGCTTCCGCTGCACCACTCTGCTGCCATACAGCAGATGCTTCGTTGTAGGAAAAAGTGAGTGAGACCGCTTAGCCGTACGGAAAAATGGGCACTCCTTTGCCTACTTCTTTCTGGCCTTTGTCATCATGAATGGATCATAGAAATATATGTAGAAATTTGATATATACAGGTTTTGTTTAAAGTGGCGTTAAACTTCTTGGAGCAGACTTTTTTCCTCCCTCCACAAGACACACATGCATCCACATAAAATCGTTTAGCAACAACTGAGTGCACAGTCTCCGTGGTGCAATCAGTTAGCGTGTTCGGCTGTTAACCAAAAGGTTGGTGGTTCAAACCCAGAGAGAGAAAGAGATGATTCTACATGGCTATCTGGGGTTCTCTTTGGACAACTGTTGAATGCAAAAGGCAAGGCTGTCCCTGGGTGGGCTTGAGCCACCAACCTTTCGGTTAACAGCTAAATGCGCTAACTGATTGTGCCACAGAGACTGTGCATGCAGTAGCTGTTGAATTCTTTTATGGGGATGTATGCGTGTCTTTTGGAGGCAGGATGTAAGTCTGCTCCAAGACGTTTCAGCATGTAGCATTGGTGGTATAGTGGTGAGCATAGCTGCCTTCCAAGCAGCCGACCTGGGTTCGATACCTGGCCAATGTATGTGAGGTTGCTTTTGACATCCTACAAATCCCTAAGCAAGCTAATTTTTCTCTTGGGTATATAACAATGGTACATGCTAGGCTGGCTTCAGCATGTAGTGTTGGTGGTATAGTGGTGAGCAAAGCTTCCTTCAAAGCAGTTGACCTGGGTTCAATTCCTGGCCAATGTATGTGAGTTTGCTTTTGACATCCTACAAATCCCTAAGCAAGATCATTTTTCTCTTGGGTATATCACAATGGTACATGCTAGGCTGGCTTCAGCATGTAGTGTTGGTGACATAGTGGTGAGCATAGCTGCCTTCAAAGCAGTTGACCTGGGTTTGATTCCTGGCCAATGTATGTGAGGTTGCTTTTGACATCCTACAAATCCCTAAGCAAGCTCATTTTTCTCTTGGGTATAGCACAATGGTACATGCTAGGCTGGCTTCGGCTTGTAGTGTTGGTGGTATAGTGGTCAGCATAGCTGCCTTCAAAGCAGTTGACCTGGGTTCAATTCCTGGCCAATGTATGTAAGCTGGCTTTTGACATCCTACAAATCCCTGGAAGACAAGACAGGAGGAGGAGGAGGAGGGATTGCACTCCCTGATATAGATGGCCCGAACTGTTCGCCGGGCGCACTCATATGCACAGAAAGTGCCTGGCAAGAGGAGTGCGATCTAGGACGCGCACTGCCGGGCCAGCGCAGGCATACTACTACTACTAGTGACCCGGAAGTAGTACAGGGCACATAGAGACAGAGATGTTCGCCGGCAAACGGTTCGGGAACCGTTCGCAACATCTCTACTCCCTGATTGATGTATACACATGCAAGATATAAAGAAATTTAGGCCTGCAATTTAGCATTGAATGTGATTTCTGCTCTCAAAACACTGCTTTGCGTCAAAATCAATTTTTTTTTCTGGGACTTTTGACATCTATCCCACTCAACCATGTCTCCCTCCAGGTGTTAAAACCCTTGAAGTTCGCCTCCCCATTGAAGTCTATTGCGGTTCGCAAAAGTTTGCACGAACCGAACTTTTGCGGTAGGTTCGCAAACCAGGTTTGCGAACCTAAAATCTGAGGTTTTGGCCATCTCTACCTAGAGGCAGTGTAGTTTAGGTTATCTGGTAGGAGTACAACTTGGCCAGAGGTCAAAAGGGGAACTAGCCTAAAGTAGAGCATATGCTTGATGGAAAAGGTGTGTTTTAATAACGCATGTTAATTAACAATCAGTGAGAGTGAAATGTGTGGTGCACTGTAAATTATTTTTTTTTACACACAATGGCTGTCTGATATGAAAGAAAAGGTAAGGAACTGATGGACCAGAGTGCTGTGGAGAGAGGAGCAAAGCAGAAACTCAGACGGAAGTCCCCAGGTCACCACAAGGTGTAACATCCCTGCTTCTGCAGCCTGCTGAGAGCTCCAAGCTGTAGGCGATGATGAGGGTGCAGAGGCGTATCTAGGCAATATAGCGCCCATGGCAAACACTGAGATTGCGCCCCCCCACCCACCCACCAAGTAGTCACATGCCTCCAGATAATTTATCAAGTAGTCACTGCCCCCAACTAAAAATTTAATTAGTAGATTTTATTAAGAGGAGCTGTTAGGTATAAGGTCTCAGAGAAAATAAACACATATATCAGTAGCTAAAGATTGGCTGTACTTACATTACATATGCATTTCACTGTCCACGTTTGGATTTCACAGAATTTGTATATAGTATATGCAGAGATAGATGCTCCTGACAGCTCATGGCAGGCTCCATGTTTTTCTGTCAAATGTGTCGTCATGTCCTGCCTGCTTCTGATCACAGATAAGCTCGTTCTTGAACAACACAGTGTGCAGTGAATATTAATGAGCCATGTGGCTAGGAACAATAGCTGACTCCTGCAGAGTACTCTGCCCCGAGATTTATCAGTGTTATCACGCTGGACTGATTACAAGCTTCTGTAACGTCTCATTAGCAGCCGAGGGGAGGGCCCCAGAATGCTTTGCAGTTTAGCTGCGGCTTGCGTCTTTATGGGTCTATAACAGACTTGCTGATAAGCACACATCAAAGGTAACTGAAATGTTTATCTTCACTAATGGCTTTTGAGCTTCCTTCTAAACTGTTTAACACAGGAGAATAGAGGTTTAAATTAGCTTCTGCAGCCTGACAGTTACTCTTTAAGTAGTTACACACCTCCAGATACAACATGTAGCCAATATGTAATTCAGTAGCCAGGTGCCTCACAATAAGCATTACATTCAGGGGCATCAAAATCAAATAATTAGGTAGCCCAGCCAAGTGCAGCAGGGGTTAGATTGTTAGCTCCTCTTACACAGCGAGCCCGATCCCCCCAAATTACAAGGATAGCAAGAGGCCCTGTAGTGAAATACTGTATAGCAGAATGCAGTAAAGAGGTCCTGTAGTGACATATAACAGAATGCAGTAAAGAGGCCCTGTAGTGACATATAGCAGAATGCAGTAAAGAGGCCCTGTAGTGACATATAGCAGAATGCAGTAAAGAGGCCCTGTAGTGACATATAGCAGAATGCAGTAAAGAGGCCCTGTAGTGACGTATAGCAGAATGCAGTAAAGAGGCCCTGTAGTGACATATAGCAGAATGCAGTAAAGAGGCCCTGTAGTGACATATAGCAGAATGCAGTAAAGAGGCCCTGTAGTGACATATAGCAGAATGCAGTAAAGAGACCCTGTAGTGACATATAGCAGAATGCAATAAAGAGGCCCTGTAGTGACATGTAGTAAAGAGGCCCTGTAGTGACATATAGCAGAATGTAGTAAAGAGGCCCTGTAGTGACATATAGTAGAATGCAGTAAAGAGGCCCTGTAGTGACATATAGCACAATGCAATAAAGAGGCCCTGTAGTGACATGCAGTAAAGAGGCCCTGTAGTGACATATAGCAGAATGTAGTAAAGAGGCCCTGTAGTGACATATAGTAGAATGTAGTAAAGAGGCCCTGTAGTGACATATAGCATAATGCAGTAAAGAGGCCCTGTAGTGGCATATAGTAGAATGCATTAAAGAGGCCTTGTAGTGATATATAGCAGAATGCAGTAAAGAGGCCCTGTAGCGACATATAGCAGAATGCAGTAAAGAGGCCCTGTAGTGACATATAGCAGGATGCAGTAAAGAGGCCCTGTAGTGACATAGAGCAGAATGCAGTAAAGAGGTCCTGTAGACTGCAGAAACATGTAGTAAAATGCAGTAAAAAGGCTGAGTAGTGACATATAGCAGAATGCAGTAAGGAGGCCCTGTAGTGACATACAGCAGAATGCAGTAAAGAGGCCCTGTAGTGACATATAGCAGAATGCAGTAATGAGGGCCTGTAGTGACATATAGCAGAATGCAGTAAAGAGGCCCTGTAGTGACATATAGCAGAATGCAGTAAGGAGGCCCTGTAGTGACATATAGCAGAATGCAGTAATGAGGGCCTGTAGTGACATATAGCAGAATGCAGTACAGAGGCCCTGTAGTGACATATAGCAGAATGCAGTACAGAGGCCCTGTAGTGACATATAGCAGAATGCAGTAAAGAGGCCCTGTAGTGACATATAGCAGAAAGCAGTAATGAGGTCCTGTAGTGACATATAGCAGAATGCAGTAAAGAGGCCCTGTAGTGGCATATAGTAGAATGCAGTAAAGAGGCCCTGTAGTGACATATAGCAGAATGCAGTAAAGAGGCCCTGTAGTGACATATAGCAGAATGCAGTAAAGAGGACCTGTAGTGACATATAGTAGAATGCAGTAATGAGGTCCTGTAGTGACATATAGCAGAATGCAGTAATGAGGTCCTGTAGTGACATATAGCAGAATGCAGTAATGAGGCCCAGTAGTGACCTATAGCAGAATGCAGTAAAGAGGCCCTGTAGTGACATAAAGCAGAATGCAGTAAAGAGGCACTGAAGTGACATATAGTAGAATGCAGTAAAGAGGCCCTGTAGTGACATAAAGCAGAATGCAGTAAAGAGGCACTGAAGTGACATATAGTAGAATGCAGTAAAGAGGCCCTGTAGTGACATAAAGCAGAGTGCAGTAAAGAAGCCCTGTAGTGACATAAAGCAGAATGCAATAAAGAGGCCCTGTGGGGACATATAGCAGAATGCAGTAAAGAGGCCCTGTAGTGACATAAAGCAGAGTGCAGTAAAGAGGCCATGTAGTGACATATAGCAGAATGCAGTAAAGAGGCCCTGTGGGGACATACAGCAGAATGCAGTAAAGTGGCCCTGTAGTGACATAAAGCAGAGTGCAGTAAAGAGGCCCTGTAGTGACATAAAGCAGAATGCAATAAAGAGGCCCTGTGGGGACATATAGCAGAATGCGGCAGGGGTTAGATTGGAAGTTCCTCCTGCGCAGCCAGCCCACCCCTCTCCCCACACAAGCTATGCCTGCACCCATCTACTTACATTATTGTTGGCTTCCGGCAGGCAGAATAAGAACAAGTTGGGGTTGCCAGGGAGACTTGCAAACGGAAGGGGGATGAAGTCCTCACCACTACCGCGCATCCCCCGGCGTGATGTCCGCATCTCCGCATCTTGTACCTCCTGGTACTCGATGCTTCCAGTCTCCCGCGCCCCCGCCCGCCGGCTCTCTGTCCCTGCTGTCAGATTTTAAATTTAAATAGCGGCAAGAGGAGAGACAGACAGGGCACACACTTCCCGCCGGTGCGCTTCAAATGCAGGAAGTGGCTAATGACGTCACTTCCGCATGTGACGCGACGGGTGGATTATTTGCGTACTCGTCTCTCCTCTTGCCGCTAATCTAAAGTTTGACAGCAGCGGCAGGCAGAGAGCGGCGGGCGGGGGCGCGGGAGACTGAAAGCATTGGGCATAGGAGGAAGGGAGAAACAAGATGCGGAGGTGGAGAACAGCATGGCCCCCATGGAAAGTAAGGGGGGCGCGGGGGACCGAGGCATAGGGGAATAAGCGGCACAAGATGCGAAGGTGGCGGGCAGCATTGGGGCAGGCATGGCGCCCATGGTGTACTGTCGCCCATGGCACTAGCCATGCCTGCACCCCTCTAGATCCGCCACTGTGAGGGTGGTGATAATCTGATGTTCCTACAAGAGAGGAACATTAGGAGGAGAGCTCAGAGGGAGAGACCAAGCCTCAGAAAGGGCAGAAAAGGGTAAGAAGCAGGGAGAGGTTGCAAGTGACAGAAAACAAACAGCAAGGTGTGGTCTTACTCCCTAAAAATTTTAAATCACCCTGAGGCCTCTTGCACACTGCATGCATTTCAGATTCCGATTCCGCTTTTTAATCTGTTTTTACATCCGATTCCGATTCAGATTTTTAATCTTAACTGCATGCTGCGTTTTTTGATCCGTTTTTCTGTTGAATGTATTCAAGGAAAATCGGAAACGGAATCGGAATCGGAAACGGAATCGGAATCGGAAAACGGATTTGCAGTGTGCAGGGAGCCTGACACATGCCAGTTACTCCAGGCCTCATGTCTGCCCTGGCCACAAGCTCAGCTTTCCTGCTCCATCCACCATTGCCCAGTCACCAAGTGAGGGCTCGTTTCCACTATCGCGAATCCGCATGCGTCCAACGCATGCGGATTCGCACATGTAATGCAAGTGGATGGGCCTGTTTCCACTGTAGCGTTGTTGAGGTGTGTTTTTTTCAGTGGTGAAAAAACGCACAAAAGAGCAGCAGAATTCGCCTGAGAGTGGAATGCATGCGAATCGCATGCAATGTATTTAATAGGGAAATCCCATGCGGTTTCCCCATGCGTGTTTTTTGCCGCAAATTCGCATGCGAATTCGCATAGGTACCACTGTAAATTCACACCGGCAGTGACATGGTTAAAATCGCATATACCCTCACCTATGCGAATTTGCGGCAAAAAACGAATGGGGAATTGCATCCGCATGCGATTTCATCAGCGGTGGAATCCAGGCGATTCCGCACCGCAATAGTGGAAACGAGCCCTAAGTCACTTGGTCCTACTTCAATTGGCTCTACTCCCCAAAACGCAAAATATTTTATAGGCTCTGTGTCACACAGAGGCTGAAAGTCAAATACTTCTTCGTGAGGTAACTGCTCAGTTTTTCTGGCCTCACCTAGTGTGGTTGCTTTTACAAATATTTAGGCAGGTATCCGCCGCGGACATACTAAGGACCATTTTTTTAAAAATCTAGAAACTATATTGGATTTTTAGCATTAACTCATGAAAAAAGCCTATGCGTAAAAAAAACCTCTGCGTAACTTTTGCATATTTCGCGCTTTGTACAACTCCGCCATGCCACTGTCTGGGTTTGGGTATACTTTGTTCACCTTTTGTAAACAAATTGTGACTGCAGAGCTGCCATGAAGGTTTGAGAGGTTTACCTGCCATTAAAATCAATTAAGCTTACTGCAAACGATCAGACAGTTTGTGATCATTTGCGGTACTGTTTGCAAACAGGTTCGCAAACATGAAATCGCAATGTTTAATGCCATGGTTGTATATCCAGCACATGATCACTGCTTACCTGGATACAAGTGTATCCAGACTTTAGATCTTCAGGATCTGTATAAATGGCCAGATGGGCGGGGCACCCCAGCTCCTGGCTCAGATAGCAGATGGCATCACTGGCATCAGAAGAGGGAAGTGAAAATGGCAATCTCTGAAGTTTGGCAGAAGTGGTAACATGCTGATCACAGCTGATCACAGGCTGAGATACTTCTGAGATAACTTTCCTATAATTACTTTATTATTTATTTTAATATGCTGACAATAACTTGTGACAAATCCAACACTAAAGGAATAAATCCCCTTATATAATTATACTAGCTGATGGCCGGGTACATATTTGGTTGGTGTTGGCTCTCCCCACTTTTTCTAACCCTGACACACAAATACTCATTGACCAAGCTTATGAGATTTGGGGTCCTTGGCATCAATCATTTGTATTTTACAAGTGAAATGAAACACATCTTATTCACTGTTTGTGGCTCCACCCCTTTTTTGAATTTGAACTCCAGTCACCCAATGACCAACTGTACCAGGTTTGAGGCCTGTGCCATTAACAGTGCAAGAATGGCAGCAATTTAAATATTCCCCTGAAACTCCATAGGTGAATTTTGATTGGCTGTTGTAGGCTCCACCCACTTTTCTGAATATTAATCCCAGTCACCCAGTGGCCAACTGTGTCAAGTTTGAGAACCCTGCCATTAATAGTGTAAGAATGGCTGCAGTTTATATTTTCCCATGTAAAAAAGGTAGGTTTTTTTTGGGCTCTGCCACTGTTTGTAACTTTGACATACAGTCACTCAATGACAAAATGTATGAGGTTTGGGGTTGTTGACATCAATAATTTTCATTTTCCCACTGAAATTAAACACATCTGGTTGTTTGTGGCCCTCTCCAAAATTATTACCCCAGTCACCCATTGACAGACTGTACAAGAGGTGAGTCCTCTGCCATTAACAGTGTAAGAAAGGCAGCAATGTAAATATATATATACATATATATATATATATATATATATATATACATATATATATATATATATATATATACATATATATATATATATATATATATATATACATATACATATATATATATATATATATATATATATATATATATATATATATATATATATATATATATATATATATATAGGTCTATATTTTTCCTATGTAAAAAATGTAGTTGGTGGCTCCGATCGCTTTTTCTAACCTTGACATTCAGTCACTCAGTGAACAAGTTTGAGAGCTTTGAGGTCCTTGGTAACAATTATTTGTATATTCCCGTAGAAATTAAACAAATCAGATTGGCTGTTTGTGGCTCCGCCCCTTTCCAGAATTTGAACCCCAGTCACCCTGTGACCGACTGCTACCCCCTCCAGCTTACCTCACAGTGAGTCCCCCCATGGCCAGGCGTGCGGCAGTAAGCCGGGTGGTGGCAGGCCAGACACACTTCCTGTTTCTGCCTAGTGCCTCCCCATACTTCCGCCACTGAGGAAGATGCCTCACTTAGCCTCATCGGTGGTCCGGGCCTACAGTGACCAACTGGGCAAAGTTTGAGAACCCTTCAGAGCCATTAGCAGTGTAAGAATGGCTGCAGTTTATATTTTTCCAGTGAAATTTCTTTTTGGTTCCGCCCACTTTTTATAACCTGGACACACAGTCACTCAATGACCAAGTTTGTGAGCTTTCGGGTTCCTGGCATCAAATCATGTGTGAATGGAAGCAGTTTGTCCACCAAGGAAATCTGATTGGCTGTTTTTGGCTCCACCCTTTAGTGAATTTGAACCCCAGTCACCCAATGACCGACTGTAGCAAGTTTGAAGCCTCTGCCATCAACCATGTACAAATAGCAGCAGTTTAAATATTCCTTTTGAAATTCAATAGGTGAATTTTGATTGGCTGTTGTAGGCTCCACCCACTTTCCTGAATCTTAATCCCATTCACCCAGTGACCAATGTGTGTGCCAAGTTTGAGAACCCTGCGATTAACAGTGTAAGAATTGCTGCAGTTTACATTTTCACATTGAAAATGAACGGGTGAAATTTCATTGGCTGATTTATGCCCCGCCCACTTTTCCTGGATTCATAACCTTGGTCACCAAGTGACCACCTGTGCCATGTGTGGGGACTCTGGCTTGATTACTGTGAGAATGGCAGCCTTTTACATTTTTTCCACTGACAAGAATGGGTGAAATCTGATTGGCTATTTGTAGTACCCAGGTGTGCAGGGGGGCCGCCAGACCCCCAGAACATATCATCCCAGGTAGTAAGGGATCTGTATACCAAGTTTTTTTGAAAACAGTCAAGGCGTTTTCGAGAGATCATGGCCAGGGTTGCTCAGGTAGTACTTTTTAATACCCGCCCGGATCCGGTTACCCAGATACCCGGATCCGACCTTGCAGATATCCGAGTGAATTCGGGTATCTGACCGAACTATCCGCGGGTACCCGACCTATTCGGGTACCCGGATAGAAAAACCGGAAATGCCCTTTAAATAGCTTTAAAAAGAGGTTTTAGGGTAAATGATGCATGTAGCATCATGTTTTTTTTAAAAGGGAAACACTACTGTATTATTTTGTTAACATAAATTGAAAAAAAAGGGCCTGTAAATTATTAACATCAGGACTAGGTTCCAGACAGCGGTCGTGCAGCCCACATTGTGTCCAAAGTCCAACTGCACAACTGGGACATGACAGTTTTCAGCCCAGACACCTCCAAAAAATGACACCGCAATTGTGTTTTGGGTTGAATATAGGTGGTGGTATCAGCAGCAGTGGCCTGTGGCACCGTGGCGGTGGGAGCCAGCGCCAGCTTGCTTCAGCCTCTTGAACTCCTCATACCCCCCCCTCCTCAAAACCCAGAACATCCTCCTCAAACTCCTTGCGGCTAACAGCCCTGAGTTCAATCGTGGCGCCTAGAGCGAAAAGCTCGCTGACTGAGGGTGGGCTGCCCGCTGGGGTCGACACTGACACGGCAGACCTTCTGAGGGTGGCCGTAATGTTGCTCCCTGTCCTCTTGCCCTTGCTGCCCCTCCCCCGGCTGCCGGTGCCAGCAGACATAGTACAACTTATACGTGATGATGTCACCAGATGATGTGGGGTACTTTTACTTTAATAAAATCGGGGTTGGACTTTAAATCAAATCAGCACGGCGTGACAGACCGCAAAGTAGAGGACAGACAGTGCACACTATCTGTCTAATGGTGGGTACACACGGTGCGTTCCCGCACTCGGCTTCCCGCTCAATTCCCGTCGACTCTATTATTTCCGACATATCCGATTTGCGTTTTGATGGATCGTTAGGTCGATTTGGCATACTTTACATGCGAATCGACCTAACGATCTATCGAAACGCAAAATGGGACATGTTGGAAATAATCGAGTCAACGGGAATCGAACGGGAAATCGAGTGCGGGAATGCACCGTGTGTACCCGCCAGGCCGCCGCCATAACAACTAACTGCAGTACTAACTACAATACAATAACACAGTAATCCTCCTATTCCCTATACTGTCCTGCTGGCCTACACAGACACAGACAGGACCTAACTTAGTGAATGAAAGCAAACAATTACAAGCTAGCTAGCTAAAAACACAATAGAACAATAGTGTAGTGAAGGTGTTTAGCACTCAAAGCTTTAGGTTTATCACTGTATACAGGCAGCACTTGCTAAGCCAACAGCACTGGAGCAAGTCTGTCAGTGACCAGCCAGCCACACAAGCAAGGACGATCTGTCTCATCATGCCAGCCCTCCTTATTACACACGGAGGCTGGCCAGGGTTCCCTTCTGTGATTGGGTGCCAGGGCTTAGGCTGGGAGGCCTCTGATTGGCTCAATGAGGTCAGGTGGGGCTGGCCAGGGTTCCCTTCTGTGATTGGTTGCTAGGGCTTCTGCTGGGAGCCCTCTGATTGGCTGGGAGCCCTCTGATTGGCTGGCAGCCCTCTGATTGGCTCAATGACATCATCTCCTTACTTTCACTACCCGGATCCGGATATCCATGGGTACCCGCGGGTACCCGGGTTATGCGGCCAGATATCCGCAGATAGCTATCCGGATCTGGGCCCAGGTCCTGGATAGTGGAAAAATGGTCGGATACTCTGGTTTACCCAGGTACCCGGATCCGGATGAGCATCCCTGATCATGGCACATACACACACACACACACACATACACACACACACACA
Source organism: Hyperolius riggenbachi (assembly GCF_040937935.1). Classification (NCBI taxonomy): domain Eukaryota; kingdom Metazoa; phylum Chordata; class Amphibia; order Anura; family Hyperoliidae; genus Hyperolius; species Hyperolius riggenbachi. The sequence continues at coordinate 17,366,204 of NC_090647.1, read as the reverse complement.
CACACACACACACACACACACACACACACACACACACAAACACACGATTATATACTGTATATAGATTGCGTAACCCTAAAAATATCCACACACACAGGTTGACCAATTATTTGTACAGTGGTATAAAGTGGTTGTAACAACCCCATATGCCCTATAACTTCAGTTCCCAAAAACACGTTGCTTAGAGGTAATATTTGACTCCTCTCTCTCCTTTATTCCTCAAATTCTTTACCTAACCAACTCCTTTCATTTCCAACTCAAAAACATATCCCACAGGCCACAGCCATCCTTTTCTCACTCAGGACACTACTAAAATGTTAGCACATGCTCTTATTATATCTCGCTTGCACTATTGTAATATATCGCATTGCGGACTACCAACTAACGAACTGGCTGCTCATCTCCTTCATCTCTCCTCTTGCTCTTCCTCTGATTCTCCTCTCTGCCAAGCTCTTCATTGGCTGCCGATTACCGAGAGGATCCACTTTAAACTCTTAACCCTAACCCTAACCTACAAAGCTCTCCACAGTCTCTCTTACCTTTTTGAGCAAAATCAAAATGTATGGTTATATACATGCTATTTCCCATGCAGCACCCTTACCATGTGCAATCATCTTTTTAAGAATTGTTTGAATGTGCCTTTGAGTGTACCCCTGAACCTTATAGATGTTGTGCATTAGCTGTTCCCAAAATCATGTTCAGATGATGCTGGGTACCCACATTCTGCTGTCCCAATGTGCCTAATTGTTGAATGACCTCTTTTTAGTCCCATCACCCTTTTATCATAGAGAGTCCCCCGGGTGCTACCTGATGTATCCCAGGAGTCTACCTCTCTACTGCAAAATGTCCTCTGATCCATTCAACTAACATCCCATGCTAACCCTTGTGGCCCTCCCCAGAACAATATGGTTGGTACTCTCTCTTCAGGGAAATGAATTAGCATATCAATGACAAACGCTATTCCCAACTGTCCTGAGTGGACCTTTGCCCTCCTTATGTCCTGAGGCAAAATACGTACCTTCGGTTGGGAGGAATGTACTCTCGACAATCTTTCTTAAGAGTACCTGGTCACTTAACCATCTAACATGAGGATCAGTGTCTGAATATGGACTGTGTAGTATTGTCTCATATTGTGACCCATGTAGTGAGGATGATGTTGCCTGTGTTGGCTCTCTCTTTCCTGGGATCGCTCTCCCCACCCTCTTTGTCACCCGAAAATGTGGCTGGATCTCGATTTTTACTGCTCGTTCCGAGAACCAAAACTCTTCTGCTTTCCAGCCTTTACTTGTGTATAGTTGTCTCAGAGACACCCTCTGTTGGTTGCTCCAGAGTGTGATATTGTTCCCTGCTTCTCTCCTGGAGGACAAGTGACGCTTACTGCTCATTCCTCTCTAGTCTAGAACCATCTCATTCCAGAGAACCAAGACAAGGTAATCCTGTAGCACCCACTTCACCTTTTGCATATACCCAGTGTAGTGCAATGTACCTTTTAACCAGACTTTGGATCGGTGTCTGGGCTGGGAGAGCATGACATTCAGGAGTAGCTGTTAGCTTCCGTTACCATCATTCTTCCAGCACACCTGACCCTTCATACCTGTTGCCACCATTGTGCCATGAAATTGACTTCCATCTGGCACCAATGATCCTTTTCTTCTACCCGACTGGGTCCGTACTGACCAATCTGAGGGTAGTGCAAAAGGATCAGTAACTTTTTCTCCAAACATGAACATGCTTGGGCCTTATGTTCTCATTAACCCCTCATTGTTAATGAGAATGTCTTCTCTTCTCTTCGGTCTCCTAGGACGACATGGCAACCTATGATCACCATCAGCAAGGTACTCTTCATTATTAAAGCACCTCCTTGGGAAAGAAAAACATATGCACTTTAGATTATGCTTTGCTCAGGCAGTGTCTTTAGTCTTTCTCCAATATTGGAAAACTCGTTCTTTTCCACTGCAGGATTGGCCGGAAACTTTTGCTCATCTGACTGACATCTCCATCTCTGCCTCTGCTGTCAGTAATTCAGATTTCTCGATTTCCATATTCGCCAAACTCCTGAAACAGAAATCCAACCAAATCAATTCTTATTAATGATTTGTGTTTAGCCCTACTGCTCCAATCTGAATTGTACAACTTAGATTGAGCAATGTATATCATGATTGATCTCGTTTCGGTGTAGTTCTTTTGAACTTTGTTAACTTTTGGATGATGGGAAGGCTCTAAAGCCCTCTCCCTTACTTTATGTACCCCAGCATAAGTACTTATCTTGTTACAATGTGCTTCCCTCGGATCTCACCTTTGAAGCACTGACCTCTACACCCCCCCCCCTGTACATACTTCGGCCCCCACGCTGACTGCAGTATGCACTGAGTAGGGACCACCTGCCCACTGCTGCAGCTCGCAGTCGAGCTTGCAATGTTCTTACTCATTTTACTTCACTTACCTAGGACTTCATATATCGCAACCAGCTCTGCTATTTGTGTCCTATTTGTGAATTTAATTGGCAATGCTACTACCTCTGCACTTGCCCCAAAAACAAACATGGCTACCTCCTGTAGGAAGGTTTGCTTTCTATTTTAACTAAGCAGAACCCCATCCAGGGATTCACATGAAAGTTTACTACAACTGCCTGTGAGTCTCTGACTTCTGACTGTGTAGGGGATCCTAGACTGGGCATAGGACTAATACCCCACAAATACACTGTCACACTATACACGGCAATCTTGCCCCTTGGACTGCTGTCAGTCCTGTGCATTGTGTGAACCATTGGTACGAGCTGGAAGAAGAAAAAAATACCTTTTGACCAATCCGCAGATGCAAAAACCGCACAACCTGCCCAGGCTTGACCTCTGTTAAACTCCGGCTTTGTCCCGGACAAAAAACGAAAAACGTTTACCGCTCTGCAAACGTTCCGACAGACAGCTCGATTAGTCAACTCTTTTTCTGTATTATTTTCTTTTTTTCCATTGCTCTGTACCCTTTTATCCCCCTGACCTCTACGGGGAACTCATGTTATATGTGAATCAAATCACTACAGGCACTCCCCTGATATGACTCAGGGAGCTGCTTCCTATGTATCCAGTAGCCATCTGAAAGCTACTGCGTATTACCCCTGCTGGTATTCCTGTACACAAACGATAGCCACACTCCGTCATTTCACATCCCAGGCCGTCCTGTGCATTAGGGTGTAGTCTGACTCTGCACCAGCCCAGTACAGCATAGGAATCAGCTCACCTATGGGTGGTACCGTTCCCACAGGCCTGGCTAGAATTCCTATGCTCTCCTCCCTCACCCCCCTCCCTCCTTGGGGTGGGGGCAGTGGCGGCTCCAGGAAATTTTTTTAGGGGGTGCTATGCAGGTGCTGGACCAATTTCCGGGGGAGCTGACGACCTGCGGCGCGCGAAGCGCGCCGCGCCAAAAATGGGTGTGGCCACAACCTGCGGCGCGCGAAGCGCGCCGCGGCGAAAAAATGGGCGTGGTCATGACCGGATGAGGGCGGGGCTAACTGTAATTTAAAGTGAACCCAGGGTGAGAGTGATATGGTGGCTGCCATATTTATTTCCTTTTAAACAATACTAGTTGCCTGGCAGCCCTGCTGATCTATTTGGCTGTAGTAGTGAACTGAATTACACCAGAAACAAGCCATGCAGCTAATCTTGTCAGTTCTGACAATATTGTCAGAAACCCCTGACCTGCTGCATGCTTGTTCAGGGTCTATGGTTGAAAGAATAAGAGGCAGAGGACCAGCACGGCAGCCAGGCAACTGGTATTGCTTAAAGGGAGATAAATATGGCAGCCTCAATATTATTCTCACCTCGGGTTCCCTTTAAAAGTGCAACGCAAAGACAGAGGGCCCAAGTTTTGGTGACCCTTTTCCCAGAAAATTCACATAATTGTGCAGGTTTTCTCAAGAAAATACACGTAATGTGAGCAGATTTTAACAAAAAACACGTCCAATGACCCCAATATGCACAATCGTTATCAGATATGGCCCCAATATGCACAATCGTTATCAGATATGGCCCCAATATGCACAATCGTTATCAGATATGGCCCCAATATGCACAATCGTTATCAGATATAGCCCCAATATGCACAATCGGTAGCAGATATGACCCCAATATGCACAATCGTTAGCAGATATGACCCCAATATGCACAATCGTTATCAGATATGGCCCCAATATGCACAATCGTTATCAGATATGGCCCCAATATGCACAATCGGTAGCAGATATGGTCCCAATATGCACAATCGGTAGCAGATATGGTCCCAATATGCACAATCGGTAGCAGATATGGTCCCAATATGCACAATCGGTGGCAGATATGGTCCCAATATGCACAATCGGTGGCAGATATGGTCCCAATATGCACAATCGGTGGCAGATATGGTCCCAATATGCACAATCGGTGGCAGATATGGTCCCAATATGCACAATCGGTGGCAGATATGGTCCCAATATGCACAATCGGTGGCAGATATGGTCCCAATATGCACAATCGGTGGCAGATATGGTCCCAATATGCACAATCGGTGGCAGATATGGTCCCAATATGCACAATCGGTGGCAGATATGGTCCCAATATGCACAATCGGTGGCAGATATGGTCCCAATATGCACAATCGGTGGCAGATATGGTCCCAATATGCACAATCGGTGGCAGATATGGTCCCAATATGCACAATCGGTAGCAGATATGGCCCCAATATGCACAATCGGTAGCAGATATGACCCCAATATGCACAATCGGTAGCAGATATGACCCCAATATGCACAATCGGTAGCAGATATGACCCCAATATGCACAATCGGTAGCAGATATGACCCCAATATGCACAATCGGTAGCAGATATGACCCCAATATGCACAATCGGTAGCAGATATGACCCCAATATGCACAATCGGTAGCAGATATGACCCCAATATGCACAATCGGTAGCAGATATGACCCCAATATGCACAATCGGTAGCAGAAATGACCCCAATATGCACAATCGGTAGCAGAAATGACCCCAATATGCACAATCGGTAGCAGAAATGACCCCAATATGCACAATCGGTAGCAGAAATGACCCCAACATGCACAATCGGTAGCAGATATCGCCCCAATATGCACAATCCGTAGCAGATATGACCCCAATATGCACAATCCGTAGCAGATATGACCCCAATATGCACAATCCGTGGCAGATATGACCCCAATATGCACAATCCGTGGCAGATATGACCCCAATATGCACAATCCGTGGCAGATATGACCCCAATATGCACAATCCGTGGCAGATATGACCCCAATATGCACAATCCGTAGCAGATATGACCCCAATATGCACAATCCGCATCACCTGAAAAAGAAAAGAAAAACCCATTTACTCACCTACAGCCAGAAGACCTTCTTTCCCGACCTACCGTCCCGAGTCCCGACCTCATTGTGGCGCGCAGCGCCCGCGCGCCCACGATCCTCTTCCTTCCCGACGTCACGACGAGACTTCCTGCCTGCATGCAGAGAGCAGGGCTACGGGAAAATGGCCGCCCGAAGTCTGCAGAACAGGGCTCCGGGCGGCCATCTTACCGTAGCCCTGCCTGCTGCTCCGTGCTGCCGGTGTGTGAACTGACTTGGCGTCTTTTAGACGCCTGAAGTCAGTTCACTCCAGGGGGTGCTTTGGGGGTGCTTGGACAATTCTAGGGGGTGCTCGAGCACCCCCAAGCACCCCCCTGGCGCCGCCACTGGGTGGGGGTGAGGGGTTGTCCCTGGACTCAGAAAACTCTTCCCATTAGAATGTCACGGCTGCCTGGGATCTGCCCCCGAAGTCAGAGGCACCATGTTGAGTCCTGGAATATCAGACAAAAATGGCCGTTTCCCATAGCAATGCCCTCTACAAATTAGGAGAGAAATAACATACAGAAAAAAACTGCTTGATACATTATCATATCACATTGCAACAATACAATGTAATGTTACACACAGCTGAAAAGAAAAAAACCTTGATTCAGGAAAAAAAACAGAAAAAGTTAAACAGCACTTTTTGGAATTTCACACACACATAACCCTAATCACCCCTCCCACAAGAAAGGAGGGCGGAAATCTTACAGCCGTTAACAGATTTCCACAAAAATGAAACAATTAAACCTTTCAAAACGAAACCAAACCAGCCATCCGCATGGCTCGGACATAACTCAGAACCGTATGAATGGAAACACTACTAGATAAAGCATAGCTCCATATTAGATAAAGTGCCGCCTCATATTTCTCTCTCAGGAATGCGAAGCGAGGGAGCTCACAAAATCATTCTCGCTGCAACGCACGCCTAACTAAACTAGAAAAAAAAGTCAAACTTTTACCATTTTTTCTGACACGTAGCATTGAAACTTTGCAGAATGTCCAAGACAAAACCGAACACTGTTCCAGCTCTCAGTCTCTCTCTCTCCCTCTCTCTCCCAAAATCTGTCCCCCTTCACCACCACCAAGACCCCCCCCCCCCCCCCCCCCCCCCCCCGTCCACTGACATCTAACGGGCGGGGTGAATGCTGCCCACAGAGAGCGAGAGAGAGAGCGAAGGCGAGAGAAAAAAAAAACACAAAAAACAAAACACAAAACACATTATACTGATACACTTTGCAGACTTCCACCACCTCCGTCCCTCCTCTCTGCCGCAGAGAGAAACTTCGCTGTCTAAGACGGAAGGAAAATAAAAAGAAACATGCATTTTTACACACAAACATGTATAACACTATAACACCTACTCGCTTTGTCAAAACCTCTTGCGTCGCATGGCCTCTGTACCAGACGAGCTCTGAGTCTCCTCCCCAGCAATCTTGGCACAGTTTTCTCACAGGCATCCGATGTGCTGAAGCTTCTAATGGGATCTGCCCAAACCCATTGCCTTGGACACCTTCACCTGCGTGTACACAGTCACAGGCAGGGCCGGATTTGGGGAAAGGCACCCAAAGCCCGTGCCTAGGGCGCCAGGATCCACGAGAATCCAAAGGGCGGCAGGTGGTGACAGGCTGACTGCACTTGTTGTCACCAGCGGTAAAAAGGACCGCTCCGCAAGTCAGCAGCCGCCCGCCCCATTACAATCGGCGGCTTGGAGTGTGCAGTTCTTCCAGGCAGCGTGGAGCGGCTTCCTGAGGCTTGGGCAGCAGGGTCACTCCGCTCAGCCGCAGCCCGCGCCTCCCCCCGCCCCTGCCAGATTGGCCGCTAGATGCTATCCCCTGCCAAGTGCCAACTCTCCCCCCGCCCTGTGCGGATGTCTTCTCCCCCCTCAAACCCTGAGAGAGAGCGGGAGTAGGCAGTAGCAGAGTAACGTACCTCTCCAGACTTCCAGCGCTGCCACCGAAGTTTCCGCTGTCAGCCGCCGTGCATCTCTCCCTCTCCTGCTGGCGACTCCTGTCATGTGACTCACCGGTAACTTGCCAGCGAGTCACATGTGAGAGACACCAGCAGGAGAGGGAGAGATGCACGGCGGCAGCTGACAGAGGAAACTTCGGTGGCAGCGCTAGAAGTCTGGGGAGGTACGTTACTCTGCTGCTCCCGCTCTCTCTCGAGGTTGTGGATGGGGGGGGGAAGACATCCGCATAGGCTCCTGCTGGGGCGGGGAAAGGTTTACAGGGGATAGCATCTGGCGGCCAAACTTGCGCGGGGGGGGGGGGACTTGCAGCATCTTTACTGGGTGGGGGCTACCTATGCTAAAGGAAGGGACATGGCTACGGGCTACCTATACTGGGGGACAAGGGGGGAGAGAATCTGACTACCTATACTAAAGGGGGGGGGGGGGTCATGGCATCTGGCTACCTATTCTGAGTGGGGAAGCCTCTGGCTACCTATATTACTGTAAAAAGGGGGGGGGGCAGGTTCTGACTGACTACCTATACAAAAGGGGGGACCACATCTGGATACCTACAGTGAGGGGGCAAAGGGGGACAGCATCAGACTACCTTTACTAGGGCAGGGGGGAGACACATAGCATCTGTCTGCCTATAGTAATGGAGGGCGAGGGGGGGGGGGAGGAGTTCAGCATGTGACCACCTATACTGTGGAGATGTTGTAAAGTGGGTGAAGGTGTGTGTGTGTGTGTGTGTGTGTGGGTGTGGGGGGGGGGGGGCGGCTGGTGACAGTAGGCCTTGGGCGGTAAAAGGTACAAATCCGGCCCTGGTCACAGGCCGCACACATCGGCACCTGCTGCCAGCAAACCTCCAGACTCACTCTGCACTGTGCTTAGCTCCTCTTGATAAGCTTTGCACTTCTCGTCTCTGACCTCCGTAGCCCGCTCTTAAATCTTACAGCTCAGCTCTGAGCTTCTCCTGTTCTCTTGTGTTTGCTTCACAGCAAGTAAGTCGCTGCTTCAAGAAGTCTTAATTAGACTGACTCTTGTGCAGACCTGGATCACCAGTCATCGATCTGGGATTGGCCTAGGGTTTCAGGCACCAACTGTAAGAATCTATACGTTGGTTGCTATTGGCAATAGCACAACACACCTTTTACTCCGGCACCAGCAACTCATTAGAGCTGCAACTCACAGCGACAGCATACAGGAGACAGAGCGGGGACAGCCACCCTCACCTTTCAAAGGGGTTTATTCAGCAATCAGGCAACTTGTGTTGATTTCTTCAGAGTATAAACAGTCTTTCCTATGTCCTATGTACATCACATATATTTACAGCATACAGACAGGAAGCCATTATTCTAAATAGCAAGCGTAGAGAGCAGGATAGCATGCAGAAGACGAAGTAAAGTTCTGCCATCCTGTCTCCCTCTTTTATATGAACATTAAAGAGTTACATTCTGACATCACCGAGCCATACCCCCAAACCTACAATTGGCGGGCATGGGCATGTGACCCACATCATCATCTAATACACCAGTGCTTTATGATCTAGAATTAGATGCAAGGAATGCAATGTTTTCCAAATATTGGCATTGTTTACCGTTTTGTAGTCTAACCGTCGGTACAGTTAGACCTGAAAACATATTATGTGTCCTTCTAGAGGAACATGTTTCTTGTAAATGACTGCATAATTTCTCTCCGAGAAACTATGCTTAAAGAGACCCTGCATCTCAAGTCTTTACTAGACTTTAGTACCTGAGTCCTAGAATTCAAGTATACTTACATTCTAACATCGGTCACTGGGTGACTGGGATTAATATTCATAAAAGCAGGTGGAGCCTACAACAGCCAATCAAAATTCACCTATTGATTTTCAAGGGGAATAGTGAAACTGCTGCAATTCTTACACTGTTAACGGCAGAGGCCTCAAACCTGCTACAGTTGGTCATTAAGTGACTGGGGTTCAAATGCACTAAAGCGGCGGAGTCACAAACAGCCAATCAAATTTCTTTGCTGGATAAACTGCTCCCATTCACACAATTTTGATGCCAGGAACGCGCAAGCTCACAAACTTGGTCATTGAGTGACTGTGTGCCAAGGTTCCAAAAACTGGGTGGAGTCAAAAACAGATTTCCCTGGGAAAATGTAAACTGCAGCCCTTCTTCACAGTTAATGTCAGAGTTCTCAAACTTTGCACAGTTGGTTACTGGGTGACTGGGATTAATATTCAGAAAAGTGGGTGGAGCCTACAAAAGCCAATCAATATTCACCTGTTGATTTTCATGGGGAATATTAAAATTGCTGCCATTCTTGCACTGTGAATGGCACAAGCCTCAAACCTGGTACAGTTGATCATTGGGTCACTGGGGTTCAAAATCAGAAAAGGGGTGGAGCCACAAACAGCCCATCAGATTTGTTTGTATTGATGCTGAGGACCCAAAAGTTTACAAACTTGATTACTGAGTGACTGTGTGTCCTGGTTACAAAAAGTGGGCGGAGCCAAAAACAAATTTCACTGGGAAAATATAAACTGCAGGTCTTCTTACACTGTTAATGGCAGGGTTCTCAAACTTTGCCCAGATGGTCACTGGGTGATTGAGATTAATATACAGGGAAGTGGGTGGAGCTTATAATAGCCAATCAAATTTCACCTGTTGATTTTTAAGGGGAATATTTAAATTGCTGTCATTTTTACTCTGTTAATAGCAGATGCCTGAAACCTGCTGCAGTTGGTCATTGGGTGTATAGGGTTCAAACGCTGGAGAGGGGCGGAGTCACAAACCACCAATCTGATTTGTTTAATTTCTGTGAGAATATACAAATTATTGGTGCCAAAGCTCACAAACTTGGTCATTGAGTGTTTGTGTGTTATGGTTAGAAAAAGTGGGCGGAGCTAACACCAACCAAATACATAGCTGGGCAATGCCGGGTCATCAGCTAGTATCCAATGAAAGTAGACAGGTGAAAGGCACTAGACAGGCAACACACCAATCCCAGTGCTCTACTTGTGATGTTGTTCACAGGGGATCATTCACATTTTTGATTCCCCCCAGGATATATTTATACGACCTTCACCTACACATAACACAGCATGGAGGGGCTCAGTGAAGGTGGCAGTGAAGGTGTGGAGGTGTCTGATGGGGTCACACAGGGCATAAAAGGAGATCTGCCCATCCTCATAATCCAGACCTATCCCGACTCCATCACTGGGGATCTCATCAGGTAACTGGATCACTGTACTGTCATGTAGCACTGAGTACTGATTACACCACTTGCGCAAACACCAGGACTTGTTATTGTATCCAATACATGACTGACCTCCTCTCCTGGCTATACTGGGGTAACACATCCCGACTCTCCATGCATCTGATTTCCCTACATCCACTTCCCAGAAATGTCCCCCTGAGGAGAAGCTCTGGCTGCTCAAAACCTGATTATAATGAAATCTCTCTGGTGTTTCTGGGTGATTGTGCTTGTGATCTGTATCTAACCTACATGCAATTTTCCGGTCTTCTGATATATGTAGCCAGTTACCAGCTGTGGTTACATCCAGTAATATGTCTGCATACACTAGCAGCCCTGATTTTTGCTGTGCAGCCCCAATATCCGTCCCCCCAGCCTGGCGCTGTGTGTGTTGTGCAGTGGGGGGGAGTTGGGGGCGTGGCCTGGATAGTTTAGCAGTGATGGGAACTTTGTCCTCTGTACTACAATGTGGATAGGCCTGTGTGTGTTTTGCGGTGGGGGTGAGTTGGGGGCGTGGCCTGTATGGTTTAGCAGTGATGGGAACTTTGTCCTTTGTACTAGAATGTGGATAGGCCTGTGTGTGTTGTACAGTGGTGGTGGGTTGGGGGCGTTGCCTGTATAGTTTAGAAGTGATAGCTGCTTTGCCCTCTGTACTGGAATGTGGATAGGCCTGTGTGTGTTGAACAGTGGTGATGGGTTGGGGGCGTGACCTGGATAGTTTAGCAGTGATGGTAACTTTGTCCTTTCTACTAGAATGTGGATAGGCCTGTGTGTCTGTATGTTTCTGCACAATTACCCCAGACATGATATCAGATAGTCCTGTGTGTAATGTGTGTGAGATGCCAGCCACATCCAGATCCCCTCCATCATGGAGCTGCTTATCATGTCTGTCCTCCGTGTCACACAAGTCACCTGTGTCTGATTCCTGTAAGACAGTCAGTGGATCAGTCATGTTACACAGCTCCTCAATGTGACGCATCTTCCTGGACAGCTCCTCCTTCTTTATTTTCAGCTGCTGAATTACATTATTGTAGGATTGTGACACCTGCTCTGCCTGCCTAATGATGTCACTCGGGACTCTCTTCTCCAGATCTTCCAGCTGTCTCTTGAGGTTTCTAAACAGGGCAGTGACTCTCTCTGTTTCACCATCTGCTTTTTCTTGTCCTTTTCTCCTGCGTTCCTCCAGACTCTGGACTCTTTTCTCAGTCTCCACTGTCTCTGCCACCAGTTTCTGCAGATCATTTCTCAGAGGCCTTATCCAGTGACATCATCTTATGTCCTACATGTCCCCCAATCACAGTGCAGGACACACAGACACAGGCAGCATCCTCAGTGCAGTAATACTCCAGGATCTTCTTATGGACGGAGCATTTCCTCTTCCCCAGGTCAGTGGTGGGAGGTAGTAAAGTGTGACCTCCTGACACATCGTGTGACCTCAGGTGATGATCACACAAGGAGGTCTCACACTGCAGACAGGATTTAGTAGCAGAAACAGGAAAGTTACAGTAATCACAGAAGACCCCGGTATGCTCCTGATCTGTCTCTGTAGCATGAAAAGCCTCACAGATGTTATGTAAAGTTATGTTTCTTTTCAGCTCAGGCCTCTTCATGTATATCCGCTGACATTCAGGACATTTATATTCCTGTAGATCCTCCTGATGGTTCCAGGCTTGTGTGATGCAGCCCCGGCAGAAGTTGTGACCACACGGCAAGGTCACAGGATCTCTATAGATCTCCATACAGATGGAGCAGCGGAGCTCAGCAGTCACATCAGTAGATGCCATTGTCACACCTGGAATCAGAAGACCAAAGGATAAGTATGTCCTCGTCATATAACAAATAAGGTGAACTATGTAATACAGGTCTCAATTGTTATAGTGGACCTGGACTCTGGCACAGGACAGAAGGAAAACATAACAGAAATGCACCCTGAATGTATGTAAAGAGTTTAGCCTGTTTAATTCCCCCTCATTTGTATCTAATAATCACAAGTTGTAATTTAATCTATCTCCTGTGTCACATGACTGCCATGGCAGAGATGGCAGATAAGCTCATTTGAAAGCAAGGATGTCAACAATATGTATGCTTCCATGAATCAGGAAGTAGAAACAGTGCTGATCTATTTTAGGAGTTGAATCAGCTGTAACAAAGAAATGTTTTTTGCTTAAACGCTAGAGGATTGTGCATGCGCGATTAAGCCTTTGCAGAGCAGTGGTGGTCGTCATGGCTGAAATGAAGTTTCACCAAATTTCGCAAAGTTTTTCGCAATTACAAAATGCATACTAAAACTTTGCGTAAAATTTTCGCATTCCGGGTATTGCGTAATTATGGCTACGGTTTGTGCAGATTACCTTGCGTGTAAACGTAATTTCATAACGTAATTACGTGTTTGTTGTGCATAAATATTCGCGTTAAAGATGACAATGCACATGCACAACAAACAATTGGGGGTTACTGAGCTGGGCTTCAACACCAGGTATGACACCTGGTCCGCCGGTGCACAATCCCTCTTTCGTGGTTCACCACTCCACACCAGTAGGATACAAGTAGAAATGAAGGAGGCACTCAAATGGCGTTTTAAACTTGCGTTTATCAAAACAGTAGCCGACACGACATGTTTCGGGGTTTCCCCCTTCCTCAAGTGTACATGCAACTTCACCAACACAGCAAACTTATGGACTTCAATAGTACACACCCAAATTGAAAGACCCTCCTCTTTGGTCAACTGACCAACCTCCAAATTAACCCCTCAGGGTAAGTCCAAGTCCATCCTGTTGGGCACTACAAACAAGTGTCTACCCAAATAAACACCTTCAGGAACATAAGTGTAAGCAACCATATACAGTGGTGTGAAAAACTATTTGCCCCCTTCCTGATTTCTTATTCTTTTGCATGTTTGTCACACTTAAATGTTTCTGCTCATCAAAAACCGTTAACTATTAGTCAAAGATAACATAATTGAACACAAAATGCAGTTTTAAATGATGATTTTTATTATTTAGTGAGAAAAATAACTCAAAACCTACATGGCCCTGTGTGAAAAAGAAATTGCCCCCTGAACCTAATAACTGGTTGGGCCACCCTTAGCAGCAATAACGGCAATCAAGCGTTTGCGATAACTTGCAACGAGTCTTTTACAGCGCTCTGGAGGAATTTTGGCCCACTCATCTTTGCAGAATTGTTGTAATTCAGCTTTATTTGAGGGTTTTCTAGCATGAACCGCCTTTTTAAGGTCATGCCACAACACCTCAATAGGATTCAGGTCAGGACTTTGACTAGGCCACTCCAAAGTCTTCATTTTGTTTTTCTTCAGCCATTCAGAGGTGGATTTGCTGGTGTGTTTTGGGTCATTGTCCTGCTGCAGCACCCAAGATCGCTTCAGCTTGAGTTGACGAACAGATGGCCAGACATTCTCCTTCAGGATTTTTGGGTAGACAGTAGAATTCATGGTTCCATCTATCACAGCAAGCCTTCCAGGTCCTGAAGCAGCAAAACAACCCCAGACCATCACACTACCACCACCATATTTTACTGTTGGTATGATGTTCTTTTGCTGAAATGCTGTGTTACTTCTACGCCAGATGTAACGGGACACGCACCTTCCAAAAAGTTCAACTTTTGTCTCGTCGGTCCACAAGGTATTTTCCCAAAAGTCTTGGCAATCATTGAGATGTTTTTTAGCAAAATTGAGACGAGCCGTAATGTTCTTTTTGCTTAAAAGTAGTTTGCGCCTTGGATATCTGCCATGCAGGCCGTTTTTGCCCAGTCTCTTTCTTATGGTGGAGTCGTGAACAATGACCTTAATTGAGGCAAGTGAGGCCTGCAGTTCTTTAGATGTTGTCCTGGGGTCTTTTGTGGCCTCTCGGATGAGTTTTCTCTGCGCTCTTGTGGTAATTTTGGTCGGCCGGCCACTCCTGGGAAGGTTCATCACTGTTCCATGTTTGCCATTTGTGGATAATGGCTCTCACTGTGGTTCGCTGGAGTCCCAAAGCTTTAGAAATGGCTTTATAACCTTTACCAGACTGATAGATCTCAATTACAGTACTTTTGTTCTCATTTGTTCCTGAATTTCTTTGGATCTTGGCATGATGTCTAGCTTTTGAGGTGCTTTTGGTCTACTTCTCTGTGTCAGATAGCTCCTATTTAAGTGATTTCTTGATTGAAACAGGTGTGGCAGTAATCAGGCCTGGGGGTGACTACAGAAATTGAACTCAGGTGTGATAATCCACAGTTAAGTTATTTTTCAACAAGGGGGGAAATCACTTTTTCACACAGGGACATGTAGATTTGGAGTTTTTTTTTTCTCACTAAATAATAAAAACCATCATTTAAAACTGCATTTTGTGTTCAATTATGTTATCTTTGACTAATAGTTAACGGTTTTTGATGAGCAGAAACATTTAAGTGTGACAAACATGCAAAAGAATAAGAAATCAGGGAGGGGGCAAATAGTTTTTCACACCCCTGTAGGCACATGCCTACTCAATACACAGACTTTACAGGGAATACATAAACTTTACAGGATAGAACATGCATAGACTAACTGCACCAACGATGCAGACGTTCCCTCTCTCCACCCACCAAAGCGATGATAATTCATCACAACCTGTAAGAGAGAAACAACAAAATGACATAATGACATTTACCTACAAGAAGCATTTCATGCTAAACATTTCATTAAGACCTCTAGGTGTAATTGAGTCTAATTTTCTCATCCACCAAGCTTCTTTTTATAGCAGTAATTTGTCACTGTCTCCTCCTCTTTTGGACGGGGGTAAATGGTCCAACACCATCCACTTAAGCTGCGATACACCATGTCCACGGACGAAAAAATGTTTGCCCACCGGGGTATGGCTGCTTACTTCCAATGTTTTGAATCCACGGATGGAGCCTCTGTGTTCCTGTACTCTGGTTCTGACGTCTCTTGTCGTCTTTCCCACGTACAGGAGCCCACATGGGCATTTCAAAGCATACACAACAAACGTGCTCTCACAGGTGTACATTGAATTGATCTGAATCTTTTCTCCTGTGTGCGGATGACTGATATGATCCCCTTTAATGATTGCTCCACAGCAATTGCAGTTCATGCACGGGAAGGTACCCCTTTTCTTTGTAAGTTTGTGCATCTCAACACATCTTTCAGCAAGATCTACCCTGCTGACTATATTTTTAATGGTCCTCCCCCGTTTAAATGAAAACAGTGGAGCATTATTAAAGATCTCTCCATATGCTGGATCCTGTTGCAAATTTTGGCCAATACCTATTGACCACCTGTCTAACCATTTTAGACTGTTTACAATAAGTCTGCACAAATGGGATACGATCACGTCCCCTCTCCTGCATGGGCTTACTTTGCAATAGGGACTCCCTGGGGACCTCACCAATTTCTACCCGTACTTTATCCAACATTTTAGGATCATACCCCTTTGATCGGAATTTCTCCGTCAACCTGTCAGCAGCGGCTTGATATCCTCCATCTGTGGAGGCTATTCTTCTGGCCCTTAGGAACTGTCTCTTAGGGATGGCTTTAATTACATTCCTATCATGGAAACTATCAACCCTGAGCAGATTGTTTCGGTCTGTGGATTTAGTGTACAGATCTGTCTGCAACCCCTCATTAGTGATCTTGATAGAGACGTCCAAATACTGGATCTCTCTGTCTGAGGACTCCATCGTAAATTTGATTGTGGGATTTGCCACATTAGCCTCATCCACCATCAATTGTAACTCCTCCTGCTTTCCCTGCCACAAAATCAAAATATCATCCACAAATCGATAGTACCCCACAATATTGTGACAATACTTTTCATTCTTCAAGAACATGCATTGCTCAATTTTATGCATAAAAAGGTTAGCAAATGACGGGGCTACAGGGGACCCCATACTCGTACCCTGTCTCTGTAAATAGAAGTCATATGTTCCTGAAGGTGTTTATTTGGGTAGACATCTGATTGTAGTGCCCAACAGGATGGACTTGGACTTACCCTGAGGGGTTAATTTGGAGGTTGGTCAGTTGACCAAAGAGGAGGGTCTTTCAATTTGGGTGTGTACTATTGAAGTTCATAAGTTTGCTGTGTTGGTGAAGTTGCATGTACACTTGAGGAAGGGGGAAACCCCGAAACATGTCGTGCCGGCTACTGTTTTGATAAACGCAAGTTTAAAACGCCATTTGAGTGCCTCCTTCAATGCACATGCACACCTTATGTAGTTAATGCAGATAATCATGCTTATAATGTTATGCATTATACTGTGCATGTGCGAAAACCGTCCGCATGCAGAAATTTGTTTGTGTACGTTAGCAAAACACCCATAAAAGCTACTGATTGACTAACTTCGTAATGAACCGTAATTTTGCTAAATTTTTCGCAATTACGAAGCTACGAGAAAATTCGATACATAATTACGGTTTACACAAAATGTATTACTCATTTTACTGTAAATTTCACATTAGGATTACGATGAAAAACAGCAGATTACGATGTGAAATTTTGCAGCACCACTGTTGCAGAGATGGAAGAAAGCCTGTCTGAATATGTGTCAGAGAATGGAGGATAAAAATAGTCATTTGATGAGACACATTAAAGAACTGGTTAGGGGGTACAGCCCCTCACCCGGACTCAAATCCTGGTCTCCTAAGTCAAAGGCAGAGCCCTTAACCAGTACACTATCCAGCCACTGATGTAATGGTTTTTCCCTGCAGCGACATATGTAGCTGCCAGTGCATGCACGCCTGAACAGATCTTGCCAAAAGCATATGACTGCCTAATAGACTATCAAGTAATCCTACTAATATAATGAATGGGAAAGTTTGGATGTTTGAAAGTTTTGATGTTTGTTACTCGATCACGCAAAAAAATGGCTGAACGGATTTGAATGAAATTTGGCACACACATAGTACATTACCTGGAATAAAGTATAGGATACTTTTTATTCCCATAACCAAAAAGGGGGCAGAGACAAATACAAATTTCACTGGAAAATGTAAACTGCAGCCATTCTTACACTGTTACACTGGAGGTGTGTTTAGCTTCTAAGGGTAGAATGGTTAATTTGCATATATTCAGCAGTGATGCACTGGGAGACATCTCAAGCTCACTCCAACCTGAATTATCGCAAATTCTTTCTGTTTTAAGAAAGCAAACTTTTGTTTTTCTTACACTGTTAATGGCAGGGTTCTCAAACTTTGCACAGTTGGTCGTTGGGTGACTAGGATTATTATTCAGAAAAGTGGGAGGAGCCTATAAAAGCCAATCAAAATTCACCTATTGATTTTCAAGGGGAATATTTACATTTCTGCCATTCTTGCACTGTTAATGGCACAAGCCTCAAACCTGGTATAGTTGATCATTGGGTGACTGGGGTTCAATTTCAGAAAGGGGGTGGAGCCACAAATAGCCAATCAGATTTGTTTCACTCCAATGCAAATTATTGTTGCCAAACACCGCAAAGCTCACAAACTTGGTAATTGAGTAATTGATTAATTGTGTGTTAGGGTTAGGAAAGTGGACACAGCCAACACCAGCCAAATACATAAGCGGGCAATGCAGGGTCATAAGTGGGCGGAGACAAATACAAATTTTACTGGGAAAATGTAAACAGCAGCCATTCTTACACTGTTAATGGTAGGGTTCTCAAACTTTGCACAGTTGGTTACCGGGTGACTGGGATTAATATTCAGAAAAGTGGGTGGAGCCTACAAAAAACAATCAAAAATTACCTATTGATTTTTCAGGGGAATATTTCATTGCTGCCATTCTTGCACTGTGAATGGCACAAGCCTCAAACCTGGTACAGTTGATCATTGCGTGACTGGGGTTTAAATTTATATAAGGGGGTAGAGCCCCAAACAGCCAATCTGATTTGTTTCATTTTAATGCAGGTTATTGATGCCAAAGACCGCAAAGCTCACAAACTTGGTCATTGAGTAATTGTGTGTTAGGGTTAGGAAAAGTGGGCGCAGCCAACACCAGCCAAATACATAATCGGGCAATGCTGGGTCATCAGTAGGCGGAGACAAATACAAATTTCACTGAGAAAATGTAAACTGCTGCAATTCTTACACTAATAATGGCAGGGTTCTCAAACTTTGCACAGTTGGTCACTGGGTGACTGAGAATAATATTCAGAAAAGTGGGTGGAGCCTACAAAAGCCAATCAAAATCCACCTATGAATCTTTAAGGGGAATATTTAATTGATGCCATTTTTGCACTGTTAATGGCACAAGCCTCTTGCACTGTTAATCACCTGTACCTGGTACAGTTGGCCATTGGGTGATTGGGGTTCAAATTCAGAAAAGGGGTGGAGCCACAGCCAATCAGATTTATTTTATTTCAATGCAAATTATTGATGCCAAAGACCATAAAGCTCACAAACTTGGTCATTAAGTAATTTTGTGTTAGGGTTAGAAAAAGTGGCGGAGGCAACACCAGCCAAATACATACCTGGGCAATGCTGAGTCTTCTGTGGGCGGAGACAAACACAAATTTCACTGGGAAAATGTAAACTACAGCCATTCTTACACTATTAATTGTAGGGTTCTAAAACTTTGCACAGTTGGTCACTGGGTGACTGGGATTAATATTCAGAAAAGTGGGTGGAGTCTACAAAAACCAATCACAATTCACCTATTGATTTTCAAGGCAAATATTTAATTGCTGCCATTGTTGCACTGTTAATGACACAAGCCTCAAACCTGGTACAGTTGATCATTGGGTGACTAGGGTTAAATGTTTAGAAAAGGGGTGGGGCCACAAACAGCGAATCAGATGTGTTTCATTTCAATGAAATTATTCATGCCAAAGACCACAAATCTCACAAACTTGGTCATTGACTATTGACAATTGTGTGTTAGGGTTAGAAAAAGTGGCCACAGCCAACAGCAGCCAAATACATACCGGGGAAACATTAGGACATCAGTGGGTGGAGAAAAATACAAATTTCACTGCCAGAATGTAAACTGCAGCCATTCTTACACTGTCTGTTAATGGCAGGGTTCTTAAACTTTGCACAGTTGGTCACTGGGTGACTGGGATTAATATTCAGAAAAGTGGGTGGAGTCTACAAAAGCTAATCAAAATTCACCTATTGATTTTCAAAGGAGTGGAGCCACAGCCAATTAGATTTATTTCATTTCAATGCCAATTATTGATGCCAAAGACCGTAAAGCTCACAAACTAGGTCATCATTGATTAATTGTGTGTTAGGAATTTAGGATTAGAAAAAGTGGGCAGAGCTAACACTAGCCAATTACATACCTGGGCAACACCGGGCGACCAGCTAGTTAGCTAATAAATTAATTAGTGTGTGTATCAAATGCATTTATTAATAAAAAAAGAATTGTTCAAAGATAGAAAATAATTATAGAGACTAGCTGATGGCCCGGCGTTGCCCACGTATGTATTTGGCTGGTGTTGGCTCCGCCCATTTTTTCTAACCTTAACACTCAATTACTCAATGACCTAGTTAGTGAGCTTTGCTGTCTTTGGCATCAATAATTTGTATTGAAATTACATAAATCTTATTGGCTGTTTGTGGCTCCACCCCCTTTTCTGAATTTGAACCCCAGTCACCCAATAACCAACTGTACCAGGTTTGAGGCATGATATTAGGATTTGTATGTGTAGTACAGCTAAGAAATAAAATATTAAGATCAGATACATCAGTGTAATTATTTCCAGTACAGGAAGAGTTGAGAAACTCCAGTTGTTATCTCTATGCAAACAAGCTATTAAGCTCTCCGACTAAGGCCTGGAACACACCAGAGGAGTTTTTCTGAGCGTTTTGAGTTTTTAAATCTGCTGCTAATGTTATCCTATGTGTCTGTGCACACTGGAGCAATGAGGTTTTGTAAAAAACCCCATAGCATTACATTGGGAAGAGCTTTTGAAACCTCTAAAAGCTCTTCCCAATGTAATGCTATGGGTTTTTTTTACAAAACCTCATTGCTCCAGTGTGCACAGACACATAGGATAACATTAGCAGCAGATTTAAAAACTCAAAACGCTCAGAAAAACTCCTCTGGTGTGTTCCAGGCCTTAGTCTTAAGGTAGCCATACACTGGTCGATTTGCCATTAGATCGACCAGCTGACTGATCCCTATCTGATCGAATCTGATCAGAGAGGGATCGTATGGCTGCCTTTACTGCAAACAGATTGTAAATCGATTTCAGCCTGAAACCGATCACAATCTGTGGAGCCGCCGCTGCTGCCTGTCTCCCCCGCGCGTGCATACATTACCTGACGCTGGCTCCCGGGCATCTTCTCCGCGTCTTCTCCGCGCTGCACCCGCTCCATCCCGGCGCTTCCTGTGTCACTCCGTGACCAGGAAGTTCAAATAGAGCACCCTCTATTTGAACTTCCTGGTCACTGCAGTGACAGGAAGCGCCGGGATGGAGCCGGAACAGAGCGGTGCAGCGCGGAGAAGATGCCTGGGAGCCAGCGTCAGGTAATGTATACCTGATCGGATCGGCCGCCGCTAGCGACGCGCTCCCTACCCGCGGGCGATCGAGGGTAATTTCCCGCACGGCGCGATCGGCGGACCGATCTGCTTTCGGGAGGAAATCGGATCGGCGGGTGCGTTTAGCGCGAACGATTGGCAGCAGATTCGATCCCAGGATCGAATCTGCTGTCGAAACGGCCGCGAATCGGGCCAGTGTATGGCCACCTTTAGTCGTTGAGAGGGCTGTTATCTGACTTTTATTATCTCAACCGTAAGTTAACTGTTTACTTTTTCTCTGCTAGAGGAGAGGTCATTACTTCACAGACTGCTCTGAAAGACTCATTTTGAATGCTGAGTGTTGTGTAATCTGCACATATTATAGAATGATGCAATGTTAGAAAAAACACTATATACCTGAAAATAAAAGTATGAGAATATTTTCTTTGCTGCTAATCTTCCAGTAATTATTCATAGTACACAACCATGTAAAACAGAAAAAAAGACAAAAGGGAGCCCCAATAGTGTATTATTGATAGTATGTGGATTCCAAAATGATAAAAAACAGAGGTATACTCACAAACACGGGTTGCCAAAAGTTAGGCAACCACTATTAGCGCAGATGAGGAAATTAGGCCTGTCCCCACTCAGGCTAAGAAGTCGCTGTCTGTAGTAGGAAAAAAGGGGTGTTCACACCCATCCACCAGGTGGATAATGATTTTGCAGAAGATACAGAGGCGCCAGCAGGATAAAAATAGACCCAATAAAATAATAACATCTGGGGGGCAAGGGTGGACTTACCTCCCAAGAGAAAACACAACTGTTGTAAACAGTACAGATAAATTTAATTAATTAAACAATTGATACTCCCAATAAACAATTGCAACGCGTTTCGCGGATCCCACGTCCGCTTCCTCAGGCAAAACACAATAAGGAACAGCTCAGAAGTTGTGCATACAGAGGTGCTACATCCGTATGCACAACTTCTGAGCTGCTCCTTATTGTGTTTTGCCTGAGGAAGCAGACGTGGGATCCGCGAAACGCGTTGCAATTGTTTATTGGGAGTATCAATTGTTTAATTAATTAAATTTATCTGTACTGTTTACAACAGTTGTGTTTTCTCTTGGGAGGTAAGTCCACCCTTGCCCCCCAGATTTTATTATTTTATTGGGTCTATTTTTATCCTGCTGGCGCCTTTGTATCTTCTGCAATAGTACACAACCAATTCACTATATCATATTTTTTTTCCCGCTTCAGTGTCTCTTTAACAGTGCAGGAATGGCAGCAATGAAATTTTTCCCTTCAAAATCAATAGGTGAATTTTTGATTGGCTTTTGTAGGCTCCACTAACTTTTCTGAATATTAATCTCAGTCACCCAGTGATCAACTGTGCAAAGTTTGAGAACCCTACCTTTAATAGTGTAAGAATTGCTGCAGTTTAAATTTTCCCATCTCTAAGTTAGCCAATAAATGGTATCATCCTGATTCAAAACTTCTTACATTTTCCAGTGAAATTTGTATTTGTCCCCGCCCCCTTTTAGGTTATGGGAATAAAAAGTATCCTATACTTTATTCCAGGTAATGTACTATGTGTGTGCCAAATTTCATTCACATCCGTTCAGCCATTGCTGCGTGATCGAGTAAGAAATATCCAAAAATCCAAACTTTCGCATGTATAATATTAGTAATTCTAGTAAGGGCTGGAACCCACTAGAACGATTTTCTGAGCGTTTAGGGAGCAAATCAAACCGCTAGCGATTTCCATAAACGCTCAGCTAATGTTAATGGATGGGCCAAATTCCACTGGAGCAACTGCAATTACCAAAATCGCAAATGCAGGACATGTAGCATTTTTCAGCGTTAGGAATTAGCGTTAGCGTTTCTGCAATGTAAACTATATAAACGCTGGCAAAATCACTTGTCAAAACCTACACAGAGCGATTTTGCTAGCGTTTTTACATTACTGCACCCTGTAACAAAATTAAAATGAATTGAAAGGACCAATCAGAATTAAAAACACTAAACGCTAACTACTACACAATCGCTGGCAAATTGATTACACTTTTTAAAATCGCTACCCAAAACGCTTATGAAATCGCTTACAAACCCCTCATACAAAACGCTAGGAATTGCAATTTGTAGTGGGTTCCAGGCCTTAGATTATTTCCACCCTTTCGTTGAAAACCAAAGGGAGGAAGTAATCTATATACAGGTAGTGCCCGGGTTACGAACGCCCGACTTACGAACGACCCGCCGCGATTACTTCATGCAGCCCAAGGACTACCTCTTGTGCCCCCTTTCCTAAAGCAGAGTATGCGCAGCGGAAGCCGCAACAAGTCTCACCAGATACAAAGGACTGGTGTATGGAAATACGGTTTTCAGGTCTCAGGTTACCTGAACACTTGCCGGTGCCTTGCCTCAGCTGGATTGCTCATACAGCTCATATAGCATCAAAACAATCGTATTAATCGATTAATGTGGTGTGCCATCTCTTTTTTTGTTTTGATGCAACAAGTCTCACCTCTTCCATGGCGGCTCCGGGCCAATCAGCGGTGTCCTCTCTCCCCTTAATGTTCCTCCCAGCGGCTTCTCTAGCATTTCGTAATGACGCAATCAAAAAGAGCCGCCACGGCTCCTTCTGATTGCGTCATTACGCGACGCTACTAGTGAAGCCGCTGGGAGGAATGGTGAAGGGAGAGACGACGTTGCTGATTGGCCCGGAGCCGCCATGGAAGAGGTGAGACTTGTAGTGGCTTCTGCTGCGCAGAAAAAACTTCAGCCATTCTTAGACTGTTAATCGCAGGGTTTTCAAACTTGCCACACTTGGTCACTGGGTGAATGCGATTAAGATTCAGGCAAGTGGGTGGGGCCTACAACAGCCAATCAAAGTTCACCTATTGATTTTCAAGGGGAATATTTAAACTGCTGCCATTCTTACACGGTTTATGGAACAAGCTTCAAACTTGCTACAGTCGGTCATTGGGTGACAGGGGTCCACATTCACTAAAGGGGCGGGGCCACAAGCAGCCAATCAGATTTATTTTCTGGATGAACTGTTTCCATTCACACATGTTGGATGCCAGGAACCTGACAGCTCACAAACTTGGTGTTTGAGTGACTGTGTGTCAAGGTTACAAAAAGTGGGCGGGGCCAAATACAAATTTCACTGGGAAAATGTACACTGCAGCCATTCTTACACTGTTAATGACAGGGTTCTCAAACTTTGCACAGCTAGTCACTGAGTGACTGGGATTAATATTCAGGAAAATGGGTGAAGCCTACAACAGCCAATCAAAATTCATCTGTTGAATTTCAAGGGGAATATTTACATAACTGCAATTCTTACATTCTCAATGACAGATGCCTCAAACCTGGTACAGTTGGTCACTGGGTGACTGGGGATTCAAATTCAGAAAGGGGCGGCGCCACAAACAGCCAATCAGATTTGATTAATTTTAATTCGTAATATACAAATTATTGATACCAAGGACCCCAAAGCTCATCAACTTGGTAATTGAGTAATTGTATGTCAAGGTTAGAAAAAGTGGGCGGTGCCAACAACTACATTTTTACATGGGAAAATATAAACTGCAACAATTCTTACACTGTTAATGGCAGGGTTCCAAAACTTGAGACTGGGTGACTGGGATTAATATTTAGAAAGTGGGTGGAGCCTACAACTGCCAATCAAAATTCACTTTTTGATTTTTCAAGGCGAATATTTACATTGCTACCATTCTTACACTGTTAATGGCAGAGGCCTCAATCCTGATTCAATCAGTCATTGGGTGACTGGGGTCCAAATTCACTAAAGGGGATGGAGCCACAGATGTGTTAGATTGATTTCAGCCATTCTGTTCATGGCAGGGTTCTCAAACTTGACACAGTTGGTCACTGGATGACTGAGATTAATATACAGGAAAGTGGGTGGAGCCTACAACAGCCAATCAATATTTACATTGCTGCCATTCTTACACACTTAATGACAGATGCCTCAAATCTGGTACAGTCAGTCACTGGGAAACTGGGGTTTAAATTCTGAAAAGGGAGCGGGCTACAAACAGCCAATTGTATGTGTTTCATTTTAATGGGAAAATGCAATTTATTGATGCCAAGGACCCCAAAGCTCATAAACTTATGTCAAGGTTAGAAACAGCCAAAAACAACTAACTTTTTACATGGGAAAATATAAACTGCAGCCATTCCCACACTGTTAATGGCAGGGTTCTCAAACTTCACACAGTTGGCCATTGGGTGACTAAGATTAATATTCAGAAATGTAGGTGAAGCCTACAACAACCAATCAAAATGTACCTATTGATTTTCAAGGTGAATATTGAAACTGTTGCCATTCTTACACTGTTAATGGCAGAGGCCTCAAATCTGCTACAGTCGGTCATTAAAGGAGTCATCAGGCAATATACATAAAATAAGCGCTACTTACCCGGGGCTTCCCCCAGCCCCAAGCTCCCAGCATGTCCCTTGCCACAGCTCTCCCTTCAGCCGTTTGCTGCAGCTCCATACCGGTCCCCGGCGATGACGTCAGGGCGACCTCCAGGTCGGCCTGTACTGCGCCTGTGCGAGCGGCGCTGTCAATCACCGCCACGTTGTTTGTAGTGTACTGTGTAGGTGCAGTAGTTCTGTGCCTGCGCAGTCCGCTCCGGCCCACGTGGCGGTGATTGACAGCACCGCTCGCGCAGGTGCAGTACAAGCCGACCTGGAGATCGCCCTGACGTCATCGCCGGGGACCGGGATGGAGCTGCGGCAAACGGCTGAAGGGAGAGCTGTGGCGAGGGACATGCTGGGAGCTTGGGGCTGGGGGAAGCCTCCGGTAAGTAGCACTCATTTTATGTATATTGCCTGATGACTCCTTTAAGTAACTGAGGTTCAAATTCACTAAAAGGGTGGAGCCACAAACAGTAAGACAGACTTATTTTGCTGGATAAACTGCTTCCATTCACACAATTTTGATGCCAGGAACCCAAAAAGCTCACAAACTTGGTCTTTGAGTGACTGTGTGTCCAGGTTACAAAGACTGGGTGGAGTCAAAAACAGATTACCCTGGGAAAATGTAAACTGCAGCCCTTCTTCACTGTTAATGGCAGGGATCTCTAACTTTGCACAGTTGGTTACTGGGTGATTGGGACTAATTTTCAGAAAAGAGGGTGGAACCTAAAAAGCCAATCAATATACACCTGTTGATTTTCATGGGGAATATTAAAATTGCTGCCATTCTTGCACTGTTAATGGCACAAGCCTCAAACCTGGTACAGTTGGTCATTGGGTCACTGGGGTTCAAATTCAGAAAAGGGGCGAAGCAACAAAAGTTACATGTGTGCTGGCCAGGAGTATAGTGAGAGAGGTGAAAAATAATCCAAAGATCACCACCAAGGCTATCCTAGTGAATCTTGGATCTGCTGGTAGCAATGTCTCAAGGCAGACAATCCAATGAACACTGCACATGGCTGGGTTCCAAGGATGCAGACCAAGGAGAACACCACTTCTCCAGATAAGGCACACAAGAGCTCGCTTGGCCTGTGCAAATGCTCATCTGAACAAAGAAGAAGACTTCTGGTCTTCTGTGTTATGGTCAGATGAAACAAAAATTGAATTGTTTGTCACAATGATGTTTCCTACATTTGGCATAAAAAGGAGAAACCTTCAACCCAAAGAACACCATTATCACTGTCATACAAGGTGGTGAAAACATAATGCGTTGGGCGTGTTTTTCAGCTAATGGACCAGGGAACCTAATCACAGTAATCAGCACCATGAAAAAAGAGCAATATATGAGGATTCTCAACGACAACATCAGGCAGTCTGCAGAGAAACTTGGCCTTGGCCACCAATGGACAATTCAGCATGACAATGACCCAAAACACACAGCAAAAGTGGTGAAGATATGGTTAGCAGACAAGAGCATCAATGTTTTGAAGTGGTCTAGCCAGAGTTCTGACTTGAATCCAATTGAGAATCTGTGGAGGAAGCTAAAGATCAGGATGATGGCAAGAAGACCCTCCAACCTGAAAGATTTGGTGCTCATTGCTAAAGGTGAATGGACAAAAATACCTGTGGAGACATGCAAAAAGCTGGTCTGCAATTATAGGAAGGGTTTGATTGCTGTAATAGCCAATTTCTATTGATTACTGAGAAGGGTATGCATAATTTTGGACTGGACACTTTTTGCTCAAATGTAAATAAAAATTGAGAATTTTTTTTGCCACAATGCCTTTTGTACATCGTCTTATTATCTCTTAGGAGACACCTATGTCATTTCCCTTCAAAAATGTACTTGCTGGGTAAAAAAAAGTAACTTTAAAGCGGTATAAAACCCTGACATAATATTCAATAAAAACATGTTTTCCTACTTTTTATATGCCATACGGTTATCATATTTGCATTTGTGCATAAGTATTATTATTCATTTAGAAATTACAAGTTCCCAAAAGTACAGTTTTTTGCTTTGCGAGTTGACTTTGCATTTTATTCATAACTGGTTTTATTCATTATGTATTGAAGGCAGAAATGCTTTGACTCTGTCTGTGTGGTGCTGCTTCTCCACAGTCAGAGAATGTGTCACATTCCTCACTTGATACAATTAAGTAAACACAAGATAACATTATCTCCACTTCGGATGCGTCCAGCTTTCTCTGCTCTGAACTTTCATGTCCTAATTGAATGCTGTTCTAGTAAAAAAAAATTGGTGGTTGTTTATAATATGCTGTAAATAATTTTTTAGAGCAAAGAAGAAATTCTGTTTTTCATTCCGCTTTAAGTCAAAATTTGGTATGAATGATTATGTACAGCACTGTATATATAATTTTCTTTTCTTTATTTTTTTTAATAAATGGCCCTAAAACTGGGTTATGGGCTTTCTGCATTTTTTTTGATGTTTCATGCTTCTTATATCCGTTTAAGATTGCTTTGTGAAGTTATGCTTTCTTATGTTTCTTATAAAAATTTCACACCCTCGTTATACACAGTGATATGTTATTTGATGGGATTTTTGTTCGGCGATATGTCTTACTGGTTCACATGACTATCTGGGAACTGTTATTTATTCTTTACTTTTTGAAAAAAATCTATAAAAAGTATTGTGATAAAAACAACAAATAATATTTGGCCATGGTACATGTTACTACATACAGGTAGTCCTCGGTTAACGAACGAGATAGGGACTGCCCACTCGTTCTTAACCTGAATCTGTCCGCAAGTCGGGACAGGTGTTCTGACCCCCTGAAAAAGAAAAATATGGGCAGCGTAGCGTAAGAAGAGGCCTACTCACCTGATCCGCGGCGGTAGAAGGTGCCCTCGTAGTGCCCGGAAGGTCCGCAGCCCGTCCTCTCGCTTCCTCCATGGCTCCCCGGCGGCTCCTGGCTTCACATTCGTCACATAATGACGTAATCAGGAAGAGCCCCCTAGTGGCAATAACTAGCTTCCTCTTCCCACCTCCCATTCGCAGCACACAGACCCGTGGCACACTTGTATGGAATGAGAAATCCGCATCTGAAGTGTACTCCATGGTTACTGCACCACTCTCCCATCTGTTCGCAATGCCGCTGCTCTGAGGTCTTTGTGTGAGTGATGGGAGGCAGCGACAGCCACGAAAGTCACAGACACGGCTGCTCTGGCAGCATAGGAGGCCCCTGCTGTGGGTAAAGAACACCCGAAGCAAAAATAAATTTATGAAATAAATGATTGTATCTATCGTCCTTCACCTAAAAATGACTTTTTAACATAATCCACCATTTTATTTTATGTTAAACCTACTTTAAGTTTTAACGGTTTTATTGTTTTTGCGCAATGACACATTCATTGAAGTATGCCAGAGCTAAAATCTATGAACTATTGACCCTTTTTATCTCTTTCCTGCTCTCAGAAGCCATTTTTCTGCTAGGAAAGTGTTTTATAGTTGGAATTTCTTATCAGTGAGGGTCACACTGTTGTCACTTTCTGTCTGAGTCAGGACTGAATTTTTCAAAACACAGAACCTGACTAGAGGAGAAATACACAATAATATCCCTAGCTGGGACTAAAATTTAACTTTTAATTAGAAAACCATTAAAAGTACCAACACTATAGTAGGTTAAAAAATCATGATGTCTGAATCAAAGATTGCTGAAGGAGGCTAATATAGTAATTATATGGCAGAGAGAAATCTGACAGAAATTCTCAAGGTCCTCCTAGCAAATCCTAGCAAAGATCGTATTTAGACGTTTCTGATTGGTCCAGGAGGTCACATGAGCTGGTTTCCGCTCTTAACCAATGAGGAGCGAGAGGGGTGACGTCAGATGTAAGTCTTAGCATATGCGGCTTACATCTGACGTCACCCCTCTCGCTCCTCATTGGTTAAGAGCGGAAACCAGCTCATGTGACCTCCTGGACCAATCAGAAACGTCTAAATACGATCTTTGGTGGAAATGTATTCTGCGCTGATGCAGTCCCAGCGCGGATGAGAAGAGTAAATAAGGCAAACAGACGCTTTCTGGTAAGCTCCTTTTTATAGTGGAAATGGGCTTCTTAGGACTAGAAAATTGATACCTGACAGGTATAGCGCTTGCTCCCCATTGGTGGGAAAAGTGATTGATGGTAGTTTGGACCAATAGGTATATCCAATAAGGTGGGCATGTACTACAGGTGATTTGGCTCCTCCCCTAGGTCCTAGTGATGGTATAAAAGGACCAGTGTGTGGAGCGCTGCGTTTGGCTGCTATCATATAGCCATGATGCTATTTTGATGTACTGAAATGATATGATTGTATATATTTGCACCATAGCACAATTTGCACTCAGCACTTATGTATATTTCCCTTGAAAAAGCTTCCCTCGGGAAGTGAAACATGTCGGGTTTTTGGTGGGGGTAGTGTTTTTATGTACTTCAAGATTTGCTAGGAGGACCCTGAGAATTTCTGTTAGATTTCTCTCTGCCATATAATTACTATATTAGTCTCCTTCAGCAATCTTTGATTCAGACATCATGATTTTTTAACCTACTACAGTGTTGGTACTTTTAATGGTTTTCTAATTAAAAGTTAAATTTTAGTCCCAGCTAGGGATATTATTGTGTATTTCTTTTGAGTCAGGACTGAGTCAGCCACTTACATACCTGATATTTAACTCATTCAGGCAGAGAAAGAAAAAAAGCATAGCACAGCATAGTTATTTGTGTGCTAGGCACTGTACATACACATGTCTTTCTCATCGTGTTACATGTCAGTTGTGGTATCCTTTAAGGCTCCAACCAGCCCCTTGGTTTACCTAAACCAGGCAGCACCCCTGCAGCACACAATCACTACATACCTGTCTGAAGAGATGAATCCAAATGTCAGGATTACGGGATCTGTATAAATGGTCTCACAGACACTCCCTGATCACAGAAACAGATGTAAGTTCTGACAAGCTAGCAGCAGAGGAGGATGAAGATGAAGGTTCCTTAGGAATCAGCTGTATCATTATATTACACAGCACAATCTGGCTGAGCTTAATTCCCTAGACAACCATAGTAACAACAAACCAACCATGGACACTACTGGCCATTTACTAGTCATTGTCTATTCGCAGAGACTCCTCCCTGAGCTGAAACTCGTATACTAAAGCTGCCAAAACCTGAGGCCTTACAATGGGACACCTGTGTGGCTACAATATGTTTATTTTACAGGAACTGGCATTCCTCACGCTTGTTAAAGGGGACCTGAACTCTTACAGAAGGAAAACGTAGAGAAATGATCCCTGTATGTATTTAGAGAGTTTAGCCTGTCTGATTCCCCCTCACCTGAAACTAATCACAAGTGTAATTTGATCTCTTTCCTGTGTCAGATGACTGCCATGGCAGATAAGCTCTTTTGAAAACACAGGATGTTAACAATACATCTGCTTCCATGAAAGCAGGAAGTAGATACACTGCAGATTTTTTTGCAGGATTTCTATCAGCTGTAACAAAGAAATGTTTTTCTGTAAATGTTATTATGCTGTTGTCTATCTTTTAAAGCAGAGAGGAAGTTCTAAATTCAGGTCCACCTTAAAAATATTAACATATCGACTTAACTTTTCAAGTTAGATATGAGGTGCATGCGGGGCGTAGAGAGGAGGAGCAGCAACTTCCATGAGCTCTGCACAGAGTGTCCCTTACATGCAGGGCTGTTCCTGGCCCTTCTGTCACCCCAGGCCAGAAAACATCTGCCCCCTCCCTTTTCCCATGGTTATACACACACACACACACACACACACACACACACACACACACACACACACACACACACACACTGCACTATACACACACACACACACACACTGTACACACACTTTACACACACACACTGTACTCACACTGTACACACACACACACACACACACTGCACACACACACACTGTCAGCAGTCAGTTGCCTATAGACATTGCCTGATGAGTGCTAATGACTAAATAGAGTACACCTGTGTGTAATCTAATGTCAGTACAAATACAGCTGCTCTGTGAGGGCCTCAGAGGTAGAGATGTCGCGAACCTCCGATTTTTGGTTCGCGAACTTCCGCGAAAGGTTCGGTTCGCGGAAAAGTTCGCGAACCGCAATAGACTTCAATGGGGAGGCGAACTTTGAAAAATAGAAAAAATTATGCTGGCCACAAAAGTGATGGAAAAGATGTTTCAAGGGGTCTAACACCTGGACGGGGGCATGGCGGAGTGGGATACATGCCAAAAGTCCCGGGGAAAAATCTGGATGTGACGCAAAGCAGCGTTTTAAGGGCAGAAATCACATTGAATGCTAAATTGCAGGCCTAACGTGCTTTAAAACATCTTGCATGTGTATGCATCAATCAGGGAGTGTAATTAGAGTACTGCTTCACACTGACACACCAAACTCACTGTGTTACGCACCGCAAACAGCTCGTTGTGTAGTGACGGCCATGCTGGACTACTGCGCAACATGGCGAGATTGCTCTTCCTCACTCAGTGATGTCAGGTAATGTGTGACTTCCTTCTCAACTTTCCATGGCATTGTTAAAAAGCTTACGTTTTGTTTTTAATTTACATTTTCTACTTGCTGTGTACTTGTTCAGTACCGCTACAATGAGAATCCTGTGGAGGCGGGCAAGTCTGCCATTGTGACCCCGGGTAATGGCCGGGGAATGAAGGGTTTGAATCCGGTGTGGAGCCTGAGCAACGGCTACCACTACACATCCAAGGAGGGCAGCAGGCAGGCATGCACGCCCGCCCCGAGGTAGTGACCAAAAATAACAATACAGGAGGCGGACTTTCGAGGCCCTGCTGTGTATTTGAAATAAATGTACTTTAAATCCTTGAACGAGAACCAGTTATGGCGGGCAAAGATGACACCACATTCCTTTCACGAGAATCATATGGAGGCGGGCAAGTCTGCCATTTGTGACCCCGGGTAATGGCCGGGGAATGAGGGATGGAATCCGGTGTGGAGCCTGAGAAACGGCTACCACTACACATCCAAGGAGGGCAGCAGGTAGGCATGCACGCCCGCCCCGAGGTAGTGACCAAAAATAACAATACAGGAGGCGGACTTTCGAGGCCCTGCTGTGTATTTGAAATGAATTAACTTTAAATCTTTTAACGGGAATCCGTTATGGAGGGCAAGTCTGCCATTGTCACCGCGGGGAATGAAGGTTGGATTCCGGCCCGAAGTGGGAGCCTGCTGAGACCCATGCTGTAGCTGCCCTGACCGTGCTTTGCAGACCAGGCATCTGTGGTCAGATGGACCCTTGAGCCAGCGGAAGACAAACCAAGTCGAAAGCATTTGCCAAGAATGTTTTACGGAGGGCAATTTTTGTTGGCATTTTTGTAAATTGTTTGAAAATGTAGATGGTTGGTTGTATTTTTAAATAGTTTGAAAGTTTAGATGGTTGTATTTTTAAATTGTTTGAAAGTTTAGATGGTTGTATTTTTAAATTGGTTGAAAGATTAGATGGTTGTATTTTTAAATTGTTTAACTGTAGCCATTCTTCCTCCCCCCGGCCACGAACAATACCATGGGAACGTGGAGCAGCAGAAGCCCCCTGTGACGGCTGCCGCGGTTGTTCTCTGCGGCTTGTCTTTTGAGGGGTGCTGCTTTTCCTCAGGTGTTCTTACCATAGCTGTTTGTGCCTTCTCTCCAGGTGCCTTCGTAAAGCACTTGTCCCTACGTGACAGTTGGCCTTTCCACGGCTCAATTTTTGCTGGCAGAGACACTAGATGGCTTTGCTCCGATCTGAGACACACACGTTAAAAAATTTCCAAACCGCTGAGCCCCCCTGGGCTGATGGCGCTACGGTGGCATCAGCAGCTGACGTTGAAGGACATGTTGGCTGTCTGGCCATAGCGGGCGATACATGGCGCCGGACACTGCCCCCAGCTGTTTCTGAGGACGAGCTCCCTCTTGTATTGCGTTCCGGAGTTGGAGCCTGATCAACGGCTACCACCACACATCCAGGCAAGGAGGGAGGCAGGCAGGCATGCACGCCCGCCCCGAGGTAGTGACCAAAAATAACAATACAGGACTCAGGAGGACCTTTTGCGGCCCTAATTGAAATGAATTAACTTTAAATCCTTTAACGGGAATCCGTTATGGAGGGCAAGTCTGCCATTGTCACCGCGGGGAATGAAGGTTGGATTCCGGCCCGAAGTGGGAGCCTGCTGAGACCCATGCTGTAGCTGCCCTGACCGTGCTTTGCAGACCAGGCATCTGTGGTCAGATGGACCCTTGAGCCAGCGGAAGACAAACCAAGTCGAAAGCATTTGCCAAGAATGTTTTACGGAGGGCAATTTTTGTTGGCATTTTTGTAAATTGTTTGAAAATGTAGATGGTTGTATTTTTAAATAGTTTGAAAGTTTAGATGGTTGTATTTTTAAATTGTTTGAAAGTTTAGATGGTTGTATTTTTAAATTGGTTGAAAGTTTAGATGGTTGTATTTTTAAATTGTTTAACTGTAGCCATTCTTCCTCCCCCCCCCCCCCCAGCCACGAACAATACCATGGGAACGTGGAGCAGCAAAAGCCCCCTGTGACGGCTGCCGTGGTTGTTCTCCGCGGCTTGTCTTTTGAGGGGTGCTGCTTTTCCTCAGGTGTTCTTGCCATAGCTGTTTGTGCCTTCTCTCCAGGTGCCTTCGTAAAGCACTTGTCCCTACGTGACAGTTGGCCTTTCCACGGCTCAATTTTTGCTGGCAGAGACACTAGATGGCTTTGCTCCAATCTGAGACACACACGTTAAAAAATTTCCAAACCGCTGAGCCCCCCTGGGGTGATGGCGCTACGGTGGCATCAGCAGCTGACGTTGAAGGGCATGTTGGCTGTCTGGCCATAGCTGGCGATACATGGCGCCGGACACTGCCCCCAGCTGTTTCTGAGGACGAGCTCCCTCTGCTTCTATCATGGAGTCGTCTCCTCCTAGTCCTCTCTGACTCCTCCTCTGAACTGTCCCCCTGGTCATCTCCTCTACCGGGAACATATGTGGTATCCGTATAATCGTCATCATAATCCTCCTGGCCAGCTGCACTTTGCTCAGACACCTCCTCAACTGCACCAACTTCAGGTGTTTCATCAGCCCCCTCCACACACGTTACGTCCATACTATCGCCACCTAACTCAGACGTAGGAGGTGGTGTACCTGCACCTTCTTCTTGTTGTTGCAGTAGTGGCTGTGAATCGGTGATTTCACCACCACCACCACCAAATAACTCCTGCGAAGTGTCAAATGCAGCGGATGTGGTGCTTGTAGTAGCGCTGGTGGCTGCGGGAGATGAGGTGTTTTGTGTTAAATACTCAATCACCTCCTCACGATTTTGGGAAGTGATGGCACGTGCCTTCTTCTGAGCACTGTATTTTGGGGCAGGTCCGCACGAAATCACAGCAACACCACCTCGCACAGACCTGCCGGTGCCTGGTGGCCTTCCTCTGGGTCTGCCTCTACCTCTTCCTCTACCTGGTTTGTCCATTTTGTCCATCTCAGGGGGATGCTAGGTATATGCAGTGAGCTGGGTTCACTGAACAGTAAAGGTACTAGGATGCGGTGAGGTGGGTTCACTCAACACAACAGGTAGTAGGTATATGCAGTGAGCTGGGTTCACTCAACACTACAGGTATTTATGTGCAGTGATGAGGTGGGTTAAGTAAACACAACAGGTAGTAGGTATATGCAGTGAGCTGGGTTCACTCAACACTACAGGTAGTTATGTGCAGTGATGAGGTGGGTTAAGTAAACACAACAGGTAGTAGTAGGATGCAGTGAGCTGGGTTCACTCAACACAACAGGTAGTAGGTATATGCAGTGAGCTGGGTTCACTCAACACTACAGGTAGTTATGTGCAGTGATGAGGTGGGTTAAGTAAACACAACAGGTAGTAGGTATATGCAGTGAGCTGGGTTCACTCAACACTACAGGTAGTTATGTGCAGTGATGAGGTGGGTTAAGTAAACACAACAGGTAGTAGGTATATGCAGTGAGCTGGGTTCACTCAACACTACAGGTAGTTATGTGCAGTGATGAGGTGGGTTAAGTAAACACAACAGGTAGTAGGTATATGCAGTGAGCTGGGTTCACTCAACACTACAGGTAGTTATGTGCAGTGATGAGGTGGGTTAAGTAAACACAACAGGTAGTAGTAGGATGTAGTGAGGTGGGTTCACTCAACACAACAGGTAGTAGGTATATGCAGTGAGCTGGGTTCACTCAACACTACAGGTAGTTATGTGCAGTGATGAGGTGGGTTAAGTAAACACAACAGGTAGTAGTAGGATGCAGTGAGCTGGGTTCACTCAACACAACAGGTAGTAGGTATATGCAGTGAGCTGGGTTCACTCAACACTACAGGTAGTTATGTGCAGTGATGAGGTGGGTTAAGTAAACACAACAGGTAGTAGTAGGATGCAGTGAGCTGGGTTCACTCAACACAACAGGTAGTAGGTATATGCAGTGAGCTGGGTTCACTCAACACTACAGGTAGTTATGTGCAGTGATGAGGTGAGTTAAGTAAACACAACAGGTACTGGGGTATATGCAGTACTGGGTAGTACAATGTGTAGCTCCCTGTCACACACACAGGCAGTCAGTCACTGAATGTGCTGGGCTGCTGGCAGTCGCACACACACACTATCAATTAGTAAGGCTGTGCATGCAACAAAAGTGTCAGTTTGACACACAGTAAAAAAAAAAAAAAATTACAGGATGAGCTCTGACAAAAGCTAGGGTGCTATAAAGCAATAACAATCAGCCAAGGAGCAAACTAAGCAGCCAAGAACCTAACTAATCTGTCCCTAGAAGAACAAGTCTGCAGCAGCTGTCCCTTTCCTCTCACTAGCAGGCACACGAGTGAGTGTAATGGCCGCCGGAGCCTGCCTTATATAAGGGGGGGTGGGGCTCCAGGGCTTACTGTAGCCTGAATGGCTACAATGTGCCTGCTGACTGTGATGCAGAGGGTCAAAGTTGACCCTCATAGTGCATTATGGAGCGAATCGAACTTCCGTAAAAGTTCGCCTGGCGCAGGCGAACGCGAACCACCAATGTTCGCCTGGAACCATTCGTCGGCGAACCGTTCGCTACACCTCTACTCAGAGGTTGTCTAAGAATATTGGGAGCAACAACACCGTGAAGTCCAAAGAACACACTAGACAGGTCAGGGATCAAGTTATTGAGAAATTTAAAGCAGGCTTAGGCTACAAAAAGATTTCCAAAGCCTTGAACATCCCACGGAGCACTGTTCAAGTGATCATTCAGAGATGGAAGGAGTATGGCACAACTGTAAACCTACCAAGACAAGGCCGTCCACCTAAACTCACAGGCCGAACAAGGAGAGCGCTTATTAGAAATGCAGTCAAAAGGCTCATGGTGACTCTGGACGAGCTGCAGAGATCTACAGCTCAGGTGGGGGAATCTGTCCATAGGACAACTCTTAGTCGTGCACTGCACAAAGTTGGCCTTTATGGAAGAGTGGCAAGAAGATAGGCATTGTTAACAGAAAGCATAAGAAGTCCCGTTTGCAGTTTGCCACAAGCCATGTGGGGGACACAGCAACCATGTGGAAGAAGGTGCTCTGGTCAGATGAGACCAAAATGGAATTTTTTGGCCAAAATGCAAAACTCTGTGTGGCAGAAAACTAACACTGCACATCACTCTGAACACACCATCCCCACTGTCAAATATGGTGGTGGCAACATCATGCTCGGGGGGTGCATCTCTTCAGCAGGGACAGGGAAGCTAGTCAGAGTTGATGGGAAGATGGATGGAGCCAAATACAGGGAAAACTTGGAAGAAAACCTCTTGGAGTCTGCAAAAGACTTGAGACTGGGGCGGAGGTTCACCTTCCAGCAGGACAATGACCCTAAACATAAAGCCAGGGCAACAATGGAATGGTTTAAAACAAAACATATCTATGTGTTAGAATGGCCCAGTCAAAGTCCAGATCTAAATCCAATCGAGAATCTGTGGCAAGATCTGAAAACTGCTGTTTACAAACGCTGTCCATCTAATCTGACTGAGCTGGAGCTGTTTTGCAAAGAAGAATGGGCAAGGATTTCAGTCTCTAGATGTGCAAAGCTGGTAGAGACACACCCTAAAAGACTGGCAGCTGTAATTGCAGCAAAAGGTGGTTCTACAAAGTATTGACTCAGGGGGCCGAATAATTACGCACACCCCACTTTGCAGTTATTTATTTGTAAAAAAAATTTGGAATCATGTATGAGTTTCGCTCCACTTCTCAGGTGTACACCACTTTGTATTGGTCTTTCACGCGGAATTCCAATAAAATTGATTCATATTCATGGCAGTAATGTGACAAAATGGGGAAAACTTCAAAGGGGCCGAATACTTTTGCAACCCACTTTATATACAGTATGTATATATATATATATATATATATATGTACACACACACACACACACATACACACACACACACTGTACACAGACACATACACACACACACACACAGACAGACACACACACAGACAGACAGCCGTGTCACACGGCTGTCCCCAGTACAGCGCTGCTGTAGATTGCAACTCTGTACAATGTTAATAGACGGCGATTTCACTGTGTAACCATCTCAGAACGGCGATCACCTCTGGGAGACTGAAGGTGGAGCGGAGCTCCGCCTTTCAAGGGAGATGCGCGCGCATCAGCGCACGCAATCTCCTGCAAACCCCACTGAAAGCTATTTACGCCAATTAGCATGGAGTGGTCCTGGGGCTGGAGCCATGTTCACGCCAATCGGTGTGGAGTGGTTGGCAAGAAGTTAAAGTCAGCCCATTGACTTTAATGCAAGTCACAAAATTTGGTTCACCAAAAATGTTCACCAAAAAGTTTGACAAACTTTTTGATACAGTCAGAGGCATTTTTGCTTATTCCTAATCACCACCTCTCCTTTCATTTGTAATTAGACTAGCCCTACACTTATAAATTGCCACCCAATGTAGCAGAACAATTGATCCCACTGTTGTATACAATATTTTACTCATTTGCACTATTTTAATTCATTATTTATTGACATTTTATAGTAAAAAAAAGTTATAATAATTGTGTGGT
Organism: Hyperolius riggenbachi; assembly: GCF_040937935.1. NCBI lineage: Eukaryota > Metazoa > Chordata > Amphibia > Anura > Hyperoliidae > Hyperolius > Hyperolius riggenbachi. The sequence continues at coordinate 17,327,677 of NC_090647.1, read as the reverse complement.
GTTTTCCAAAGAAAAATAAACAAAACCAACGTAGAGTTTCAAGAACATAGCATGATGCCATCATGGTCTTCAGTGGTGTGACTATAGGGTAGCAGAACCCATGGGGTGCGAGGGACCTAGAAGGAGGGTCCTGGACTTCTACCTCCTCCTCCAGGACCCCTCTCCTGCGCTCCCCTGGCTGTGGTCCATTCAGACTTTTAGATCAGCATTGCAGCAGATATGTCTTTTCTGGTTTCTGACTTCCTCTCAGCCGTCAGCACCTCACATGTAGTGTTGGGCGAACAGTGTTCGCCACTGTTCGGGTTCTGCAGAACATCACCCTGTTCGGGTGATGTTCGGGTTCGGCCGAACACCTGATGGTGTTCGGCCAAACTGTTCGGCCATATGGCCGAACTAAGAGCGCATGGCCGAACGTTACCCGAACGTTCGGCTAGCGCTGTGATTGGCCGAACGGGTCCCGTGTAGTGTTGGGCGAACATCTAGATGTTCGGGTTCGGGCCGAACATGGCCGAACTCCGAACATAATGGAAGTCAATGGGGACCCGAACTTTCGTGCTTTGTAAAGCCTCCTTATATGCTACATACCCCAAATTTACAGGGTATGTGCACCTTGGGAGTGGGTACAAGAGGAAAAAAAATTTAGCAAAAAGAGCTTATAGTTTTTGAGAAAATCGATTTTAAAGTTTCAAAGGGAAAACTGTCTTTTAAATGCGGGAAATGTCTGTTTTCTTTGCACAGGTAACATGCTTTTTGTCGGCATGCAGTCATAAATGTAATACATATAAGAGGTTCCAGGAAAAGGGACCGGTAACGCTAATCCAGCAGCAGCACACGTGATGGAACAGGAGGAGGGTGGCGCAGGAGGAGAAGGCCACGCTTTGAGACACAACAACCCAGGCCTTGCATGAGGACAAGAAGCGTGCGGATAGCAATTTGCATTTTGTCGCCATGCAGTCATAAATGTAATACAGATGAGAGGTTCAATAAACAGGGACCGGAAACGCTAACCCATCACAGATGTTCATTGTTCATGTTACTTGGTTGGGGTCCGGGAGTGTTGCGTAGTCGTTTCCAATCCAGGATTGATTCATTTTAATTTGAGTCAGACGGTCTGCATTTTCTGTGGAGAGGCGGATACGCCGCCGATCTGTGACGATGCCTCCGGCAGCACTGAAACAGCGTTCCGACATAACGCTGGCTGCCGGGCAAGCCAGCACCTCTATTGCGTACATTGCCAGTTTGTGCCAGGTGTCTAGCTTCGATACCCAATAGTTGAAGGGTGCAGATGGATTGTTCAACACAGCTACGCCATCTGACATGTAGTCCTTGACCATCTTCTCCAGGCGATCGGTGTTGGAGGTGGATCTGCACGCTTGCTGTTCTGTGTGCTGCTGCATGGGTGTCAGAAAATTTTCCCACTCCAAGGACACTGCCGATACCATTCCCTTTTGGGCACTAGCTGCGGCTTGTGTTGTTTACTGCCCTCCTGGTCGTCCTGGGTTTGCGGAAGTCAGTCTGTCGGCGTACAACTGGCTAGAGGAGGGGGAGGATGTCAATCTCCTCTCTAAAGTCTCCACAAGGGCCTGCTGGTATTCTTCCATTTTGACCTGTCTGGCTCTTTCTTCAAGCAGTTTTGGAACATTGTGTTTGTACCGTGGATCCAGAAGGGTATAAACCCAGTAATTGGTGTTGTCCAGAATGCGCACAATGCGTGGGTCGCGTTCAATGCAGTCCTAGGCCGAAGAGGTCATAGCCTAGGGTCACAAAACCTGTTTATTTGGGCAATTTCAATGGTGGCGAGTCTGACGTACATAAATCTCAGCCATGGCCGTTAGCAGTGTCTGAATTTCACGAAATGTCTCATGCAGGTAGAAGACATATTGTTAGACTTGGGCTCCAAAGATGGGTTCCCTACATCTCTGCAAACCAGAGTTACAGGGGTCCAAAATTGGTAAAATCCCCCATAGGCTTTCATTGGGCCTCCTATTTACCGTTCCAAAATCTCACACCAAGTCTAACAATATGTCTTCTACCTGCATGAGACATTTCGTGAGATTCAGACGTTGCTAACGGCCATGGCTGAGATTTATGTACGCCACCATCACTACTATTGAAATAGCCCAAATAAACAGGTTTTTGTGACCCTAGGCTATGACCTCTTCGGCCTAGGGGCCCGAAACTCACCAGTCATGTTCCCCCTAAGGGTCCCTACAATGCTAGAAAATTTGGTACTGCTGAGCCATTGCCCTTTGAAAAGATGTGAGATTTTGGAAAGTGAAATAGGGAGGCAATGAAATCCTATGGGGGATTTTACCAATTTTGGACCCCTGTAACTCTGGTTTGCAAAGATGTAGGGACCCCATCTTTGGAATCCAAGTCTAACAATATGTCTTCTACCTGCATGAGACATTTCGTGAGATTCAGACGTTGCTAACGGCCATTGCTGAGATTTATGTACGCCACCATCACTACCATTGAAATAGCCCAAATAAACAGGTTTTTGTGACCCTAGGCTATGACCTTTTCGGCCTAGGGGCCCGAAACTCACCAGTCATGTTCCCCCTAAGGGTCCCTACAATGCTAGAAAATTTGGTACTGCTGAGCCATTGCCCTTTGAAAAGATGTGAGATTTCGGAACTGTAAATAGGAGGCCCAATGAAAGCCTATGGGTGATTTTACCAAATTTGGAGCCCTGTAACTCTGGTTTGCAGAGATGTAGGGAACCCATCTTTGGAGCCCAAGTCTAACAATATGTCTTCTACCTGCATGAGACATTTCGTGAGATTCAGACGTTGCTAACGGCCATTGCTGCGATTTATGTACGTCAGACTCGCCACCATTGAAATTGCCCAAATAAACAGGTTTTGTGACCCTAGGCTATGACCTCTTCGGCCTAGGACTGCATTGAACGCGACCCACGCATTGTGCGCATTCTGGACAACACCAATTACTGGGTTTATACCCTTCTGGATCCACGGTACAAACACAATGTTCCAAAACTGCTTGAAGAAAGAGCCAGACAGGTCAAAATGGAAGAATACCAGCAGGCCCTTGTGGAGACTTTAGAGAGGAGATTGACATCCTCCCCCTCCTCTAGCCAGTTGTACGCCGACAGACTGACTTCCGCAAACCCAGGACGACCAGGAGGGCAGTAAACAACACAAGCCGCAGCTAGTGCCCAAAAGGGAATGGTATCGGCAGTGTCCTTGGAGTGGGAAAATTTTCTGACACCCATGCAGCAGCACACAGAACAGCAAGCGTGCAGATCCACCTCCAACACCGATCGCCTGGAGAAGATGGTCAAGGACTACATGTCAGATGGCGTAGCTGTGTTGAACAATCCATCTGCACCCTTCAACTATTGGGTATCGAAGCTGGACACCTGGCACAAACTGGCAATGTACGCAATAGAGGTGCTGGCTTGCCCGGCAGCCAGCGTTATGTCGGAACGCTGTTTCAGTGCTGCCGGAGGCATCGTCACCAGTGGCGGACACAGCCAGCAGTGGGCCCCTGTGCAAAATTGTAATTGTGGGCCCCCTATGACCTGGCAAAATATGGGCGTGGCTACAACCTGCAAACCTGCAGCATGCAGCAGGTCAGGGGTTTCTGACAATATTGTCAGAACTGAGAAGATTAGCTGCATGCTTGTTGCTGGTGTAATTCAGTTTATTACTGCAGCCAAATAGATCAGCAGGGCCGCCAGGCAACTAGTATTGTTTAAAAGGAAATAAACCCTCACCCCGGGTTCGCTTTAAGTTACAGTTAGCTCCGCCCTCATCCGGTCATTGCCACGCCCATTTTTTTGCCGCGGCGCTACGCGCCGCAGGTTCTGTCCACTAATTTTTGCCGGTTTTGCACTCAGAGGACGTCTCCTCCTGCTGCTGGTCGCTTCCCTTCCAGGCTCCGCCCTACGCGTTATAGGTGTTATAGGAGATTTATAGGTGTTATAGGTGTTAGCTGTACAGCCCCTGATGAGTCGTATGACGTAACGCGTAGGCGGAGCCTGGAAGGGAAGCGACCAGCAGCAGGAGGAGACGTCCTCTGAGTGTTCTTATTATACAAAGCGCTTTTTATCCTGATGTATGTGAGTACAATTCTTGTGTTTTATACAATAAATCGTGGATTTTACACTATTGGAAGCCTTTTAGTTGTAGACGTATGCTTGATACCCTGCCATCAGACTGTGGAGGTGGATCACAAACTGAAGCCTGGAGACTGAGATTGCACACCCTTAAAAACGTGGACAGCTGTCTGTGAGTGTGGACAGCGGTAGTAGAGGGTGAGCAGGAGATTTATAGGTGTTAGCGGTTGGATACTTACTTGCTGTATAAACAGGATTGCACTATGATAGTTTTTCATTGTTTTGTTTGAGATTGGATGCACCACATAACGTTGGAAAAGGAGCTGGATTAACCCCCTAAGCGCAGTTGCTGTCTGTAGGGCTAGGCAGCCTTACAACCAGGTGAGCGTGCCATTTGTTGGTCAATTACCACGGTTTTTGAGGTGACCCCATAAAATCAAGCTGCACAACCGGACCCCATAGGGTGTTGGTCCCTATATAGTTTCAACTCAAACGGATCGCACTATGTGTTTTTGTTTCTCTTTTGCATATGAACTGTGCCAATAACGGGAGAATTTCCTGGGAGCATCTGGACTTGGACTGTGGACAGTTGAGGAAGCACTGGAGAGAACTGTTTGTATGATTGAACATTTGGGAAGGGGCAGCGCACTCTATAAGCACTATTATTATTGATGAGATGTATATGTAGCATCGTTTTGAGTTGCAGCAAGCCTAGATATAGAGGGGAGGGTGAGAAGAGGGGAGCGCAATTGACAAAACCATATAGTGCATTGTGTTTGACATCAGCTATGGCACCCCTTTATCTGCTGGTAATCTGTTTATTCCTCTTTTGGATCCAATTAAAAGGATGTCAGTGACAAGTCTTCTTTACCTCCAAGAACAATAACGTAGAATAATGTTTTTGCATGAAAAAAATGGGCTTTGTGCATCTATTGTTCGCATTCCGCAAACAATCCTAATTCTGCTGTATTGTTCCCCAGTTTATGATATAGCACGGAAACACATTTCCAAAACTAATAATCCATTGCAGAAAACATGATAGAAAATGCTATCACAGTGAGAAGTAGAGTTGGGCCGAACCTCCGATTTTAGGTTCGCGAACCGGGTTCGCGAACTTTCGCGGAACGTTCAGTTCGCGTTAAAGTTCGCGAACCGCAATAGACTTCAATGGGGATGCGAACTTTGAAAAAAAAAAAAAATTATGCTGGCCACAAAATTGATGGAAAAGATGTTTCAAGGGGTCTAACACCTGGAGGGGGGGATGGCGGAGTGGGATACACGCCAAAAGTCCCCGGGAAAAATCTGGATTTGACGCAAAGCAGCGTTTTAAGGGCAGAAATCACATTGAATGCTAAATGACAGGCCTAAAGTGCTTTAAAACATCTTGCATGTGTATACATCAATCAGGTAGTGTAATTAAGGTACTGCTTCACACTGACACACCAAACTCACCGTGTAACGCACCGCAAACAGCTGTTTGTGTAGTGACGGCCATGCTGGACTGGTGCGCACCATGGCGAGAGTGCAGGTTTTGGTGGCTTTACAGCCCATATGGTCGCCTGGCTGATGTAGCTGAATGACAGAACAGTGACTGTCCAGCTGATCAAATTTGGTCTGACCACAATGAAGCAACGACCTTATTATCTTTTGTGTGCCCCCCGAGACACTCATCTAGGCGCCGGTCATTGCTTCATTGTGATACGCAAGCCCCTTCACCACGGCAAGGTAATGATCACGAAGGGGAATGGGTGCATGTACATGCCTTTTCTTTTGTTCACTGAACAGAACAGGTATGCAGTGGCGGGTTCACTGAACAGGTATACAGTGGCGGGTTCACTGAACAGAACAGGTATACAGTAGCGGGTCCACTGAACAGAACAGGTATGCAGTGGCGGGTTCACTGAACAGTACAGGTATACAGTGGCGGGTTCACTGAACAGAACAGGTATACAGTGGCAGGTTCACTGAACACAACAGGTATGCAGTGGCGGGTTCACTGAACAGGTATACAGTGGCGGGTTCACTGAACAGAACAGGTATACAGTGGCGGGTTCACTGAACACAACAGGTATACAGTGGGGGGTTCACTGAACACAACAGGTATACAGTGGCAGGTTCACTGAACACAACAGGTATGCAGTGGCGGGTTCACTGAACAGTACAGGTATACAGTGGCGGGTTCACAGAACAGGTATGCAGTGGCAGGTTCACTGAACAGAACAGGTATGCAGTGGCGGGTTCACTGAACAGGTATACAGTGGCGGGTTCACTGAACAGAACAGGTATACAGTGGCGGGTCCACTGAACAGAACAGGTATGCAGTGGCGGGTTCACAGAACAGGTATGCAGTGGCAGGTTTACTAAACACAACAGGTATGCAGTGGCGGGTTCACTGAACAGGTATACAGTGGCGGGTCCACTGAACAGAGCAGGTATGCAGTGGCAGGTTCACTGAACACAACAGGTATGCAGTGGTGGGTTCACTGAACAGGTATGCAGTGGCAGGTTCACTGAACAGGTATGCAGTGGCGGGTTCACTGAACAGGTATGCAGTGGCAGGTTCACTGAACAGGTATGCAGTGGTGGGTTCACTGAACAGGTATGCAGTGGTGGGTTCACGGAACAGGTATGCAGTGGTGGGTTCACAGTACAGGTATGCAGTGGTGGGTTCACAGAACAGGTATGCAGTGTTGGGTTCACTGAACAGGTATGCAGTGGTGGGTTCACAGTACAGGTATGCAGTGGTGGGTTCACAGAACAGGTATGCAGCCAGGAACAAGCTAAGCCTAACTAATCTTTCCCTATGAGAGACAGTGTGCAGCAGCTCGCCCTACTCTCACTAATGCAGGCACACGAGTGACCGTAATGGCTGCCGCTGCCTGCCTTATATAAGGGGGGTGGGGCTCCAGGGGCTAGTGTAGCCTAATTGGCTACACTGGGCCTGCTGACTGTGATGTAGAGGGTCAAAGTTGACCCTCCATGGTGCATTATGGGGCGAACCGAACTTCCGCAAAGGTTCGCCTGCGGAACGCGAACCACGGAAGTTCGCATGGAACCGTTCGCAGGCGAACCGTTCGGCTCAACTCTAGTGAGAAGTAAAAAAAGAAAAATGGCTGTGATTTTGCACATTCAAAAGTATGCCCAGCCTAATAATTAAGAAAACATACAGCAAAGGCCCCTCCCTTCCAAGCAATATTTAGAAAAAAAACTTTCACTAATTGACTGTAGTAAACATGTTTCTGTACCGTGTTAGCCAAATTGACTGAAAATCTTTTAAAGATAAAAAACATGATGAACTGGATGGGTCTGAAGCTGCTGCAATCCAACATTGCACTGGGTTTTAAACAATATTTTTCCTGCAAAAAGTTGAAAATTGATTTTTTTTTTTAAAACTACAAGATTTTATCTTCTTTTAAAAAAACACATTTTATGGCATTTTAGTTTTAAAATCTCTTTATTAAAACATTATAGAAGCAGTAGAATGTTGTACCGTGTTAGTCATTAGTAAAAGCAAGACGTTTTGAATCAGGATGATACCATTTATTGGCTAACTTAGCGGTAAATAAAAAGTAAGCTTTCATCTAATAATAGGCTTTCATCTGACTTGGTTCCTGCATATACTGACAAATATTTCAATCACTAAGCCAAGTGGACCCCACATTCATAAATTAAGTAGGCATGTTCCCCAGATAACAGCATTAGTCTGCTCTGAGGTCTGAATGATTAGTAGTCACGGGGGGCGGCAGGCATGAGGCGCAGCACGGGAGAAGGCATGGCACCCATGGCATGAGCCATGCCTGCACCCCTCTAGATATGCCTTTGCGAGTGCCCAACAGAAAACCGGAGCAGTTAAAGGACCTCTCCAGAGGGAAAAAGTAGACAGTTAAATTCTGACAGAACCTCATGGCGGGTTCTCTGCTTTTTCTTTGATTTCAAAAGGATTTCCTTGTTCAAGAAATGCTTTTGAAATCAAAGAAAACCCAGAGAATCCACCACGTGGAGATGGACTAGTCCAAAAGCACTCACTTGCACACTGTTGTGTCAGTTAGACTTAGCAACTTCCGTTCGCTGTTGCTAAGTCTAACTGACAAAATATTGTGCAAGTGAGTTGGGAGGCAAGCTGGTATCTTATTGTTTTGGTAGTTAAACTGCTATTCAGGAAATGCTTCTGTAAACAAAGAAAATTCCGAGAATTCCCCATGAGCTGATGGACTAGTCCAAAACCTGTCAGTTCTGTCAAATTTTTGGTCCTTTAACAGCTGTTCCATCATTTTCTTCAGTGATACATTTCTCCTTTATATGCACTTTGTTTGGCTGAGCACACTACAGCTGGCTTGTAGTGAAAGCATTAAAGGGGAACTTCAGCCTAAACAAACATACTGTCATTAAGTTACATTAGTTATGTTAATTAAAATACTGTAGATAGGTAATATAATCTCTTACCCACACTGTTTTAAAAGAACAGGCAAGTGTTAGTGATTCATGGGGGCAGCCATCTCTTTGGTTGAAAGGGGGTGACAGGGGGCATGAGACATAGTTCCAACTGTTCCAGGAAGGCAGAAACGCTCAGACCCCCTGCCAGTTCAACCAAAGGGTGCAGGATCTGGGAAGCCAGGCCAATCCATAAGTATGTACAGAAGGATCCGCAACCAAGCAGAGGTGGAAACGCTGTTTTTTTATTCAAAAATTCCACATGACAGATGCAATAAAATCACAAGGTTCAACTGACGCGTGTCGGGCTTACAATCTGCCCTTAGTCATAGTTAAAAGTGAACCTGCAAGAGGAGGGCTTTATGTAGGTGGGGGGAGAAAAAACTCCACCCTATACCTCAGCAAGCCCTCGCCTTAAAGGGAACATTACAAATGTGTGCACAATAAAAAATATATCACTAAGAAAGACAGATACATTGCATATACAAAATGTGATATATAAATATAATCTACTATAGTTAATAGCAAACATTAGAGAAAATAAAAACTAAAAAGTAATGTAAAAAAGTTGCCATAGAAAAGGACACTGGAACTATAGAGACATATATGATGGCCCAATCTGCATAGGAGGGAAAAGAAAAATGGAAAGGAAGGCAGAGCAGTCCCATGTATGAGAAAGAAGGGGAGAGGGGGGTGGAAAAGGGGGGACAAAGTTGAGAAGCAAATTCAACAATCATAGACTAAATTCAAGTCCCAACGTGTATTGAGACCCTTTGGTGTGCGGGTATCCAAAGTGTGAATCCAATAGGCTTCTCGCCTCAAAAGTAATTTATGAGTGTCCCCACCTCTCTTGGGACTGACAATGCGTTCCACCCCTTGAAAGGTAAAAGAAGAGAGATCACGCCCGTGGACGCTCTCAAAGTGCTTGGAAACTGCCGATTTCTTAAAAGTTTTCTAGTTAGTGCCACAATAATGCTCCGCAATGAGGGGCCTCAAATTGCGAGTGGTACACCCCACATATTGTAAGCGGCAAGAGGTGCAAGAAATCACATAGATAACGCACCTCATGTCGCAATTGACATACTGTTTAATAGGGAGATTGTTTCCAGTCGCAAAGGAGGAGATAAAGGAGCCCTTCTTGTGACAGTGGCAGTAATGACACGTTGAGAACCCACACGGGTACGATCCCACTGTGGCGAGCCAAGTGGGGGTGCGGGACGGGAGGGTGGATTGGATGTAACTAGGGGAGAGAATAGACCCCAAAGTACGGGCCCGTCTGGCAGAAAAGCGACAGCCTTGTTTCAAAATGGCTTTGAATTTGAGATCCGAGTTCAGCACTGGAAGGTATTTTTTCACTATATTGGTGATTTTATTAAATTCAAGGCTGTATTCCGTGACAAAGGTCACCCTGTCATCCCGATCACCACCCCGGTTTCTAATTGTTAAAAGTTCACTGCGTGATCTCCCTGCAGCTTTAGAGCGTCCCCAAGCTAACTGTTTCTTAGTATAGCCTTTTTGTTTCAGTCTATTCTCAACCAAAGCACATTCCTGTTCCAATTCGACAGGACTGGAACAGTTACGGGCTGCCCGAATAAACTCCCCTGTGGGAATTGCATTGATAGTGTGTCTTGGATGACAAGAACTAGCAAGAAGTATGGAATTGCCCGCTGTAGGCTTGCGGAAGGTCCTGGTGGAGACTCGATGGAGCAAAGTGTCTCCAGTCAGAGTCAGATCTAAATAATCAATATGTGAGTCGTGGTGATTAATCGTAAAATTTAAATTCAATTCATTGCAGTTTATATATGTCAAAAAATCATCAAGGAGGCCGGGAGGACCACCCCAGACCAAGAGCAAGTCGTGTATAAATCTGCCATACCAAATAATATGGGAGGCAAAGGGGTTCTCATCCCCAAAGATGCGGAGCTCCTCCCACCAGCCCATGTAAAGGTTAGCCAGGGAGGGGGAAAACTTAGCCCCCATAGAAGCTCCGCATCTCTGGAGGTAGAACCCAGAGTCAAACATAAAATAATTGTGCGTGAGGAGGTACTCCACAGCCCCCCCCCCCAAGGAAAAACTGCAAAGAAGTGTCAAAGGTGGAATATTTCTCAAGGTGGAAATTCAGAGCTTTGAGGGCAAGGTTGTGCGGGATGGAGGAGTACAGAGAGGCGACATCTAGGGTTACCCAATGATACTGCTCCTCCCAAACAAAATCTGTAAAACTGGACAAGACATGTCGAGTATCCTGTAAATAACCTGGTAACCTCAAAACAAGGGGTTGCAGATGTGAATCGACCCACTCACCAAGGCGCTCACCCACGGAGCCAATGCCAGCCACAATTGGGCGGCCCCGCGTATCTTCGGGAGATGATGGAAAACTGGAACAATGGGATGAGGGGGGCATAAAAATTCCGATATACTTTTAGTAATAACACCCATATTTTTTCCCAATTCCAACAGCCCCCGAAGATCAGCAAGAAAATCTGAGGTGGGATCTCGGAGCAGGGGTCGATACACATCCGCATCACTTAACTGTCTTAAAGCCTCTGACCAATAGTCGGCCCTATCCAGGACAACGACGGCACCTCCCTTGTCTGCCGAGCGGATAACAATATCAGCATTATCCCGGAAGGGAATTCAGAGCCTGCCGCTCGGAGGCAGAGAGGTCAGACGATGCCCTGGATGACCTCGACAAATCGGTGAGCTCCCTCTCTATAAGGTCTTGGAAGGTATCTACCTCTGGGGACCAAGCATTAACTGAATAAAAAGAGGGATTAGAAACCGTAATAGGTGACACCTGACTCAGGTTAACCCCTGCTACACCCCTATCATCCAAATCCCGCAACACCAGAAGATTCCTAATGCCACGGAAAGGAGGAACATCCTCGATTTGATTCCGTGACAAGGATGTCGGTATGCGGGGTTCAGCCAACTCAGGGGAGTCGTCAAAAAAATGTTTTTTCACTACCAGGTTTCTAACAAATCTGTTAAGATCCAAAATAGTCCTAAACAAATCAAAATGATTGGAGGGAGCAAAATAAAGGCCACTAGACAGTAATTTAACCTGATCAGAGGAGAGGGCGCTGTTGGGCGAACATCTAGATGTTCGGGTTCGGGCAGAACAGGCCGAACATGGCCGCGATGTTCGGGTGTTCGAGCCGAACTCCGAACATAATGGAAGTCAATGGGGACCCGAACTTTAGTGCTTTGTAAAGCCTCCTTACATGCTACATACCCCAAATTTACAGGGTATGTGCACATTGGGAGTGGGTACAAGAGGGAAAAAATTTAGCAAAAAGAGCTTATAGTTTTTGAGAAAATCGATTTTAAAAATTCACAGGGAAAACTGTCTTTTAAATACGGGAAATGTCTGTTTTCTTTGCACAGGTAACATGCTTTTTGTCGGCATGCAGTCATAAATGTAATACATATAAGAGGTTCCAGGAAAAGGGACCGGTAACGCTAACCCAGCAGCAGCACACGTGATGGAACAGGAGGAGGGTGGCGCAGGAGGAGAAGGCCACGCTTTGAGACACAACAACCCAGGCCTTGCATGAGGACAAGAAGCGTGCGGATAGCAATTTGCATTTTGTCGCCATGCAGTTATAAATGTAATACAGATGAGAGGTTCAATAAACAGGGACCGGAAACGCTAACCCATCACAGATGTTCATTGTTCATGTTACTTGGTTGGGGTCCAGGAGCGTTGCGTAGTCGTTTCCAATCCAGGATTGATTCATTTTAATTTGAGTCAGACGGTCTGCATTTTCTGTGGGGAGGCGGATACGCCGATCTGTGACGATGCCTCCGGCAGCACTGAAACAGCGTTCCGACATAACGCTGGCTGCCAGGCAAGCCAGCACCTCTATTGCGTACATTGCCAGTTTGTGCCAGGTGTCTAGCTTCGATACCCAATAGTTGAAGGGTGCAGATGGATTGTTCAACACAGCTATGCCATCTGACATGTAGTCCTTGACCATCTTCTCCAGGCGATCGGTGTTGGAGGTGGATCTGCACGCTTGCTGTTCTGTGTGCTGCTGCATGGGTGTCAGAAAATTTTCCCACTCCAAGGACACTGCCGATACCATTCCCTTTTGGGCACTAGCTGCGGCTTGTGTTGTTTGCTGCCCTCCTGGTCGTCCTGGGTTTGCGGAAGTCAGTCTGTCGGCGTACAACTGGCTAGAGGAGGGGAAGGATGTCAATCTCCTCTCTGAAGTCTCCACAAGGGCCTGCTGGTATTCTTCCATTTTGACCTGTCTGACTCTTTCTTCAAGCAGTTTTGGAACATTGTGTTTGTACCGTGGATCCAGAAGGGTATAAACCCAGTAATTGGTGTTGTCCAGAATGCGCACAATGCGTGGGTCGCGTTCAATGCAGTCCTAGGCCGAAGAGGTCATAGCCTAGGGTCACAAAACCTGTTTATTTGGGCAATTTCAATGGTAGTGATGCTGACGTACATAAATTTCAGCCATGGCCGTTAGCAACGTCTGAATTTCACAAAATGTCTCATGCAGGTAGAAGACATATTGTTAGACTTGGATTCCAAAGATGGGGTCCCTACATCTCTGAAAACCAGAGTTACAGGGGTCCAAATTTGGTAAAATCCCCCATAGGCTTTCATTGCCTCCCTATTTCACTTTCTAAAATCTCACATCTTTTCAAAGGGCAATTTCTCAGCAGTGGCAAATTTTCTAGCATTGTAGGGACCCTTAGGGGGAACATGACTGGTGAGTTTCGGGCCCCTAGGCCGAAGAGGTCATAGCCTAGGATCACAAAAACCTGTTTATTTGGGCAATTTCAATGGTGGCGAGTCTCACGTACATAAATCGCAGCAATGGCCGTTAGCAACGTCTGAATCTCACGAAATGTCTCATGCAGGTAGAAGACATATTGTTAGACTTGGGCTCCAAAGATGGGTTCCCTACATCTCTGCAAACCAGAGTTACAGGGCTCCAAATTTGGTAAAATCCCCCATAGGCTTTCATTGGGCCTCCTATTTACAGTTCCAAAATCTCACATCTTTTCAAAGCGCAATTGCTCAGCAGTGGCCAATTTTCTAGCATTGTAGGAACTGTTAGGGGGATCATAACTGGTGAGTTTCAGGCCCCTAGGCCGAAGAGGTCATAGCCTAGGGTCACAAAAACCTGTTTATTTGGGCAATTTCAATGGTAGTGATGCTGACGTTAGAGATGAGCGTAATGACGTAATTAGGATTTCGCGAAATTTCGCGTAATGAGTGTAATTACGATTATGGCCGTAAGTACATAATCGTAATGAAGAAGGATTTCGCGAAATTTCGCGTAAGCGTAATTTTCACGTAATTTTCGCATTACAATGGGTATTTTTTCCTCTTATTCCCACTGATCCCCTTAATATACCCTGGGAATTTGGTGTTCCTAAACTTTAAGCAGGCTTTGCTATTAACCGTTAAAGTCGGCGGGTTTTTAAATGTTTACATTTTTCCTTTGAAACTTTAACATCGATTTTCTCAAAAACTATAAGGTCTTTTTGAAAAAAAAAAATTCCCTCTTATTCCTTCTGATCTCCTTAATATATTCCCCAAATTTGAGGCTCTTGGCATTTAAGGGGGCTTTGCTATTAACCCTTAAAGTCGGCGGCTTTTTTACATTATACGGAGCGTTACGGTTTAACGCGAAATTACGGTAGCGTTTAATGCGAAATTACGGCATGAACGAAACGCGAAATTACGCGTTGAAAATTACGCTTACGGTATTTTCAATTACGATTTTAATGGCAATTACGCTACCGTAATTTCGCATCGTAATCGCAAATTTCGCATGCGTAATTATAGTAATGCGAAATTACGAAAATTTCGGCTCAACTCTAGCTGACGTACATAAATCTCAGCCATGGCCGTTAGCAACGTCTGAATTTCACGAAATGTCTCATGCAGGTAGAAGACATATTGTTAGACTTGGATTCCAAAGATGTTCGCCCAACACTAGGCGCAACTAGAAAGATTGACAACATTACAAATGGTGGATTCTGAATCAGAAACTATCTGGTTGCTCGATTTTCTATGTTTGCGCCCTGCTCGTCTGACACGTTTCTTTTTGGTTTGCGTTTTTTGGTTTTGTTGTGTTTTCTCTGTGTTTTGTAGTAGGATGGCTGGGAAATGGGAACCCCTGATGTTTGAAGTAAAGGAGGGTCCTGTGTCTAATGGGGGATATTGGGAAAGACGGTCGAATGTAGAGCTCTACGATTTGACTCCGAGACCTCAGAAGCGTCTGACATTTTTCTTGGGGGTGAACTTCTTCAAAATCGATTTAGGCGACCTGTAGAAAGACTCCCACCTCCACCATTCATAAACCACATTACGACTGTAGTCGTTTGTGTCCCTAAGAAACTTGACACGTTTGGTCTCCATGATGATAGTCTCAAGTTTGTTAATATTATTCTTCAGTTTAGAATTTAAATCATCATAGAGACTTAAAGAGTCAAACCTCTTTAGATCCTGGTTGGTTTTGTCTATCTGCAGCTTGAGATCTGTCAATTTTTGTTCCTCATATGAGACTATCAGTCTCATAAGCTGCAGAGAGCAGTCAGTCAGGATCTGATTCCACTCTATGACAAATCTGTCAGAGTAAATGGTAGTGGGGACCTTTTTAATTCGTAAACCTCTGGGTATGATACCCTTACTGATATAGTGTTTTAAACTTGTAACGTCCCACCAGAGACGTACCTCTTTGTCCATTAAACATTCCAATGTAGTATATAAAGAATGTAAAGTAAGTTCCGGTTGCAATCCTTCTGTACATAGTTCCAACTGTCCTGTTTCCTGATCACCCCTCCCAGTTGCTAGGCAGCAAGAACAACATCAACGGAAATCCCATCATGCTTTGCACAGCATTAGGGGAAAAATGCCCAGGCAGTTCTGATGCTTTGAAACTGTTAAAGAAACATCAAGCCTTTTCCGTGCTGCTGAGTCGATTTTTAGTCTGGAGGTTCACTTTTAGACTGACAAGCTGCCTGGATCCACATATCCCATCCTGTACCATCCAGCTCACCAGGAAGTGTGTCAACCTTCTGGTTCTATTGTTTGAATTATTTAATGGAAATGAGCAAATCTGTGTTTCTGCAAATTTAATAACTAAAGTGGACAATCCCTTTAAGAAAGCCCAACTTGTGCAGCCCCCAAGCACCTTACAATAGATGTCTCATCTAGTTCACTATGCTGGGGAGGGTGAGATGTCTCTCCTGTTTGAAACTTACCAAACACACAATTGGAGAAACTCACTCCCAAACAGTTCTCTGCTGCTTTATAAAGCCTGCAGGCTGCTTATAAGCCAATGAGAAATGCACACATAATACACCTAGCTTGCAGTGATAATCAAGCAGAAGCTGAGCAAGTCAGCCAATTAGTTGGAGAGGGCTTCAGTTGCATATAGACAATGGCTATATGACCAGCAGGGGGCACCAGAAACTTACTTGTTTTTAATTATTGTAGTATCCCATGCAGTTTAGTTAGGAGGGGGGCAGATGAGAGGGAATATCCTGCACGCTGGTGCCCCCTGCTGGTCATATAGCCATTGTCTATATGCAACTGAAGCCCTCTCCAACTAATTGGCTGACTTGCTCAGCTTCTGCTTGATTATCACTGCAAGCTAGGTGTATTATGTGTGCATTTCTCATTGGCTTATAAGCAGCCTGCAGGCTTTATAAAGCAGCAGAGAACTGTTTGGGAGTGAGGTTCTCCAATTGTGTGTTTGGTAAGTTTTAGAGCAGTAGGAGACAGGCCTTGGAGGTGGCAGCTCCAGGGTTTTGGCTGCGCTCACATATGGTGTTAGATGCTGGTTCTGGGGCCCCGGGCAGTGAGAGTTCCCGGGGCCCCAGGCTGGCTCATGCACCATTGTTTTTAATTATTGTAGTGTCTCTCCTGTTTGAGTCTGTCTACTGTATGATGTAAATCTGGCATTCAGAAATAATATTCAAAGCCAAAGGATTATTCAAAGCTGATTCTATGAATCCTATACAATAAAACCTAACTGTCCCTGTGTCATCCTTCCTGTCCCTGTCTGCGTGTCTGTGGGTTTTTGTACTGCGCAGTACAGACAACCGTTGGGAAAGGAGGACGGGCCAGGGAGCCGGGCAGACAGGTGCGTGGGTGCGCGCGCGCAATGACTAGGGGCGGTGGCGGCAGCGTGAAAAGACCTACAGCCCGTTTTTAAACGGGGTTAGGTCAACTAGTGTCCAATAAAAGTAGACAGGAGAAAGGCACTGGGCAGGCAACACACTAATCCCAGTGCTCTACTTGTGATGTTGTTAATGAGGGGGGGGATCATTCACATTTTTTTTATTTCCCCCAGATATTTTTATTTGATCTCCCCATACACCTAATACAGCATGGAGGGGCTCAGTGAAGGTGGCAGTGAAGGTGTGGAGGTGTCTGATGGGGTAACACTGGGCATAAAAGGAGATCAACCCCGCCTCATAATCCAGACATATCCTGGCTTTATTAATGCAGATCTCGTCAGGTAACCAGACCCTGTTCCTATCATGTCTCACTGAGTAGCAAGGACCATCCTTGTTCAAACACCAGGACTTGTTATTATCTCCAATCCCTGACTGACCTCCTGTCCTGTCTATACTGGGGTAACACACCCCGACTCTACACCATTCTGATCGCCCAACATCCACTTCCCAGTAATGTCGCCCTGAGGAGAAACTCTGGCTGCTCAACACCTGAGGACACTGAAATCTCTCTGGTGTTTCTGGACGATTTTGCATCCAATATGAATTTAACTTATATGCAGTTTTCCCATCATCTGATATATGTAGATAATTACTAGCTGTGTTTACATCCAATAATATGTCTGCATACACTGGCAGCCCTGATATTTGCTGTGCAGCCCCAATATTTGTCCCCCCAGCCAGGCGCTGTGTGTGTTGTGCGGTGGGGGTGGGTTGGGGGCGTGGCCTGGATAGTGTAGCAGTGATGGGAACTTTGTCCTCTGTACTAGAATGTGGGTAGGCCTGTGTGTCTGTATGTTTCTGCACAATTACCCCAGACAGGATATCAGATAGTCCTGTGAGTAATGTGTGTGAGATGCTGGCCACATCCAGATCCTCTCCATCATGGAGCTGTTTATCATGTCTCTCTCTGTCCTCCGTGTCACACAAGTCACCTGTGTCTGATTCCTGTAAGACAGTCAGTGGATCAGTCATGTTACACAGCTCCTCAATGTGACGCATCTTCCTGGACAGCTCCTCCTTCTTTATTTTCAGTTGCTGAATGACATCATCATATGATTGTGACAACCGCTCTGCCTGCCCAATGATGTCACTCAGGACTTTCTTCTCCAGATCTTCCAGCCGTCTCTTGAGGTCTTTAAACAGGGCAGTGACTCTCTCTGTTTCACCATCTACTTTTTCTTGTATGTTTACTTTGCGTTCCTCCAGACTCTGGACTCTTTTCTCAGCCTCCTCTGTCTCTGACATCAGTTTCTGCAAATAATTTCTCAGCTTCTTCTTCTTCTCCTCAGAGGCTTCATCCAGCGACATCATCTTATGTCCTACATGTCCCCCAATCACTGAGCAGGACACACAGAGACAGGCAGCATCCTCAGTGCAGTAATACTCTAGGATCTTCTTATGGGTGGGGCATTTCCTCTTCCCCAGGTCAGTGGTCGGAGGTAGTAATGTGTGACCTCCTGACACATCATGTGTCCTCAGGTGATGATCACACATGGAGGTCTCACACTGCAGACAGGATTTAGTAGCTGGAACAGGAAAGCTACAGTAATTACAGAAGACCCCGGTCTGCTCCTGATCTGTCTCTGTAGCATGAAAAGCCTCACAGACATTATGTAACCTTGTATTCCTCACCAGCTCAGGCCTCTTGTCATAATTCCGCTGACATTCAGGACATTTATGTTCCGTTAGATCATCCCGGAGGTCCCAGGTTCGTGTGATGCAGCCCCGGCAGAAATTGTGGCCACACGGCAAGGTCACAGGATCTCTATAGATCTCCATACAGATGGAGCAGCGGAGCTCAGCAATCATATCAGCAGACGCCATTGTCACACCTGGAATCAGAAGACCAAAGCATAAGTATTCCCCAGTCATATAACAAGTAAGGTGAACTATGTAATACATCTCTGAATTATTAATTTTTTATACTTTATGAAAAACAAGAGCTTCAGAGATTGAACTTTTGGGCTGTTTGAGGCTGGACATGGTGAAAACAATCTCCTTTGTTTAAGACATTAACAACTGCATCATTCTTTCAGTAGAGGAGGTTTTTTTTAGTCTGCTACAAAAATATTAGTGGTTTTAGAACCTCATCACTTACATGGGTGATAACTCTCCCTTCCAGTCCTGTAATCCAGTGTTTTTAAATATCTCCTATCCTTCTGGTAATGGATATACAGTAACACAACCCCACAACCCTGATCTTCCTGGAAACCTGGCTCAAAAGCAGAAGTTCTGAGACTAGCCGTAGTCGTTTTTTTTAGAACCTACAGCCCTAATCACAACTGACCTGCCACATGCTTCGCTAGTGGTTCCATACCAAGGGCCACCATTAGGGCAGTACAACTAGTAATGCCGTGTGGGGCCTGTGGAGAGTCTGGGATCCTAGTCCTTTCCAAAGCCAGAGAATGCTCCACCCCCTACCAGCACTAAGCCCCACCCTGGTATACTGCTTAGTGAAGAGAGGAAGGAGGCAGCAGCTGGAAACCAGTAAGTATATATCTTTTTCTTTTCTCTCCTTTTATTTATTTTTTCTTGCAGACATCAGCCATATTACTTAGATAAGCAGTTGGGTGGGTTGAAACAATATTGCAAACTTCTTTCCTGACCATACAGTTCTAGTTTGCACCATAGTCTTTAAAGCAGACCTGAACTCAGAACTTCCTCTCTGCTCTATAAGATATGCAACAGCATAATAACCTTTAAAGAAAAACATTTCTTTGTTGCAGCTGATACAAATCCTGCAATAAATCTGCGTCCTGATTTCATGGAAGACATATTGTTAACATCCTGTGCTTTCAAATGAGCCTCTCGGCCGGGGCAGTCAGCTGACACAGCGGAGGGATCAAATTAAAACTTGTGATTAGGCACAGATCAGGAGTAATTAGACAAGCTAAACTCTCTAAATACATACAGGGTGCATTTCTCTGTGTTTTCCTTCTGTCCTGTGCAAGAGTTCAGCTCCACTTTAAATACGTATGTGCAATTACATAACTCTCACCTTGACCAATCCATCCTTCATACCATCATCCATTCCTGGGTGAGCCTTTATTGTCTATACACCCTCCTTCACTCGCTCTTTCCTCTCTCCCCCTCCTCTCTCACCCACTCCTCTCTCACCCTCTATCACCCAACCCATGTGGTGCACAACTCCCGCTCTCCAACCCTTATGACTGCAGGTTGGGGTCTACAGAGTGCCATCATAGTTGCCAGTTATGCACCTTTTTAATATAATTTGTAATGTATATTAGTTAAGAGATCCAACTTACTCTCCTCCTAGGTTTTGCAGGTCTACTTCAGACTATTAAGCTCATTGCTGGCCATCCTCTCATCCGACTCCCCCACTTCTATGAAAAAAATGACCCATCTCCATGAACCAGTCCCGTAGTGTGTGGATGGCTCTTTATCTTTCTAGTGTTTGGCAATCAGGCCACCAGAGTACCGGCTTCAGACATCAGCACATAATCTCTATCGCTTTCTTTTTCATGCAAGACTTTTGAATGAGGATGATACCATTTATTGGCTAACTTAAAGCGGAATATAACCATGCATTTCAACTTTGCTCTAAAACATTATTTACAGTATATTATATGCAACCAGCATTTTTTTTTTTTACTAGACCAGCATTGGAAGGGTTACACAGGGCTTTAAAGTCTCTAGAGATTTCTGCAGACGCATCCGAACTTGAGTTAGATACTTTTTGTTTACATAAATGTATCTAAGTGTTTATTGTGACTCATCTCTCTCACTGAGAAGGAGTTGGAGGACAGCCAAAGAGTGTGTAACATTTCTAAATATATACATATAACTAAATAGAATGTAACTATCTGAACGTCTGCACGGAACTTAAAACCTCTGTGTTTAACCCTTCCAATGCTGGTCTAGTAAAAAAAAAAATGCTTTTTGCATATAATATGCTGTAAATAATGTTTTAGAGCAAAGTTGAAATGCAGGGTTATATTCCGCTTTAAAAGAAAAAAAAGTAAGCTTTCCACTGTGCAGCCTTTGTGGTGCAATGGTACAATTCTACACTGCAATCATTGAATCCACCATGACATCATCTATGACTGTATGGTTCGGCTCCAGCTCAGCATTAGAAAACGGGAGGCTTCAGCGCATCATCCGATCAGCGGAAAGGATAATAGGCTGTAGCTTACCTTCCCTGCAGGATCTTTACACTAGCAGGTGCAGAAAGAGAGCGACCAAAATTGCCTCTGACCCCTCTCACCCAGCTCACTCCATCTTCCCAAGATTGCCTCTGACCCCTCTCACCCTTCTCACTCCATCTTCCAGGTCTTGCCTTCAGGAGTTAAACCTCTAGATGCAGGAATAGCTTTTTTTTCTTAGGCGGTAGCCATACTTAATGCAGAACCACGTTAGAGCTGCTAGGACGTGAAAGTAATAAGCACAGAACAGAAAATGAACAATTCTCACCTTGTTTACTGCCACTATACTTACATACTGTCCTTGACTTGTAATATGCATACGGTCTGTCCTTGTGTTGTTTTTGTATGTTAAGCAACAGCCAAGACAAAATCCTTGTAAGTGCAAAGTCTGATGAAAGCTGCACAGCCGAAAGCTTTGTGTGAGTCTTTTAAGCTAGCCAATAAATTGTATCATCCTCATTCAAAACTTCTTGCTTTTATTGATGGCTAACAGGGTACTATACTCTACGGCTTTCTTTTTTCTAAAAACCCTAAAATATTGGGGCCAGTGGTGCCATTTTAAAACTATAATCAATATTTTTCTTTCCAAAATCGGCTATTGCTTCCTAAAAATTTCTTATCCCTTGGCACTGCCACCACATATGAAATTCCGTACCCTCGTACTTCCTGCATCTCCAACAGATTCCTGAACTATCTGATTAAAATGTTTTCATACAAGCTGGGGTCAGGTACCAATGGGCTACTACCTTGAATTGAATTAACTGTAGATTTGAATTTGGATATTTTAAATATTGGAGAAGATTAAAGGCCAAGTTATATAATTTCTGGGCAATCTCAGTTTGTTTTCCAATTTTTTTAGTGTTTTGGCAGCTGCGTATGAAAAGTACCACCCATAAAGTTATTCAGCACCGCTAGAAACTTTGTTGATCTTCTATTTCTGAAAATAATTTCTTCTAAAGTATTAACTTCCTTGCCGGTTATCCCGAGCTCAGCTCGGGGTAACCTGCGCAGGAGGATTTCTCAGGCCCCGCTGGGCCGATTTGCATAATTTCTTTTTATTGCACGCAGCTAGCACTTTGCTAGCTGCGTGCATATTTCGATCTGCTGCTACCCGCTGCAATGCCCCCCCCCCCCCCTCCAGGCCCCTTGCGCAGCCTGGCCAATCAGTGCCAGGCAGCGCTGAGGGGTGGATCAGGATTCCCTCTGATGTCCTGACGTCGGTGACGTCATCCCGCCCCATCGCCATGGCGACGGGGGAAGCCCAGCAGGAAATCCCGTTCTGAACGGGATTTCCTGCTTTCAGAGAGCGCCGGCAGCGATCAGCTTAGGTAGGGGGATGCCGCTTGTCAGCGGCTATCATGTAGCGAGCCCTGGGCTCGCTACATGATTTAGAAAAAAAAAAATTTAAAAGTGCTGCGCCGCCCCCTTGCCGTCAGAATTGGAATGGCAAGGGGGTTAAATCCATGTCTAATACCTTTTTTTTTAATCGAATTCATGACATTACATGTATACTTGTGTATAAGTCAACCCGAGTATAAGCCTGGGTACCTCGGCTTATACTCGGGTCGGCTTATACACAAGTATACACGTAATTTCATGAATTTACCCCAGAAGCCAGGAAAATGTAATTGACCGTGTATAAGCCGAGAGTAGGAAATGTAGCAGCTTCTGCAGTTAAATAATCAAAAATAAAAAAATAAATGCCAATTGCCAATAAAATTACATTATAGGAAGCCCCAGATAAGTTTAAGTGCTGGCATTTTTAACTTCTCTTGCACACTTTAATATTTATGGTAAAGATCCACAAGTGCTGCCGACTTCCAGATTCTACTGGAGATTTATGATACCTAATGTGCTCTGCCTGCAAGCCGAATATCTTTTATCTTCTTATCGTAGAATTACTGGAATTGCCCCCAGCCATGGTATTTGATGAGCAGTCCAGTGGCGTAGCAATATGGGGTGCAGAGGTTGCGATCGCATCAGGGCCCTTGGGCCGGAGGGGCCCCAAGGGACCTTTCCTCAACTACAGTATTAGCTCTTTATTTGGTCCAGTGCTGATAATATTCACTTCTATAGATGCTTCGAATAGTAGGGATCATTAACACGTTTCCCATCCCCTTCTTGCTCCTCTGACACGGTCGTTGCCATTGGCAGGTTTTGGTGTGCCATATCAATTGTTATGTGTAGAGTGCTTGGGGGGGCCCAATGTAAAACTTGCAGTGGGGCCCACAGCCTCTTAGCTACGCCACTGAAGCAGTCTTACCTATCAGCACCGTGGAGTCCCTCTTAGCCTCACTTTCTCATGCTCTGTGTCTGGAGATGCCACGAGAGGGCATCACAGACATAAAATTGGTTAGATTGTGTCTGCACATCCAAGTTTCAACCCCCTGTTGCCTGTACCAAAATAAATGACAGAACAGTAAAAACAGATTACCGTACATTATTGAGGAAGAACTGCAGAGCCAAATCTTTGGTTTAAAGACTGATTATCATGCTGGTGGCTCACTACAGGTGCCGGCTAGAGATGGCCCGAACATCAGATTTTGTATTCGCGAACTGCAAACTTCTGCAAAAGTTCGAGTTCACGCGAACCGGGCAAATTGCCATAGACTTCAATGGGCAAGCGAATTTTAAAACATACAGGGACTATTTCTGGCCACAAAAGTGATGGAAAACTTGTTTCAAGGGGTCTCACACCTGGAGGGGGCATGGCGGAGTGGGATACATACCCAAAGTCCCGGGGAAAATTACGTATTTGACGCAGAGTAGGGTTATAATCCCTAAAGGGCAGAACATTTTTTTTGATTAATTAAAAATTGAAAAGTTATTTATAAAATTCTACAAAGTTGTTTTTTTCCTGATATTATACTTTGATAACTGTGGTTATTCCAGAGCTAATACCTGCCGATGAGCACTGACCTGTACGGTGCCATAAAGAACATGTGCTGTGTACAAACACCTGTGCCTTCTCAAGTTGTGAATGTCCAATTTCCACTAGATAAGTTAGTTGAAGATCTCCATGCATCCACCGGCTTTCACCGCATACATGCCGCTTGCCGCTCCCCTACGCAGCTCTAGCTTTACTTAGTACAGCTAGTGCCCCTGTGGTTGACACTGCTGCTGCTGACTCCCGATGTCCTCCCTGCCCCCACACCTATTGCACCCACACATGTTGGCCTCTCGGACACTGCAGCTGTCCTTGGTAGGTTTTGAGGCTCCATATCAATTCAGAGGTTGGGGGCCCCAAACTCCTTTGTTATGCCAATCAATCAAAGGTACAATGAGTCTCAAATCAAACTATTTGCAAGTACACAGCACTGTCCTCTCCAATGCAACCTCTCACAGTACTGAGTAACACAGCAATAAACACTCCCTTATATAGGGAGGGGTGGGCCCAAGCTCAGCTCACTCCCATTGGTTGGAAGCTTCATGCTAGGGAGTGGGACACACTGATTCATCTGACTGTTTGAAAACAATGCACTTTGTTACGTAATCGTAGTTACCGTAATTGCAAGTCGTAATCAAAACTACGAGTGTAATTACAAATGCACTTGTAATTGGAACTCGTCGTTCTGATTGATTACAAATTCAGATTACAATTTCATAATCCCCAATTACGACTCGTAATCACGATTATTTATAATTACAAAGCTCTTATGAGCATCACTAGCAATGGTTTTGGCAGACCATGTTTTTGGATGAATTTTCTAACTCACATCTCTGCTGTGGTGAAATTATCCTATTTTCACCTGAAGAACATCACGAAAATCAAGCACCTCATCCCCCAGAAGATCTGCCAAGCTTAGTCCATGCCTTCATCACATCCCGACTGGACTACTGTAATGTTCTCTACACTGGCCTTCCAAAAAAGGACTTGTACCGCCTACAGCTGATACAGAATACTGCTGCCAGACTGTTAACCAACCAACCCTGTCACTGCCACATAACGCCAGTCCTGCACTCCCTTCACTGGCTACCTATAGAATGGAGGGTCCTATTCAAGATAGGCCTACTGACATTTAAACCACTACATAATCTGGGCCCTGGATACATGAAAGATATGTTGCAGCTGCGTAGCAATCCCCGCATTCTCAGATCCACAGGTTCTAATAATCTAGTCATACCCAGAGTCCACCTGGAAACTTTTGGTCCCAGAGCCTTCTGTCATGCCGCGCCTACATTATGGAACTCCTTACCTCAGCAGATCAGGACAGCTCCATCTCTGGACGTGTTTGAATCCAGACTGAAAACCCACCTGTTCAGTTTGGCATTTGCAGAAATATAATTTTTCTTGTGTTATTACTTCATCCTATTACCAATTACTAAATCTGAGAGAGTCTAAGCGCTTTGAGTCCTATGGGAGAAAAGCGCTATAGAAATGTTATTGTTATTGTTAAGAGGCATCATGTGTATGGTAAACAACAAAGGGGAGGGTATTGAACCATGGTGCACACCATATACCCTTAGTGTTCTGCCAGCCAGGAAGGAGGAGAACCACTGAAGAACTAGGCCATCTATGCCACAGTACACCTGCAGTCTGTTAAACAAGATTTCATATTTAAGCAGTACCAGGATGGAATATCTGCCTCTGTCTCTGGCCAATGAGTAGATCATTGCAGATCTGGAGGAGGGCTGACAGTAGTGCAGGTAGTCATGTGAAGTACACCACAAAGTAGAATTAGGCAGCCATGTGAGACGATCAAGAAGGTAGTATTAGATAGCCAAATGTGTGCCCAAAGAGAGTAGTATAGGTGGCCATGCACCAAAGTAATGCAGTGTCAGTCAAGTATATTCTATCCCATAGAGTATATTTGATTGACAAAGCAAGACTTTTAACCAAGAGTCAGAGTGGCCACAGAAAGCTGCAATGGAGGAGGCAGAGTCAGACCCAGCGCTGGAGGAAATAGGATGCCAGCATCACTGTGGCACTTCAAGGCAAAGGGGGGAGT
The DNA here is from genome assembly GCF_040937935.1 of Hyperolius riggenbachi. NCBI lineage: Eukaryota > Metazoa > Chordata > Amphibia > Anura > Hyperoliidae > Hyperolius > Hyperolius riggenbachi. Next base: position 17,301,842 of record NC_090647.1, on the reverse strand, counting down.
CGGGGGACCACAAGGCGAGAGGTGGTAATATGGGGAGCACAGGAGGAGGTGCAGGGAAGAGAAGGGAGAATTCCAGGCCCCCCTCCCACGTACGTATGTACACTGCAGGTGAGCTGGGCGCAGGGTGAGCCGAATGACAGCTCTCTTTGCTGCCACTAAAATCCACAGTGGCATAAAATACCACCGTAATATAATATTACTGGTATGAGGCGCCAAGTTTCAGTGCTCGGCAAAACAACCTCCTTTGCCCCTCCCTTCCAGTCCCGCTCCCTACCTTGGGTTGGCTCAACCAAATGAAACAGAAAAGAATGTTAAATAACATTAAATGGCCTTAAAAATCAAGTATTTAAATAACAATAACACATTTAAAAACAGCAAATGCATTACCAGACTCACATCAACAAACCTCTCCGACTGCACCCTCAGCATAAGGACGTGTTCCCTTGGAAGAGGATTGTTCCTCCACAATGCAGGCCTCTCCCATAACTTCATCTCTACATCCAGGACAAGCATAACCTCCAGACCACTCCACTGTGGACTCCAGCATAGGCATAACCTTCAGACCCCGCCTGTGTGTCCAGCATAGGCGTAACCTCCAGACCCCTCCCATGTGTCCAGCACAGGCATAACCTCCAGACCCCTCCCATGTGTCCAGCATAGGTGTAACCTCCAAAACCCTCCCGTGTGTCCAGCATAGGCATAACCTCTGGACCCCTCCTGTGTGTCCAGCATAGGCATAACCTTCAGACCCCCTCCTGTGTGTCAGCATAGGCATAACCTCCAGACCCCTCCCATGTGCCCAGCATAGGCATAACCTCCAAAACCCTCCCGTGTGTTCAGCATAGGCATAACCTCCAGACTCTTCCTATGTGTCCAGCATAGGCATAGCCTCCAGACCCCTCCCATGTGTCCAGCATAGTCATAACCTCCAGACCCCTCCCATGTGTCCAGCACAGGCATAACCTCCAGACCCCTCCTGTGTCTCAAGCATAGGCATAACCTCCAGACTCCTCCCATGTGTCCAGCATAGGCATAGCCTCCAGACCCCTCCCATGTGTCCAGCATAGTCATAACCTCCAGACCCCTCCCATTTGTCCAGCATAGGCATAACCTCCAGACCCCTCTCGTGTGTCCAGCATGCAAAACCTCCGGCCCCCTTCTGTGTGTCCAGCATAGGCATAACCTCCAAACCCCTCCCATGTGTTTAGCATAGGCATAACCTCCAGACCCCACCTGTGTCTCAAGCATAGGCATAACTTCCAGACCCCTCCCATGTGTCCAGCATAGGCTTAAGCTTCAGGCCACTCCTGTGTGCCCAGCATAGGAATAACCTCCAGACCCCTCCCATGTGTCCAGCATATGATCACTACATACCTGGCCAAAGATGTGTCCAGATATCAGGACTAAAGGATCTGTATAAATGGTCAGACAGACTGGACACTCCAACTCAGACCAGCACACAGAAATACTGAACACTTTACAGAAGAAGGAAACAAATATCAATATCTCTACAATCCAGTAGAACCAGTTAAATTGTTATTACAGGATGAAGCTGAACCAAATTCCATAAACAGCCTTCTTGTAACTTACAGCTCACCTCTTGTCACGTGACTCTTAGAAAAAGAGAGAATAAGGTTCTTTTAGCAGTAAAAATTGGTTGCTGCTAAACAGTTAATGTTGTAAAGGAAACCTGAGGTAGGAAAAAGTTTTACTTACCTGGGGCTACTTACATCCCCCTGTAATCTGTCACATCCCTCAGTGCTCTCCGGGTGCCCATTGTTGAGCCGCTGTCCTGCTCAGAAAGATCACCCACCAATCTAGTTGCAGGCTACAGTGTTATTTGCATGCTCAGGTGCAACTCTTTCCAAACTCTACGAAAGCATGCTTGAGGAGGGGCGTGGCTGGGACCATGCATGTGCTGTAACCCACGACTAGACTAGTCGGTGAACATTCTGAAGATGGCAGTGGCACGATGGAGTGAACCTGAAGGACACTAAAGGTCCTGAAAGATTATGGGTGGCTGGAAGGAGCCCCAGGTAAGTAAGACTTAACATTTTCCCCAAGTTGGCCATTAAAAGGGGTGTTGCTAAATAATAGTCGAGATTAGGACATTTCTATGCACCCTCAGACTCCATACAACTTTGTTAAACTTGGGTCACTGAATATAATTATTCCAAATCTTTCCTTGTGTGACCCCGGATACTTTTATCAGATTGTTACAGCTACATTCCTTGATATTTGTTCCAGATCATTACATGTGTGTCCTGCAGATATTCTGCTATTTTATGTATCCCCAAATATTTTGCTATATTGTTACGGTGTCCATACACAATACATGCTCATTCCATACAACAATTTATTTAATATGATAGGGTTTAGTCATAAAATTTAATTCCAGATCTCTCTTCCTCCACACTGCACAATATTTTAGGTGAGTTTTAGAGTTTCAATTGGAGTAAGTGGAAACAACAACAACAAATAACATTTGTAAAGCGCTTTTCTCTCATAGGACTCAAAGCACATAAGCATGGCTCACTCAGTAATTGGTTGATTGGAAAATTATGGTACAGAGGGCGAATTCTACAAGTCTGCAAATGCCAGGCTAATGAGGTGACTTTCCAGTCAGGATCTGAATATCTCCAGGGATGGGGCTGTCTTTACTGGGTGTGACAGGAAATTCCAAAGGGTAGGGGAAGCATGACAGAAAGCTCTGGCTCCAAAAGTTTATGGATCCTTCTGATCTGAGGTTGTGCAAGGTGCATCCAGTTATATCAAGTCCTTCAGGTATCCAGGGCCCAAATTGTGTAGGCCAGTGATCTGCAGACTTGGCTCTCCAGCTGATAAGGAACTACAAGTCCCACAATGCATTTGCTTTTATGAATCATGAATGTGGCTGACTTTCAGACTCCTGCAATGCATTGTGGGAGTTGTAGTTCCATAACAGCTGGATAGCAAAGTTTGCAGGTCACTGGTGTAGGCATTTGAATGTCTGTGATGGATTCACCTGCGCTAAATGTGCCTAGCATATGAAATGTGTGCACAAAGGTGTGATGCCCTTTAGCCTCTATCTGAAAGTGTTTCTACACTGTGTACAGAGCTTTACACTGGCAGTCTTTAATGATGTGAGCCCCTCAGAATCCTGCTGCCCATCCTGAGATCCTCCATGTGACTTCCTGTCCTGCCGGGGTACACACAGGAAGCTGGAGATCAGCAGCATCATGTTTTATTTATTACAAGAAAAGGGCACTTTTTACTTAGAATATTAATGTGATTTGGTAACAGGACCCCTGTCCTATGGAGTAATGCGATGTGATATGTTAGTGACAGGTCCTCTTTACCTCCAAGAACAATGACACAGAATAAATATGACTAAGTCTCCTGTCCACACCCACCATCAGAGAGGAGCAGATGGGCTCCGCCAAACTTCGATGTCACCCTGGACTGGAGAGACTGATGGGTGCCCTGATATCTATTTCCCATGTCTCATTGTCCAGTGATCTAATTATCTCCCCTCCCCCATACATGGCTGGTATAGGGAGCCTTTGTACCCCTTCCCAGTTCACTGCTCCATGTTCTGTTTATCCTACAGCTTCACTATGTATTGAGTCACTGACCTGAAAACAATGCCACCAGCTGGGACCACACTGGCTGCATGCTTGTTCCAGATCACTGAATAGTGAGGCCAGAGGATGAGTTTGACAGATGGGGACATAACAGCAATTCTTTATGTTTGTCAAGACAGGTTCCCTATAATGGGGTTCTTGCAGTAGATAGAGATGGCCCGAACGGTCCACCCGCCGGGTTGTTTGCATGGATATCAGCTACCCACGCCCGCGGCGGGTAGTGAATACATAGCGTGTTTGACCCGCCTTCTATACCTCGTCATTGGGCTAAACTTTGATCCTCTACATCACAGTGAGCAGACACATGGCAGCCAATCAGGCTGCACTCGCCCAAGGACCCCCACTCCCCCCCCCCCCCCCCCCCCATAAAAACACAGCAGTGTCGGTCATGTTCTCAGTCTGCTGATGCTGCTGTATTGAGAGGAAGGGAAAGACATTTGATGGAGCTAGGGAAAGCGTTAGGCTCTTGTTAGCTTGCTGTCAGCTTGCTCCTAGCTGAATTTTGTTGCTGACAGCACCCCACAAAAGCTCTTTTGAGAGCTAATATTCTTCTGATGTGTGTTTTTTGTGTGTGTGTGTGCGTGCATAGCTCCCAACTGTCCCTCTTTTGGAGGGATAGTCCCTCTTTGGAAGCCCTGTCCCTCTGTCCCTCTTTACTCCTAGTTTGTCACTCTTTCAGGACTTTGTCCCTCTTTCTATGTAACTATATATATATATATATATATATATATATATATATATATATATATACTGTATATATATATTTCTCTACTAAAAAATGTGTTTCATTGACTCTAAACTTTTTCCCATCCTTTAAATTGATATTTTACTAACTTTAAAATGTTACTATGAAGGAAAATGAACCAGGATAGAAAGGACCAGTGTGGTTTGAATTATGAAACAACATATTTTCCTTATGAAATCTTTATGGTGTGCATGACTAGGGGTGTGACGGGGGCGTGATCATGGGTGTGGCAGGGGTGTGACCTCTTTCTCATCTCAAAAAGTTGGGAGGTGTGTGTGTGTGTGTGTGTGTGTGTGTGTGTGTGTGTGTGTGTGTGTGTGTGTGTGTGTGACCACAGGCATAGATACAGCCCTGTAACCTCCGGCGGCTATCCGTACATTCTACTGGTGCATAGCATCTGACGTCAGACGCTATGCACCGATTTTATCATTTCAAATAGACCAGATAATGTATCAAATGTGCAGGTTCAAGAACATTTGGGAAATAGTGATCACAACATGATAACGTTTGATCTGGTGACTGATAGGCCACGGGGCAGCGGGACCACTAAAACTATTAATTTTAGAAAAGCGAAGTTCAATCAACCGAGCCAGGCACTAAGTTTGGTGAACTGGGATAATGTACTACAAGGGAAGGACACTGAAGGGAAATGGCAAGCTTTTAAGCTTATTCTCAATCAATATTGTAGTATGTACAGTATATCCCATATGGAAACAAAATGTCTAGGAATAAAAAAAAGGTCTCTATGGAGGAATAGAAAGGTTAGAGATAAAATGAAGGGGAAAAAGATTGCTTATAGCATCCTAAAACAGGAGGGGACTGAGGCTGCACTAAGCAATTATAAGGAGTGCAATAAAAGTTGTAAAAAAGAAATTAGGCTGGCAAAGATTGAAGCTTAAAATCAAATCGCTAGGGATATCAAATCTAACCTAAAAAAGTTGTACAAGTACATCAACTCTAAAAAAAGAAAGGTTGACTGTCAGGGGCGTAACTAGAAATCACTGGGGCCCCCTGCAAAATTTTGGATGGGGCCCCTTCCCCTCGCTTTCTGCACAGGTAAACGGAGAACCAATTTTAATCAATTGATCAATTGGCTAGTGCACACTTGAATGTATTTTCCCCATGCTGATAAAAACAGACAGCAGAGAGCAGGAAGTTTTTTTTCTCTGTGCCCTTAACTGTCAGTCTCTCAGGACAGGGAAAAGAAACTTCTCCCCTCACAGGGCCCAGAAATTCACTGGGCCCCCCTGTGCCTGCATCCCTTGCAGGGTCTATTGTTACGCCCCCGTTGACTGTATTGGACTCCTAAAGGATGAGGGTGGGAACTCAATGGTGGATGACCAAGGTAAGGCAGAGTTATTAAATGCTTTCTTTGCTTCTGTCTTCACAAAGGAAACAGCACTGTTGCAAATTACAGATGCAGAAGAGTCTCAATCTTCCAACTGTAATATTAAATACTTACCACAGGAAGAAGTGAAGGCAAGACTAAATAAATTAAAAATAGACAAGGCACCTGGCCCGGATGGCATGCATCCTCGGGTCCTAAGGGAATTAAGTTCAGTTATAGATAAACCCCTTTATCTTATCTTTTGTGACTCTCTTTCAACTAGCAGAGTCCCAGTGGATTGGCGCACAGCCCACGTTTTCTCATTATTTAAGAAGGGCAAAAAAACAGATCCAGGAAATTATAGACATGTGAGCTTAACATCAGTTGTATGCAAACTATTTGAGGGGTTACTAAGAGATACTATACATGACTTCATACTAGAAAATAATCTTATTTCTCAGCATCAACATGGGTTTACTAAAGACAGGTCCTGTTTGACTAACATGCTCAGCTTTTATGAGGTAGTGAATGCTAATATGGATATTGGGAATGCTGTAGATGTGATATACTTGGACTTTGCAAAGGCCTTCGACACTGTTCCCCACAGAAGTCTGGTGCAAAAGTTGAGGATGCAAGGACTGGGGAAGAGTCTGTGTGCATGGATAGGGAACTGGCTAATGGACAGAAAACAAAGATTTGTGGTCAATGGATCGTACTCAAAATGGGAGACTGTTAGCAGTGGGGTCCCACAGGGGTCTGTTCTGGGTCCAGTGCTCTTCAATTTATTTATTAATGACCTAGTAGATGCAGTTGTAAGCAATGTTGCTATTTTTGCAGATTACACAAAATTGTGCAGAATCATCAACTCTCAGGAAGATAGTGTCATATTGCAACAGGATCTGGATAGGATGGCTATATGGGCACATAAATGGCAGATGAAATTCAATGTTGAAAAATGTAAAGTCATGCATTTTGGTCGTACCAATGGTCTAGCACCATACAAAATAAATGGGATACAGTTGGGGACATCAAACTTGGAGAAGGACTTAGGAGTACTCATCGACAACAAGTTAAATAATCGTACTCAATGCCAAACCGCTGCAGCTAAAGCTAACAAAATATTGGGATGCATTAAAAGGGAAATAAAAACTCGAGATGCTAGCATAATATTGCCCCTGTTTAACTCTCTAGTAAGGCCACATCTGGAATATGGAAATCAGTTCTGGGCACCACATTACTGGAAAGAGTTTGCAATTTTAGAGCAGGTGCAGAGACGAGCAACAAAATTGATGCGTGGGATGGAAGGTCTCGCTTACCAAGAAAGGTTAGATAAACTGGGTTTATTTCGTCTAGAGAAAAGACACCTTAGAGGGGATCTAATTAACATGTATAAATACATCAGAGGGCAAGATAAAAGCTTGGCGGATAAGCTTTACAGTAAGAGTGATTAAGATGTGGAATGCATTGCCACGGGGAGTAGTTGTCAGAATCTGCTCTGCTGGCCTTGATTCCCTGGACAGTGTGGTTTCTCATGCAGTTTGCATAGGTCAGTCCAGGGAAAAGAGGCCTTTCTGTCAGTTTGCAAGGCTGACTGATTTGCATTCACTTGTCATGCAAATTGCTTGTCTGCTTCCTTTGAAGGTTTCCAGTATAACTGTCCCTTCCTCCCAGAATTCCTCACTCGACATAGTTCCTGATTAGGGAAACTAACCTTAGAGCCTCAGCATCTTTGTTGCTATATTCTAGTGTAGTTAATTTTTGGGGAGTGCTCCTTGCATTCCTATTAGTGCAGTCAGGTTGTGTATAATTTGTACTGCCTATTCTGTCCTGTCTTGTCTGTGGGATTGTACTATCTCCAGTGGTGGCTGACAGTGAATCGTTCTGTCCTGCTCTTAGATCGCATTTGCCCTAGCGTTAGAGGCGGTGGATCTCCCTTGTCTGAATCTTGGAGTATAACCTTAGCTGCGGTTGCTACTGGTTACTCCTTCTGTCTGTCTTGTCTGGAACGAACGCTTGCTGTTGTCTGGTGTGAGGCAACCAATTAGCAAGCGTTCCTCTCTTGTCTGAACCTTGGAGTATAACCTTAGCTGTGGTTGCTACTGGTTACTCCTTCTGTCTGTCTTGTCTGGAACGAACGCTTGCTGTTCCAGTAGCGCATGTGGAATACTGCACAGAGGTTACGGGACACCGCACAGAGGCTGCAACAGGACAGGTAACGTATAAATGCACACGGGGGGGGGGGGGGGCACATTTATACATTGGTGTGGGGGCAGCGGGCTCAGTCGATTCCCTGAAGATTTCATGCTGAAATCGGACGGTAATCGGCCTGTAGTGCATGGGCAGTATTGACAAGAGACAAATTTATCTCTAATCAGATTTGATTAGAGATACATTTTTGTCTCTTTGTCGAATATGCCCATAATCTTAAGGTCTATGGGCATCTTTACACTACCTGATCCATGGCTACACACGCATGTTGTAAAGCACTTTATGCCTCCAATTTAGGAATGTAATGTGATTTCTGCCCTTTAGGGTTTATAACCCTACTCTGCGTCAAATCTGTAATTTTCCCCGGGACTTTTGGCGTATATCCCACTCCGCCATGCCCCCCTCCAGGTGTTATACCCCTTGAAACATCTTTTCCATCACTTTTGTGGCCAGAAATAGTCCCTGTAGGTTTTAAAGTTCGCCTACCCATTTAAGTCTATGGCGGTTCGCCCGGGTTTGCCTGTCCTCAAACTTTTACGGAAGTTTGCGATCGTGCTCCGCGGACCCAAAATCTGAGGTTTGAGCCATCTCTAGCAGTAAATAGTAATGGGGTGACCTGGCAGCTCTCAGCAGCCTCTGATGGATCCGGTGCAGGTAATTCCCATCAGCCCATTTATCAGCAGCACAATGAGGGTCAGAGAGACCCATCACTGCCTGATTATGGCTGCAAATCATGGCTCTGCCCAGCTCTTCCCATAATCACTGGATACCAAAGCAGGTGGGTGTGGATATAGCGGTAATGATACAGTGCTCACCCCGCACAAGGGTAACTCAGGGTGCCAGCGATCCCCGGACCCCAAATTACTTCTCCCACTGTGTTGCTACGCCTCGGAGAGGGGATAATATTTAACGCCGCCAGGAATATGAAGGGCAGCCAGGGCCGGCGCTACAAGTACGGCAAAGGGGGCAATTGGGGGGGCCCCTGTTTGCCTGGCAGCCGAAGATAAGATGCCCGCCGGCCGATGCCTGCCCCATGTGCCGCCTGTTTGGTTTTCCTGGGTGCCAGTGCCTGTGCGGCCAGCGGAGTGATTTACCTGGGCCGGGTAGGGAGAGACTCTGCTCTGCCTGATACATACCTCTTCCTCGCGGTTCCAGCGTCTGGTCTCCATGGTTCCCACCGCCGCAGTTCCCTTCCATACACGCCACGCAGCACTGCAGGTGTAGCTGTGCTCCATCTGACCTCCATGTGACGTCATGTGCGGGCTGCACTGGAGGAATTCATGTGTGCCTGCCGCCGCCCACCTGAGTGAGCCAGTGCCTGACTGTTAATTGGTAAGTCAGGCAATAGCACTTCAGGACAGGTCACTCTCCTTTTGGGGGGGGGGAAGGTTAGCCTGAGCCTGCCAGGAGCCTTCCACCCACATATAAGTATGTGTAAGTGGGCAGAGGGATGATGCTCAGCCTGCCACCCATATACAATATATGTGTAGGGTAGGGGACCTGGGGGGCGGGGGGATGTTCAGCCGGTGCTGCCATAGAGGCATACTGCTGCTTCATGTGCAAGGGCCACAGTGGAGAAGTAGGGTAATGGTCACAAGGTGGGGGGGCTGTTTGGGGAGGGGGCCCCCTGCTTCAGTTTGCCCCAGGGCCCCAGAGCCCCTTAAACCGGCCCTGAGGGTAGCAGGGGGGGCCGTTATTCATCTCACCCTGAACCCAGCTTACTGGCGTCCTACCAATACATATGTCCTCTACACGCCATCTATGTCTTCTACACGCCATCTATGTCCTCTACACGCCATCTATGTCTTCTACACGCCATCTATGTCCTCTACACGCCATCTATGTCTTCTACACGCCATCTATGTCCTCTACACGCCATCTATGTCTTCTACACGCCATCTATGTCCTCTACACGCCATCTATGTCTTCTACACGCCATCTATGTCCTCTACACGCCATCTATGTCTTCTACACGCCATCTATGTCCTCTACACGCCATCTATGTCTTCTACACGCCATCTATGTCCTCTACACGCCATCTATGTCTTCTACACGCCATCTATGTCTTCTACACGCCATCTATGTCCTCTACACGCCATCTATGTCTTCTACACGCCATCTATGTCCTCTACACGCCATCTATGTCCTCTACACGCCATCTATGTCTTCTACACGCCATCTATGTCCTCTACACGCCATCTATGTCTTCTACACGCCATCTATGTCCTCTACACGCCATCTATGTCTTCTACACGCCATCTATGTCTTCTACACGCCATCTATGTCCTCTACACGCCATCTATGTCCTCTACACGCCATCTATGTCCTCTACACGCCATCTATGTCCTCTACACGCCATCTATGTCCTCTACACGCCATCTATGTCTTCTACACGCCATCTATGTCCTCTACACGCCATCTATGTCCTCTACACGCCATCTATGTCCTCTACACGCCATCTATGTCTTCTACACGCCATCTATGTCCTCTACACGCCATCTATGTCCTCTACACGCCATCTATGTCCTCTACACGCCATCTATGTCTTCTACACGCCATCTATGTCCTCTACACGCCATCTATGTCTTCTACACGCCATCTATGTCTTCTACACGCCATCTATGTCCTCTACACGCCATCTATGTCTTCTACACGCCATCTATGTCCTCTACACGCCATCTATGTCTTCTACACGCCATCTATGTCCTCTACACGCCATCTATGTCCTCTACACGCCATCTATGTCCTCTACACGCCATCTATGTCCTCTACACGCCATCTATGTCTTCTACACGCCATCTATGTCCTCTACACGCCATCTATGTCCTCTACACGCCATCTATGTCCTCTACACGCCATCTATGTCTTCTACACGCCATCTATGTCCTCTACACGCCATCTATGTCCTCTACACGCCATCTATGTCTTCTACACGCCATCTATGTCCTCTACACGCCATCGATGTCCTCTACACGCCATCTATGTCTTCTACACGCCATCTATGTCCTCTACACGCCATCTATGTCCTCTACACGCCATCGATGTCCTCTACACGCCATCGATGTCTTCTACACGCCATCGATGTCTTCTACACGCCATCTATGTCTTCTACACGCCATCTATGTCCTCTACACGCCATCTATGTAGAGTTGGGCCGAACCTCCGATTTTAGGTTCGCGAACCGGGTTCGCGAACTTCCGCGGAAGGTTCGGTTCGCGTTAAAGTTCGCGAACCGCAATAGACTTCAATGGGGATGCGAACTTTGAAAAAAAAATTATGCTGGCCACAAAAGTGATGGAAAAGATGTTTCAAGGGGTCTAACACCTGGAGGGGGGCATGGCAGAGTGGGATACATGCCAAAAGTCCCCGGGAAAAATCTGGATTTGACGCAAAGCAGCGTTTTAAGGGCAGAAATCATATTGAATGCTAAATGACAGGCCTAAAGTGCTTTAAAACATCTTGCATGTGTATACATCAATCAGGTAGTGTAATTAAGGTACTGCTTCACACTGACACACCAAACTGTTCACTGAACAGAACAGGTATGCAGTGGTGGGTTCACAGAACAGGTATGCAGTGGTGGGTTCACAGAACAGGTATGCAGTGGTGGGTTCACAGAACAGGTATGCAGTGGTGGGTTCACAGAACAGGTATGCAGCCAGGGACAAGCTAAGCCTAACTAATCTTTCCCTATGAGAGAGAGTGTGCAGCAGCTCGCCCTACTCTCACTAATGCAGGCACACGAGTGACCGTAATGGTCGCCGCTGCCTGCCTTTTAGTAGGGGGGTGGGGCTCCAGGGGCTAGTGTAGCCAAATTGGCTACACTGGGCCTGCTGACTGTGATGTAGAGGGTCAAAGTTGACCCTCATGGTGCATTATGGGCCGAACCGAACTTCCGCAAAAGTTCGCCTGCGGGACGCGAACGCGAACCACGGAAGTTCGCATGGAACCGTTCGCAGGCGAACCATTCGGCCCAACTCTACATCTATGTCCTCTACACGCCATCTATGTCTTCTACACGCCATCTATGTCTTCTACACGCCATCTATGTCTTCTACACGCCATCTATGTCCTCTACACGCCATCTATGTCTTCTACACGCCATCTATGTCTTCTACACGCCATCTATGTCCTCTACACGCCATCTATGTCTTCTACACGCCATCTATGTCCTCTACACGCCATCTATGTCCTCTACACGCCATCTATGTCCTCTACACGCCATCTATGTCTTCTACACGCCATCTATGTCTTCTACACGCCATCTATGTCCTCTACACGCCATCTATGTCTTCTACACGCCATCTATGTCCTCTACATGCCATCTATGTCCTCTACACGCCATCTATGTCCTCTACACGCCATCTATGTCTTCTACACGCCATCTATGTCCTCTACACGCCATCTATGTCTTCTACACGCCATCTATGTCCTCTACACGCCATCTATGTCCTCTACACGCCATCTATGTCTTCTACACGCCATCTATGTCCTCTACACGCCATCTATGTCCTCTACACGCCATCTATGTCTTCTACACGCCATCTATGTCCTCTACACGCCATCTATGTCCTCTACACGCCATCTATGTCTTCTACATGCCATCTATGTCCTCTACACGCCATCTATGTCCTCTACACGCCATCTATGTCTTCTACACGCCATCTATGTCCTCTACACGCCATCTATGTCTTCTACACGCCATCTATGTCTTCTACACGCCATCTATGTCTTCTACACGCCATCTATGTCTTCTTTATAGGAGTCCACATGTTCAGATTTCCTGCAGAGCTGTTGGCTTCAGTAATGTCAGAGTTGCGATTAACATTATGAGCCATCTATGCGGCATTGGTAATATAGGTATGGATTTAGGGGGCATGTTGCAATTTTATTTATTTTAATTGATGTATGAATTTAAATGTATTTTAAATATGTAAACGGGACTGGTCCAGCCCCCCATGATGTCCCGCCTATTCTCTTACACACTAGAGGTGCGTCGGGGAGGACAGAGAGGAGGCGGGGTTACCGTGCATACATAATGCGGTGGGGAGCGTGTGCAATCCAGCCCCTGATGAGTCACAACTGTGACGAAACGCGTAGGGCGGAGCTTGGAGGACGCACGCAAACTGAATACTGAGCCAGACGCGGCCTGGGCATGTGAGAGGTGACCGGTGCCGGCGGACGGGTATTGTGATATGCAAACTTACAAGAGTATTTTATGTATGCAGTTTTTTATGTAGGGGCTTGGGAGTCTTATTAAATGGTTTTTATAGATGAAGTGTTCTTGGCATTTATAGGTGCAGCCAGAATTAATTTTTTGATGTATAAATACTGAAAGAAGCTATCCGGTGAGCGGGGATTGAGAGGGGGTGTGTGATCCCCTGCCCTTTTGATGACAGTTACTACCCTCACGCAGTGTGTGTTGGCACTAGGGTGTACTGTATTGAGGCAATACTCACTATGAGGAGACCCGCTTGTCTGTATTTTTATTTTTAAGGTCTCACAATCTGAATTGGGCATGTGTGGACCGCTGGCGCGACTATTTGATTGGATTTGTTTCACTGGGACTTGTCTCTGTGCATAGTCAGCAGCCATACAGGAGACTGAGGACTCACGGTGAAAATGTCAGAGTTGGCCCTGGAACCAGCATGCAGCCGGAGAGGTGTCATCACCTGATCAGCACCCTTGTTCTGGGGAATGATTCAGATTTTTTTTCAACCAGAGGATCAGTTTAATAGACAAGGATAACAGCAATGGCAGCCCCCATAATTCTGACAGAGTGCACGGGGGGGGGGGGGGGGGAGCAGTGTGTTTCTGTGCTCCTGAAGCTGATGCTGGATGAGCAGGAGGGCGGGATGCTGCTGCCAGGCATGCTCGAATGTACCAAAATTTGATTCAGGTCCGGTCCAAATTCGGGTTCGAATTCGATTTCGATCACCAAATTCGATTCGAATTCGGTTTGTGTTCGGTAATTCGCATAAAAAATCGTGTTCGCGAATTCGGATTTTTTTTAAAGGGAAATCACATTTAAATAGGTGTAATAAAAAAAATGTGATGGAATTTTTTTTTTCTGCATTTCTTCTTTATTCTCTTTCACCGTCTTCACCTTCTTCTTCTTGTTCTCTCCATCTTTTTCTTCACCGTCTTCTTTTTCTGTTTTACCATCTTCTTTCTTGTCATCAGTAATTACTACCATCTTCATCTTCTTCTTCTTCTTCACTGGCATCTGGTTCTTCAAGTTCTTCTTCACCTGGTTCATCTTCAATTGGTTCTTCTTCTTCTTCTTCTTTTTCTTTTTCTTCACCCGGTTCTTTTTCTTCACCTGGTTCTTCTTCTTCTTCACCAGGTTCTCCTTCTGGTTCTTCTTCTTTTTCTTCTTCTTCACCTGGTTCTTTTTCTTCTTCTTCACCTGGTTCTTTTTCTTCTTCTTCACCTGGTTCTCCTTCACCTGGTTCTTCTTCTTTTTCTTCTTCACCTGGTTCTTCTTCTTCTTCACCTGGTTCTTGTTCTTTTTCTTCTTCACCTGGATCTTCTTCTTCACCTGGTTCTTCTTCTTCTTCACCTGGTTCTTTTTCTTCTTCACCTGTTTTTTTTTTCTTTTTCTTCTTCTTCACCTGGTTCTTTTTCTTCTTCTTCACCTGGTTCTTTTTCTTCTTCACCTGGTTCTTCTTCTTCTTCACCTGGTTCTCCTTCACCTGGTTCTTCTTCTTTTTCTTCTTCACCTGGTTCTTCTTCTTCTTCACCTGGTTCTTGTTCTTTTTCTTCTTCACCTGGATCTTCTTCTTCACCTGGTTCTTCTTCTTCTTCACCTGGTTCTTTTTCTTCTTCACCTGTTTTTTTTTTCTTTTTCTTCTTCTTCACCTGGTTCTTTTTCTTCTTCTTCACCTGGTTCTTTTTCTTCTTCACCTGGTTCTTCTTATTTTTCTTCTTCACCTGGTTCTTCTTCTTCTTCACCTTGTTCTTCTTCTTCTTCTTCACCTGGTTCTTTTTCTTCTTCACCTGGTTCTTCTTATTTTTCTTCTTCACCTGGTTCTTCTTCTTCACCTGGTTCTTCTTCTTCTTCACCTTGTTCTTCTTCTTCTTCTTCACCTGGTTCTTTTTCTTCTTCACCTGGTTTTCTTATTTTTCTTCTTCACCTGGTTCTTTTTATTCTTCACCTGGTTCTTCTTCTTTTTCTTCTTCTTCACCTGGTTATTTTTCTTCTTCTTCACCTGATTCTTCTTCACCTGGTTCTTCTTCTTTTTCTTCTTCACCTGGTTCTTCTTCTTCTTCATCTGGTTCTTCCTCTTTTTCTTCTTCACCTGGTTCTTCTTCTTCTTCACCTGGTTCTTTTTCTTTTTCTTCTTCTTCACCTGGTTCTTCTTCTTTTTCTTCTTCACCTGGTTCTTCTTCTTCTTTTTCTTCACCTGGTTCTTCTTCTTCTTCACCTGGTTCGTTTTCTTCTTCTTCACCTGGTTCTTCTTCTTTTTCTTCTTCACCTGGTTCTTCTTCTTCTTCACCTAGTTCTTCTTCACCTGGTTCTTCTTCTTTTTCTTCTTCACCTGGTTCTTCTTCTTCTTTTTTTTCTTCACCTGGTTCTTCTTCTTCACCTGTCAACCGCATCCTGAAAGCTGCAAAAAAGAAATTTAAAATCACAAACACTGGTTCACACAACAGCCGGGGGCCCCAGTTCTCTCTCACTAGCCCGGGGCCCCCAAACCACCATGTGATACATAGAGGCAAATGCGGGCGAGCCCTGGTAATCTCACTTCCAGGGACTTCACCCCCACTGCCTCTAAACTGAATGCTAACTGCACCACACACATTTCCTCACTACCAGTTCAAGCAATTTCCTACCTCTATCTGGTAAGCAGGCGCCAATCAGCCAATCAGGTGTACGGCCATACACCCTTTGCCTGACATACCAAATCTAGCAGGAATTGCATAAATTAGCATTCAGGTGGGAGGCTTGGTTGGACGTAATCGTTATTACATCTTTTACATATAGGCATCTCCCACACAGTCCCCACCCTAACCACTCACCTGTCAACCGCATCATGAAAGCTGCAAAAAATAAATTTAAAATTACAAACACTGGTTCGCACGACAGCCCCAGGTCTCTCTCACTAGCTGGGGCCCCCAAACCACCATGCGATACTTAGAGGCAAATGCAGGCGAGCCCTGGAACTCTCACTACCAGGGACTTCACCCCCACTGCCTCTAAACTGAATGCTAACTGCAACACACACATTTGCTCACTACCAGTTCAAGCAATTTCCTATCTCTATCTGGTCAGCAGGCGCCAATCAGCCAATCAGGTGTACACCCTTTGCCTGCCATACCAAATCTAGCAGGAATTTCATAAATTATTAAATTTCAGGTGGGAGGCTCGGTTGGACGTAATCGTTATTACATCTTTTACAGGGCCCGTCGCGTGTAGGCATCTCCCACACAAAAAATAAAAACTAAAATAAAATCTTCTATGAACTCACCATACCCCTCACGGAATACCTTGGGGTGTCTTCTTTCCAAAATGGGGTCACTTGTGGGGTTCCTATACTGCCCTGGCATTTTAGGGGCCCTAATCCGTGAGGAGTAGTCTGGAAACCAAATAATTAAAATTGACCTGTGAAATCCTAAAGGCACTCATTGGACTTTGAGCCCCTTTGCACAAATAGGCTGCAAAAAAGTGTCACACATGTCATATCGCCGTACTCAGGAGAAGTAGTATAATGTGTTTTGGGGTGTATTTTTACACATACCCATGCTGGGTGGGAGAAATACCTCTGTAAATGGACAATTTAGTGTAAAAAAATTGAAAAAGTTGTCATTTACAGAGATATTTCTCCCACCCAGCACGAGTATGTGTGAAAAGACACCCCAAAACACATTATACTACTTCTCTTGAGTACGGCAATACCACGTGTGGCACTTTTTTTTTTGCTGCCTAGCTGCGTAAAGGGGCCCAAAGAACAATGAGCCCCTTTAGGCTTTACAGGGGTGCTCACAATTGAGCCCCCCCCCCCCCAAAATGCCAGAGCAGTACTAGTACCCCCCAAGTGACTGACTCAATTTTGGAACGTAGACACCCCAAGGTATTCACTGAGGGGCATGGTGAGTCCGTGGAAGATTTTTTTTTTTGTCACAAGTTAGCAAAAATGGAAACACTTTAAAACCTGTTCTGAACCCACCATGCCCCTCAGCAAATACCTTGGGGTGTCTTCTTTCCAAAATTGGGTCATTTGGGGGGTATTTATACTATCCTGGCATTCATGCTCAGAAAAGTCAGAGCTGCTTCAAACGGCGCAAATTCACTTTTTTTTACCATAGTTTGTAAACGCCATAACTTTTACCCAAACCAATAAATATACACTTTCTGGATTTTTTTTTTATCAAAGACATGTAGCACAATAAATTTGTACAAAAAATTGACTTTATTTAAAAAATTTTACCACAGAGAGTTCAAAATATCATTTTTTTGACAAAATTTCTGTCTTTTTTGATGAATATAATAAAAACAAAAAATCGCAGCAGAAATCAAATAGCACCAAAAGAAAGCTGTGTTAGTGACAAGAAAAGGAGGTAAAATTCGTTTGGGTGGTAAGTTGTATGACCGAGTAATAAACCGTTATAGCTGCAGTGGTCTGAATTGTAAAAAATGGCCTGGTCACTAGGGGGGGTTTAACACCACGGTCCTCAAGTGGTTAATAAACCAATTTTGCTGAAATGACTTACTTAGAAGACACACTGTACATAGAGCCTGCACACCCATGGCTTGCTTTGCTGGGGAGGGTGGGGTGTCCCTCCTGTGTGAGTCTGTCTGTAATGAAATCTGATTTCAGATGTAAATCTGGCATGCAGAAAAATGGCCAAAGCCAGAGCACTATCCAGAGGTGATTGTGGGACTGTCCAATACAATAAGAGACAGATGGAAGGTACTGGACAGGCAATACACCAATCCCAGATCTCTCCCTGTGATGTCACCAGTGGGCGGATCTCACACCCCCTGATTCCCCCCAGATATCCTTATACAGCCATCCACTACCCATAATGCAGCATGGAGGGGCTCAGTGAAGGTGGCAGTGAAGGTCTGGAGGTGTCTGATCGGGTCACACAGGGCATAAAAGGAGATCTGCCCGGCCTCATAATCCAGATATATCCTGACTTTATCACTGGGGATCTTGTCAGGTAACTCAATCTCTTCCCAGTCATGTGTCACTGAATACTGATTACCACGCCTGTACAAACACCAGGACTTGCTATTCCATCCAATCCCTGACTCACATCCTTTCCTGTCTATACTGGGGTAACACATCCCGACTCTCCAGTTACGAGATCCCCCAACGTCCACATCCCAGTAATGTCGCCCTGAGGAGAAACTCTGGCTGCTCAACACCTGAGGATGCTGAAATCTCTCTGGTGTTTCTGGGTGATTCTGGATTCTGTCTGTCCTGGATGCAGTTTTCCTGTCAGATGATACCTGTAGATAATTACCAGCTGTAGTTACATCCAGTAATATGTCTGCATACACTGGCAGCCCTGATGTTTGCTGTGCAGCCCCAATATTTGTCTCCCCAGCCTGGCGCTGTGTGTGTTGTGGGAAGGAAGTGGTGGGAGTGGATAGGGGGCGTGGCCCGGATACTTTAATAATGATGGAAACTTTGTCCTCTGTTGTAGCCTGTGTGTGTTGTGCGGTGGCAGTGGCGGTGGGTTGGGGGTGTGGCCTGGATAGTTCTGTAGTGATAGAAGCCTCGTCCTCTGTACTATAATGTGGATGGGCCTGTGTGTGTTGTGCGGTGGGGGTAGGTTGGGGGCGTGGCCTGGATAGTTTACCAGTGATGGGAACTTCGTCCTCTGTACTAGAATGTGGATAGGCCTGTGTGTGTTGTGCAGCGGCGGTGGGATGAGGGCGTGGCCTGGATAGTTCTGCAGTGATTGAAGCCTTGTCCTCTGTACTAGAATTTGGATGGGCCTGAGTGTGCTGTGTGGTGGACGTGGGCTGGGGGTGTGGCCTGGATAGTTTAGCAGTGATGGGAATGTTGTCCTCTGCACTCGAATGTGGAAAGGCCTGTGTGTCTGTATGCTTCTGCACAATTACCCCAGATGTTTGCTGTACAACCCGAATATTTGCCCCCCACACGGGACACTGGGTTAGTTGTATTGGCGGTTTGGGTAGGAGACGTGGCTTGGATAGTTTAGCAGTGATGGGAACTTTGTCCTCTGCACTCGAATGTGGATAGGCCTGTGTGTCTGTATGCTTCTGCACAATTACCCCAGATGTTTGCTGTACAACCCCAATATTT
Source organism: Hyperolius riggenbachi (assembly GCF_040937935.1). Taxonomy (NCBI): domain Eukaryota; kingdom Metazoa; phylum Chordata; class Amphibia; order Anura; family Hyperoliidae; genus Hyperolius; species Hyperolius riggenbachi. Next base: position 17,282,657 of record NC_090647.1, on the reverse strand, counting down.
GCCCCCCACACGGGACACTGGGTTAGTTGTATTGGCGGTTTGGGTAGGAGACGTGGCTTGGATAGTTTAGCAGTGATGGGAACTTTGTCCTCTGTACTGGAATGTGGATAGGCCTGTGTGTCTGTATGTTTCTGCACAATTACCCCAGACATGATTTCAGATAGTCCTGTGTGTAATGTGTGTGAGATGCCGGCCACATCCAGATCCCCTCCATCATGGAGCTGTTTATCATGTCTCTCTCTGTCCTCCGTGTCACACAAGTCACCTGTGTCTGATTCCTGTAAGACAGTCAGTGGATCAGTCATGTTACACAGCTCCTCAATGTGACGCATCTTCCTGGACAGCTCCTCCTTCTTTATCTCCAGCTGCTGAATGATGTCATTGTATGATTGTGACACCCTCTCTGTCTGCCTCATGATGTCACTGAGAACTTTCTTCTCCAGATCTTCAAGTCGTTTACAGAGGTCCCTAAACAGGGCAGTGACTCTCTCTGTTTCAGCATCTGCTTTTTCTTGTGCTTTTCTCCTGCGTTCCTCTAGACTCTGGACTCTTTTTACAGCTTCCTCTGTCTCTGCCATCAGTTTCTGCAGATCATTTCTCAGTTTCTTCTTCTTCTCCTCAGAGGCCTCATCCAGTGACATGCTATTATGTCCTACATGTTCCCCTTTCAGCCGGCAGGACACACAGATGCAGGCAGCATCCTCAGTGCAGTAATACTCCAGGATCTTCTTATGGGTGGGGCATTTCCTCTTCCCCAGGTCAGTGGTCGGAGGTAGTAAAGTGTGTCCCCCTGACCTGTCATGTTTCCTCAGGTGATGGTCACACAAGGAGGTCTCACACTGCAGACAGGATTTAGTAGCAGGAACAGGAAAGTCACAGTAATTGCAGAAGACCCCGGTCTGCTCCTGATCTGTCTCTGTAGCATGAAAAGCCTCACAGATATTATGTAATGTTGTGTTCCTCACCAGCTCAGGCCTCTTCCTGTATATCTTCTGACAATCAGGACACTTATATTCCCTTAGATGCTTCTGATGGTCCCAGGCTTGTGTGATGCAGTCCCGGCAGAAGTTGTGACCACACGGCAAGGTCACAGGATCTCTATAGATCTCCATACAGATGGAGCAGCGGAGCTCAGCAGTCACATCAGCAGACGCCATTGTCACACCTGGAATCAGAAGACCAAAACATAAGTATTCCCTGGTCATATAACAAGTAAGGGGAACTTTGTAATACAGTTTTCAGTTATTAACTTTTATACTTTTATACTTTATGAAAAACAAGAGCTTCATAGATTGAACTTCCTGGCCATTTGAGGCTGGATACGTTGAAAAAAATGTCTCCCTTTTTTAAGACATTAAAACTACATCGTTTTTTCAGTAGAGGCAGCAGATGAGCTTTTTGTTTTTTGTTTTTTTAATTTGCTATAAAAATATTAGTTGTTTTAAAACTTCATCAGTTACAGTACATGATATCTCTACCTCCCAGTACTGTAATCCGGTGTTTTTGAATTCCTTTGGGTAATGGACATAACACAGTACAGCCCCAGAACCTTTATCTTCCTCGAAGTCTGGTTCAAAAACAGAACTTCTGAGACTAGCAGTAGAGTGTTTTGTAGATCCTACAGCACTACTCACAATCGACCTGCTACACGCTTTGTTGGTGGTTCCTATACCCAGAGAGCATCATTAGGGTAGTATAACTAGTACTGCCATATGGGACCTGTGGAGGGTCTGGTGTCCTAGCCCTTTCCAAGATTAATCCCTGCCTCTTCCCAGAAAAATCTCTGCTTGGGATTCAGAGAGGTGAGGCTGGCCATGGAGGGCCAGAGAAAGTAAAATCCAGCACCAGGAGCAGGTCCCACCCTGGTATACTGCTAAGTGAAGACGAGTAGAGGGCGGCAGCAGCTGGAAATAAATAATTATAATTTTTGACCTCTCCTCCCTGCCACTTGCAGCAGCACCTCAAGTGACATTTCCCCCTGCCATGCTCTAGCATCACCATCATCAATGACATCTCACCTGGGCTTGGAGGCTCTGAAGGGCCTGGCTAGTGAAAAGGGCATCTCTGTCCTCTTAAAAGTTGATGAGTAAAATGCAAATTGATGAGCAAAATGCTTCATGAAAAAAGTCTGGAAGAGAATAGTAGCCTTTTTTCAGAAGGTTTAAGAAATAGACAGAGGTTTCCACAGATGGAAGGAAGCCTTTCTGAGGGTGTGTCAGAGATGGAGAAAATGGAGGATAAACAGAGTGGTTTGATTAGAAACATTAAAGTGTTATGAAACTCAGCATTTCCTCTTTGTTCTAAAAGATTATTCACAGCATAAGATTTACTACCACAAAAATTGTAGCTGAACAGCATTCAAACAGTTAAACACAGCACTTTGTTCTTCAGTGGAAAACTTCTGGCTTCATCTGAAGAGGGGATAATATTAACTTTTGTTTACAATCCTTTGTCGGATACATTTATTAAACATTAGCATACTGTAGAAACTGAGCTATACTGAGCTGAGAAGAAGAGAGAGCTGAGAAGTGATCACTAGATAGATTGCAATATATAAATACAGCAGCTATGCAACCATTAAAAATTCCATTAAAAATACTTTAATTGTCTCTGTTCATAGTTAAAAATACACTCTGTAGCATTATTTCATAATCAAATATCTTCACCATAAATTGTGACAGGAACATAATCACAAAATTTGTGTTTTTTTATCTACAGTAGCACTTTTTATTTTTAAAATGGAATGGAGAAATAATGTGTATTTTCTATGTTTTCCCATTAAAATTCATAGAAAACAAAATTGTTCGAGGGAAAAAATGGCATACAATGAAAGCTAAACTGTCAAAACTTCTCTGCTCCATAAGTGTCAAACAAGGTCTGGATGTGAAGTGGTTAATCATTTCTGCCGGGCATCTTCAGTAGCTGCTAGAGATGGCCCAAACGGTTCCAGGCAAACTTCGAGTGGTTCGCCTTCGCCGGTGAAGGTGAACTTTCCCGGAAGTTCGATTCGCCCCATAATGCTCTATCAGGGTCAACTTTGACCCTCTACATCACAGTCAGCAAACACATTGTAGCCAATCAGGCTACACTCAGCCTTGGAGCTACTCCCCTCCGCCGGCCATTACACTCACTCGTGTGCCTGCAATAGTCAGAGTAGGGCGAGCTGCTGCAGATTGTTTCTCCTAGGGAGAGATTAGTTAGGGTCTTGGCTTGTTAGCTTGCTCCTGGCTGAATCTTATTGCTGTAATAGCACCCCACAACAGCTCTTTTCAGAGCTAATCCTGTTCTTGTGATCTATGTTTTTTTTCTTCTGTGTGTCCCACTGACACTTGTGTTGCATAGACAGCCTTGATAATTCATACTGTGTGTGTGCCACTGCCAGCTGCCCAGCACATTCAGTGACTACCTGTGTGACACAGGTGCACATTGTACTACCCAGTACTGCATATACCTAGTACCTGTTGTGTTTAGTTAACCCACCTCATCACTGCATATACCAACCTTTGTGTTGAGTGAACCCACCTCACTGCATCTACCTAGCTGTTGTGTTGAGTGAACCCACCACACTGCATATAACTACCTTTTGTGTTTAGTGAACTAGGGATGCTCGCTGGATTCCGCGGAATTGTTAATTCCGTGATTCCGGACGGAATTAGGTCAATTCCGATAGTCGGAACGGAATTGCTAAACCTCTCAAACGGAATTCCGCGGTAATTTAATTATTTCCGCGGAATTTTCCGGAATAACACAAAAAATATCTCTCACTCTCTCTCTCTCTCTCTCTCTCTCTCTCTCTCTCTCCTCCTCCTCCTTCTCCTCCTCCGAGAGAGAGAGAGAGAGAGAGAGAGAGAGAGAGAGATTTTTTAAAAAATTTCCGACAGAATCCTGAATTCCGCGGAATTTCATACAAATCCGGCGGAATTTTCAAAGCGATGGAATTTATCATTGACGGAATCCGTGAATTCCGGCGGAACGGAATTTGCTGGTTCCGATCATCCCTAGAGTGAACCCACCTCACTGCATCTACCTACCTTTTGTGTTCAGTGAACCCACCTTACTGCATCTACCTACCTTTTGTGTTCAGTGAACCCACCTCACTCCATCTAACTACCTTTTGTGTTAAGTGAACCCACCTCACTGCATATAACTACCTTTTGTGTTGCGTGAACCCACCTCACTGCATATAACTACCTTTTGTGTTCCTTGAACCCATTTCACTACATACAACTACCTTTTGTGTTCAGTGAACCCACCTCACTGCATATAACTACCCTTTGTGTTGAGTGAACCCACCTCACTGCATATAACTACTTTTTGTGTTCAGTGAACCCACCTCACTGCATATAACTACATTTTGTGTTCAGTGAACCCACCTCACTGCATCTACCTACTTTTTGTGTTCAGTGAACCCACCTCACTGCATCTAACTACCTTTTGTGTTCAGTGAACCCACTTCACTGCATATAACTACCTTTTGTGTTCAGTGAACCCACCTCACTGCATATAACTACCTTTTGTGTTGAGTGAACCCACCTCACTGCATATAACTACCTTTTGTGTTCAGTGAACCCACCTCACTGCATATACCTAGCTGTTGTGTTGAGTGAACCCACCTCACTGCATGTAACTACCTTTGTGTTCAGTGAACTCACCTCACTGCATCTAACTACCTTTGTGTTCAGTGAACCCACCTCATTGCATATACCTAGCATCCCCCCGAGATGGACAAAATTGACAAATCAGGTAGAGGAGGAGGTAGAGGCAGACCCAGAGGAAGGCCACCTGGCACCGGCAGGTCTGTGCGAGGTTGTGTTGATGTGATTTCATGCGTCCCTGGCCCAAAGTACTGTGCTCAGAAGAAGGCAAGTGCCATCACTTCCCAAGATTGTCAGGACATGCTTGACTATTTAACACAGAACACCTCATCTCCCGCAGCCACCAGCGCTACTACAAGCACCACATCCGCTGCATTTGACACTTCGCAGGAGTTATTTGGTGTGGAAATCACTGATTAACAGCCAGTACTGCTACAACAAGATGAAGGCGCTAAGCAAGTTACACCACCTCATACGTCTGAGTTAGGTGGGGATAGTATGGACGTAACGTGTGAGGAGGGGGATGATTAAGTACCTGGTGTTGGTGCAGCTTTGGAGGTGTCTGCGGAAAGCGAAGCTGGGCAGGAGGATTATGATGACGATTATACGGATGCCACGTATGTTCCCAATAGAGGAGATGACCAGGGGGACACTTCAGAGGGGGAATCAGAGAGGAGTAGGAGGAGACGAGTCCATGAAAGAAGCAGAGGGAGCTCGTCCTCAGAAACAGCTCTGGGCAGTGTCCGGCGCCATGTATCGCCAGCTCTGGACAGCCAGCCAACATGCCCTTCAACGTCAGCTGCTGATGCCACCATAGTGCCATCACCCCAGGGGGGCTCAGCGGTTTGGAAATTTTTTAAAGTGTGTGCCTCAGATCGGAGCAAAGCCATCTGTTGTCTCTGCCTCCAAAAATTGAGCTGTGGAAAGGCCAACACTCACATAAGGACAAGTGCCTTACGAAGGCACCTGGAGAAAAGGCACAAACAGCTATGGCAAGAACACCTGAAGAAAAGCAGCACCCAAAAGACAAGCCACCCTCCGCCTCCTCTTCCTCCTTCCGGTGCATCATCTTCAGCCGCTTTCTCCCTTGCACCTTCACAGCCACCCTCCTCCGCACCACCTCTGCCCTTGAGCGGTTCCTGCTCCTCTGCCTACAGCAGCCAGGTGTCCGTGAAGGAAGTCTTTGAGCGGAAGAAGCCAATTTCTGCCAGTCATCCTCTTGCCCGGCATCTAAAAGCTGGTGTGGCGGAACTATTAGCTCGCCAGCTATTACCATACAAGCTGGTGGAGTCTGAGGCTTTCTGTAAATTTGTGGCCATTGGGACACCGCAGTGGAAGATACCAGGCCGCACTTATTTTTCTAAAAAGGCCATACCCAAACTGTACCATGCAGTTGAGAGGCAAGTGGTGTCATCTCTGGCGAAGAGCGTTGGGTCAAGGGTCCACCTGACCACGGATGCCTGGTCTGCCAAGCACGGGTAGGGCTGCTACATAACGTACACAGCCCATTGGGTCAACCTGGTGACCGATGGCAAGCAGGGAGTACGTGGCTGCGCAGCGGACCAACTTGTGATACCTCCACGGCTTGCAGGCACACTGTGTTTGCAGCTGAGTTTCCCTATGTCAGCCATCAGTCAGGTGCCGGGTTGTGTCTGGTTGGAACAGATACCTCTTTACTAATTAAATTCATTTTTATGACTGTATGTATCCTCTGGTCAAGATAATTCTCTATGCTTTGTAAAGGCCTGACGAAGGGTCAATAACCCGAAACGGACTAGTGTCGTCGCCTGAACTAAAATTACCTTTATTCATCAAACAAAGCACACTGTGTCTATGATCTGCTTTTTGTATTGCTTTTTATGTCTGTACCACAAATTTTTCTGCTGCTTTACAAAGAATTTTTCTACCTTTTTGAAGAAGAAAGATAATTTTTTGTGAATATAATAAAGTGTGAAACAAAAATTTTGGAAACAGATCGCTATTTTGTGGCTTCACTTGATTTAAATCGATCCCCCTATAAAGAAACCTGGTACTATTTGAGCATAGTGGTGTACTCAAGTGTGGATCGTTATACTAACAAGAGTTCCTTTTTTGTTACCTGGGACTCATTCCCAACCATATTGAAACCTCTGCCTACAGCAGCCAGGTGTCCGTGAAGGAAGTCTTTGAGCGGAAGAAGCCAATTTCTGCCAGTCACCTTCTTGCCCGGCATCTAAAAGCTGGTGTGGCGGAACTATTAGCTCGCCAGCTATTACCATACAAGCTGGTGGAGTCTGAGGCTTTCCATAAATTTGTGGCCATTGGGACACCGCAGTGGAAGATACCAGGCTGCAATTATTTTTCTAAAAAGGCCATACCCAAACTGTACCGTGCTGTTGAGAGGCAAGTGGTGTCATCTCTGGCGAAGAGCGTTGGGTCAAGGGTCCACCTGACCACGGATGCCTGGTCTGCCAAGCACGGGTAGGGCTGCTACATAACGTACACAGCCCATTGGGTCAACCTGGTGACCGATGGCAAGCAGGGAGTACGTGGCTGCGCAGCGGACCAACTTGTGACACCTCCACGGCTTGCAGGCAGGCCTGCTGCCACCTCCTCTCCTTCTCCTCCTGCTACATCCTCTTTGCTGTCATCCTCCTCCTCCTCCTTGGCTGAGTGGCAGTTCAACTCTAGTGGTGCTGCCATCTCCTCCTCTCCAGCTACACAGTCCCATCTCCCCAGAGCCTACGCTGCATGCCAGGTACGACGGTGTCACGCCATTTTAGACATGTCTTGCCTCAAAGCGGGGAGCCACACTGGACCAGCTCTCCTAGCTGCTCTTAACAAAGAGGTGGAGCAATGGCTGACCCCGCACCAGCTGGATATCGGCAATGTGGTGTGTGACAATGGCAGTAATCTCCTTTCCGCTTTGAATTTGGGAAAGCTGACACATGTACCCTGCATGGCACATGTGCTGCATCTGGTCGTTCAAAGAAAACCCAGGCTTAGACGACTTTCTGAAGCAGGCCAGGAAGTTGTGTGGGCATTTCAGGTGTCTTACACGGCCATGGCACGCTTTGCGGACATTCAGCGGAGAAACAACTTTGCAGACATTCAGCGGAGAAACACCTCACTGCATATATAGTGTACTGGTTAAGGACTCTGCCTTTGACATGGGAGACCAGGGTTTGAATCCTGGCTAGGTCAAGTACCTATTCAGTAAGGAGTTCAAGGCAAGACTCCCTAACACTGCAGGGTGGCCTCTTGAGCGTGTCCCAGTGGCTGCAGCTCTTGAGCGCTTTGAGTCCGACAGGAGAAAAGCGCTATACAGATGTTCAGATTATTATTATTATTATATTATTATATAACTGCATATACCTTTTGTGTTCAGTGAACCCATCTCACTGCATATAACTACCTTTTGTGTTCAGTGAACCCACCTCACTGCATCTACCTACCTTTTGTGTTCAGTGAATCCACCTCACTGCATATACCTAGCATCCCCCCGAGATGGACAAAATGGACAAACTAGGTAGAGGAAGAGGTAGAGGTAGAGGCAGACCCCATCACCCCAGGGGGGCTCAGCGGTTTGGAAATGTTTGAACGTGTGTGCCTCAGATCAGAGCAAAGCCATCTGTTGTCTCTGACTCCAAAAATTGAGCCGTGGACAGGCCAACACTCACGTAGAGACAAGTGCCTTATGAAGGCACCTGGAGAAAAGGCACAAACAGCTATGGCAAGAACACCTGAGGAAAAGCAGCACCCAAAAGACAAGCCACCCTCCGCCTCCTCTTCCTACTTCCGGTGCATCATCTTCAGCCGCTTTCTCCCTTGCACCTTCACAGTCACCCTCCTCCACACTGCCTCTGCCCTTGAGCGGTTCCTGCCAGTGATGCTCATCCGGATGCTCATACTCGGATATCCTAGCTCTTTTTTCACTACCCGAGCTCGAATACCGAACTCAAATAGTATTAGCTATCCGGGCT